>NC_091204.1:16236667-16584167 GCF_040958095.1 Procambarus clarkii
AATGACCAATTTATAGATATATTAAATTCATGAACATTTTCATTTACATTTTAAGCATTTTTTTTAGAATTTATTACAATTTACGATTTATATAATACTAGTATTGGTGGAGATGTTAGTAGAGTGATATAATAAGACTATCTTCAAGGATATATCCATGGAGAGGTATACCCAAGGAGTATGTTCGGGACTACAGTATTGTAGTATAACAAAAGGGTTATAATATACAACCCTTCAATGGTGAATAGGCTTCTAGTACAACACCACACCAAGCCTTATGACAGCGATATAGTTGAATATAAACTATATAGATTATGAAAGGAAATATACTGTATTGCATAACAATATGGTTACAGTACTCCAATGAGTTTACAAGATTGTAATTACTATGCTATGTATCCTCACAACCCCAATGTAACTTCTTGTATATATATAAATAAATAAATAAATAAAGGTAGTTCTTGTCTAATGTTAACTCTGGAATGAGTAGCCAAGATTCATAATATTTCCTTATGGGATATAAATGCTTTAATAGTACTTCTGCAACTTTGGAAACAACATATAATTCGACACATTTTGTTCTGTATATAGGGAAAAAACCCACGTCTCAACTCTTACCTTAGGCGTGTGAAAGCAATAGAACTACACAGGTTCTATATAGAGGAGCGTCAAACGTGTGGTTCTAATCCTGGTGAGTTGGTTGAGCAAGAATGTGCAGTGATGTGTACCTGCACTGGCGGCTGGTCAGGCACTGACACCAGTCCTGCATGCTGCCCTCCACCTGATCAATAGGGGGCTCTAATGGGTCCCTCTTCTAGTCAAAGAAAATGGTTGTGTCTAAATTTGACTTTTAAAGAAAATTGTGACTCAACCAATGTTAGGGGATGACTGCTTCAAAACTGGTACAGTGTTGTTTTTCACATATCCATACATTAAAACATTGATTGTAAGCATGATATATATGTGCTTCAGCCTACAGTTTAGACCTATTGTCTTGTGTATGACCCTCTGTCCTGCGTGACAGTGAATACCAGCATTATCCTCACTTTAATATCAAAATCCTCAGATTAGGCAAAATTATAATTAATTTTTTCAATAAAGATGTTAATAATAATAATAAGTGCATGGCAGCCATCTAGTGGAATAGAGTGCCATTTTTTTAACTGCATGTGCTTGACTTTGCACTGATTAAAACAACTATTTTTATCTGTTTATGACTTCATAAATGTGGATCATTATCCTCATTCATCATGTAACTAGTACTGTATTGCACACTTCCCATGGAATTTCGTTTTTTCCATGGTTGGAGATAAAATTACTATAGGCTTATTAAGACCATCTAGCCAATGACTGACACTCCCAAACAGTTGACTAACACTCGGGTACCTATTTACTAATGAGTCCACTACGGGCTCACCATAGCCCGTGCTGCTTGGAACTTTTGTTCCTAGTAGCTAAATCTTAAACAACAACAACAACCTATTTACTGCTGGGTGAACAGAAGCACTGAGTCAAGAAATGTAGTCACAAGAAGATCAATCGGTTGAAAGTTGATCACACTGCAGCTCACTCATGATGGTCAATACTACAATACAATACCATTGACAGTCGAGAGGCAGGGCCAAGGAGCCAAAGCTCAACCCCCACAAGTACAACTAAGTGAGTATAGAAATACACAACTGGTACTAAAGATAGTTTATTAAATACAAATACAGTCCTGTATTTTAAGCTCTTTTTTTTTATCTGTAAACAATGATATTAAGTGTGCTGTAATACAGTATATATTCAAAATTTCAAAATTATGCCACACAAAAGAGCACAAATCAGTACAAATACACAATTAAATTAAATTAGTAACAATTAGGACTAAATTGAAGTCGTTCTGCAATTATGTGTCTCAGATGATCACATTTCATTATAATAAATGGATGAGCAATGTCTCTATAAAAATATAACCACACACTGGCAGGAATATAAAGGTCAGCAGGTGAGTACTAAAACTTTCTTCTGATAAAATTTAATATAAAAGGTAAATTAAACTACTATACCAATTTTGTTAATAGGCTAAAATTTACACTATTGTATATCATTTAACACACTCCAAAATCAAAATTTCAAGATAAAATTAAATAGAGCCAATTTAGAGAATTAAAATTATAATCATTGTTACCCTAATTTCCATTTTTATAACATTTAAGGGGAATTATGGATAAGGAGACACCCACATAGAAAGCGTTGCATATACAAACATTAGAGATTATACATGTGTAAACATATATTCTGTATAAAATTATATAAATTAGCAGTTGCCTTTAACAATATATGCTTATCCATAATTATTATTATTATTATCATCTTTAATAACAATACTCTTACAAGTTTATTCATGTTACAGTGAGGCCACTCCAGACCGACAACCAGAGCACAACTCCATAGTCTCCTCAGACTGATGGATGCTTACTACTATATTGATCACTCTAATTGGCCTTTTCCACAAGTTTCCTTCCTGGCCTTGCTTGCTTCTCTTCCCTCGAGTGCTTTCACTGTGCCACTTCCTCATCCCACCAGCTCTTCCCCTTCTTTCTTCCACTAGGTTATGCAACAACACACACAACTGGCAGTCTCGACCAAACACTCCTCGTATACACCCCACATCACTCAAGTTTATCAACTCTCCTTTCGAACTGACTGTTTAACTCGACTTTTATTCTTTCACCTTTTGGATTTTTGTAACACCCTGTTATTCATTTGACATTCAATTTTTATCTTACATTGTATTTTGTTTATTTATATTTACAAGAGGTCTTGTACTATCACAAAATCAGACAAATTTTCAAATATTCCTTTTGGTGCTTTCATATTGCATACAGATATACATACTGTATGTTTCATGTTTTACATATGCTTCAATATGTTTCTGTTTTCAAGAACATTAACAATTACACTTTCCTTTTCTCCCATCTATACCACCAGTTACATTAATGCAATTCCATATTCTTATTACATCTGTACAGTACTACTATTACTTTTACTTACAAAATAAGGACTGACCTTTAATTCTGTTTACATCACAAAAATTAATTAAAATATATAATTTCAATAAAATTGCCTCTTTTTTATTAAACTATTTATTTATTTACTTTGTACTGATATACATACTACTAAATATGTTATGCTCAAAACTCCATATAGTGCCAACTGACCCAATATAATGTGGGAATAGAAGAAATGTCTGAGATTTATGGTTAAAGGCTGAATTACAATTGCCTTCAACATTTATACAAAATACAGTACGTATATAGTATAAAGGTTATAATGCTGTTTTACCATTGTGTCAATCAATGATTTTTGTGCAATACCAATTCAGTCTCGTTGTTGAACCTTAAATTCTGTAAACAACTGTATCACCAATCTAGGGTAACATTTTCCCCACTTATTACCGTAAGCAATACCATTTTGTAGTAACCTGTGGACAACTTTTGAAAATAGTTCAAGCAGCACCAGCATAATTTTCTGTGGAAAGCCCACCTTGTGACTTCCTGAAGCTATCTTGCTGAGATGGCTCCTAATTACTGGGCCGCACCAGCTGAGGAGTTCTAAAACCTACTAGGAGACCAGAGCCAGAATCTGGCCCCACCCACAAGAGGTGCAGAGAACAGATGGCACTCTACCACCTCATCAGAAAAGACATCCAAAGTCAGCAAACCAAAACAGACCACTGCTAGGTTTTATGAGAAACTGAGGCCTCGCAATTCGCCTAATGAACTCTCTCAACTATGTACAAACAATCGTAACTCTCTACACTAGTGTGTGCTTGTTCATAGCCCCCCACTTGTTTGGGGTGGGGGAGCTCACATAATTCAGGGGCCCGAGCCATCAGTTTTTATGCGGATGCGTTCACACACACACAAATGCTGTAGGGACCCAAGGTCACATCTCGACTGAGCGGATTCCACTGCTTTTCAGCTAAGTGTTTTGGAACTTTGCCCTTTGTAGCATTCTGAGTACAATTTGGTGTAGTGTGATCCTGGCTTTATAGCAACCTTGGAGATGCATGTGGTCCCCTACTGCTACCCTTGTACTAATTTAGCTTCAGGGAGCCACAATGGGACTTCCCCTGGAAAACCATCCTTGAATACTGTATAATGAAATTCCAATTTCTTGGGTGAGCTCCAATGGCTCCCTAATTCCCTCCCTCCCTTCCGGGTCATCGGGGGGGGGGGGGGGGGGGTCAAGTTCTGGCCCTGGTCCCCTGTAGACCTAAGAACTCCATGGCTGACCAAGTAGCTGGGAGCCATAATATCGTGACAGCTTCAGTGAACCTCTAGACCTTTGCAACTGACCTTTCATTCCATTCAATACTGGTTTTTTATATTCATATTATCACATTGTATTCACCTAGTTGTGCTTGTGGGGGTTGAGCCCACCTCTCAACTGTCAATTAATCAACTGGTTTTTATTTTCGCACACACACAGTTGAGGCGGAACCAAAGCGCCAGAGCTCAACCCCCACAAGCACAACTAGGTGAGTACACACACACACACAGGAAGCAGCCCATAGCAGCTGTCTAACTCCCAGGTACTTATTTACTGCTAGGTAAACAGAGGCATCAGGGTGAAAGAAACTGCCCATTTGTTTCTGCCTCCGCCGGGATCAATCCCCGGACCCTAGGACTACGAATCCCGAGCGCTATCCACTCAGCCATCAGTGTATAACTAGCAAGCAATACTGCTCTACCTTGCAGGTTAGTCAACACACACAGGTCCTGGATCAGATACAAGCTCAGCAAAACGATTTTCAAGAAGGTATACATTCTCTTCACCTACTCTTTCCTGATCTTTTAATTGTTCGTTACTTGCACTCTTATCGTTCTGTCCCTTCTCTCTCTCTTTTTGCAACTGTTCTCTTCTTCTCTTTTTCTTGTTTTTTTCTTTTGCTGAAAGCTTTCCATCTCTTGTCAACTGTTGTTTGTCATTTTTAGAAGACATAGTATGAGTATTCACTGCATTTTGTTTTACATTTTCACTGATCTTGGTATTTATATCTTGTTCACTGATTTTGGTATTTTTGTTCCCTTGTTTAGTGACCTTCACATTTATGTTTTCTTGTTTGTTAATCTTGATATTTTTTGTGGTTTTCTGTTCTGTTATCTTGTTTTCTTCTTTACTTTTCTTCTTAGGTAACTTTGAATTCTGCACCACCTCTACCATATCAACGCTCTTCTTGAAGTTCAGAGTTTCACCTAGCCTCTTAAAAAGTATAAGAAATAATCTTTGAAGACAAGTTCCTTTCCCCAATAGCTCTGTAATTCGAACTACTGGGTTAGACCTCCTTTTAAGGTCAGAGAAAATATTGTAGCAGAAAGTTCCACCCCAAAGGCATTCGACACTAAGCATAGGAAAAGGCAAGCACAATAAACTGTTTAAGAGCTGCAAGAAATATATGCATGCCTGGTATTCACAAAAAGCATGGACTGTCTTTCGGCTGTAGTACTTATCGGTGACCCTTGGATCTTGGTGATGAAATTGAAAGAGGTTAAAAGCAGCTACTAGGCATTCCTCGTCCGATGTATGGGCCAGGAGATCCTTCACCCCAGCATCAGGCCATGAGTAAGATGCATCATTTTGGAAGTCTGAAATTTTAGTTTTACAGGTATCTACAACTTCAAATGCTTTCCTCGTTCTGACCCTTCCTATTTTACTGTCAATAATGTAATACATGAAAATACACATTAAAACTGCTAAGGCATGACAGTCCTTCAGAGGTAGCTTGCTTCTTCTGAACCAGAAGATGATGAAGTCAAGGATCAGCTCCAAATCTCCAGGCAAATCAAGATCTGTGAATTCAGTATTTGTTTCAAATACAGAATAGAATACCTTTTTCTTGTCAAAGACAGACATAGAAGTTACATCATCGAGAGAAGGCAACTTATTTGCTTTCTCGTCAGACAAAAACGAAAGGTTTTTTATCCATATCCTGTTATTTTTTCTCAAATACCACTTCAGATACTGCACCTTTGTTTTCTTATTCACACCTAGTTTACACTTATCTTCAGATACTTTCTTTTCTTTTTCTTTTTCATTAACCTCTTCATTTAGCTCACAGTTTTCATTCACACCTATTACATGCTCTCCACTCAAGTTCTCAGTTTGATGTATTTCATCAACTTCATTATTTGTGATATGTTTCAAGTTTGTTTCATCAATTTTTGGCAAGAAGAAATCAGAACCATCACTTTTATCTAAGGTGCACTGATCATCACTGTCCTCTTCATCTTCCTCAATCACAACATCAGAATCATACATTTCATTGGAAGTGCATGGATCATAATACTGATCAACACTTATCGACAGATCATTCATTCCGGCGAGTAGTTCGCCATCTTTATCTTTACTTCCATAATGATATTTATGATTGTAATCATGAGTGCTGACATCCTGCCATAGCAATCTGCACACTGATCTAACAATTGGCTCCACAACCAAATATGAACTCTCAGCTGATATATCTTCTACTTGTGGAGGTGAAATAAAATAGCTCTGTGTCAAAATATCTGCCACCTCATGCGGAATCCTATGCGTACGGTAGGCTTCCATAAACCATGCTGGTAGCTTTTTCCCATTCTTTAAAATTAAAGCTGTTTCTACCTCAGAGCTCGTTATTAATGCAGTTTCTTCAAGTAGACTTCTTCCAGCAAGAGAACTATCACTGTGCAAGGAAGAATGAGATTTAATCAGTCCATCTGGATTAAGATAATTCAAGAGATTGGTTTTCATTTCAGTATAGTGATTCACAGACTGTAAAATCTTCTGTTTTAATTTCTTCTTTCCAGCAACTTGAGATACCTGTTGAAAAAACATTTAATTACAAATTTAACAACATTAGTTCAAATTTAAAAAAATTCAACAGCTTTTCCAGTCTGAGACTAACCCATAAAAGAATGTGATTAACGAGGCCTTTGAACGAATTAGTTTGGGATAAACTATGTGGCGTGTAAGAATGACTGAGTCTACTTATTAATCAGGATATAATTTAAATCATTATACAGTGCTAAAAAACAGGTTCTATATATATGGCGTCCCAGGTCCTACTTCTGACCCCAAAACAGAATGATGAGTGTGATGAAACACCCATTTCAGAGCCAAATCTCAGTAGGTTTAGTCCAGTAGCACAGACCACCCCTAGGACACAGATCACATTAAGCCTTGGATGACTATTTTACCTACAGGGGAAAAATAACCTTTAAATTTAAGTTATTTATCCTCAACTAGGTAGGAAATCTCATGGAGATCAAAGATACAGCACATAACTGAGATTAATTACCTACTTAAAACTTAAAACAGTTTTAAGTTTTAGTCTAAGTGTTTTTTCCACAGCTTACCCGAAACGCTGTGCGTATTAGTGGCTTTACGCATAATATATACTCGCTCTATATAGAAATCCAAACATTCTGTTTGTAACTCATCTTGTATGTATGTACTTTTACCTGAATAAACATTTATTTATACTTTAACACATAAAAGTGCTTCAAAATATTCAAACTCCACCTGATAGTTGTTTGGAAATGCTAAGCCACCAAACCACTTTTTGAAACTAGGGAAACACCACTACCCAACTACCCTGGTGGGCCTACTAACTAAAAGGGTGGAGGATTACAACTTACCTTGGATTTAATCCACCAGAACAACATGGGGAAGACAGGGATTCCAGGGTGGGAATGAGAATTACTAATGTTCTGTCAAGTAAGGGGTCTTCCACTAACCTCAATGCTCTGGTTCTGGGCAAGATCCGTCAGTAGCTCTCTTAACTATGCCATCGTAGAGGCCATCAAGGCACTGCCTATATCTCCCCAAATGGCTATCCACATAACTATAAGAATGCTATCAAGATTGCATACTTAACCCAAAACTTGTGCATGGGAAGAACACCTAAAAACCTAAAGAAGTATGAACAAAAGCCAACAGCATATACACACAATTATGTGAGTGAGGGAAGAATGTAGCTGGCAGAATATAATCATCAGCCAAAAACATTGGTACAAAGAAGCTTACATGCTCAGAAAATGCAGCAGAGAAAAAAGGCATAAAATGCAGCAAAATGGCTCTTACCATGAACAGGCAGTCTGACAGCCTTAAAGTGGAAGAGAAACAACCACGGGAAAAAGCCAAACAACAGATGACCACCAGAGGGAAGGCGGCACCCTGACAATGTACCAGACCAGACCACAGCCAAGTTGAAAAGAAGAGCATCAGGGCTGAGGAAAAATTGGATAAGGGGCTGAGGAAAAATTGGGAAAGAAATATCCAGAGGGGCCCCATGAACCAGACACTAGCAGGAAATTCAATAAGAGGATGAACGTTGGTTCAAAACTGAAACCTAGATGCTGCTCCTAAAATCAGCAAAATGGCCAGAAAGGAGCACCAAACCCCTGGAATAACAGACCTCTGACCCAAACAACACAAGTACTCCCCAGCCAACAGAGGCCAATAAAATAAGCAACAAAAACCAAAAATACAACAACAGTAACCTACTCCTCTAAAGAAGTGGAAGCAAGTACTGGAAACCCAAAGCCAACAGCCCTGGTCACTAGACCAGAAGGTAGGAACTCACAGCCTGGGGCAACCAGCATGGGTCCATGGCCCATAATTACAGGCCTGAGGACCCCCAGCGTAAATTGCCAGAACGCCACTACAATGACTGGGAGTGCTACCCAAGAACTCATGGCACTTCACCTGGAAGGCAACGGATGTGGAGTCAAAAAAGATTATGGGACATGCAGAACAACTGGCCAGAGGCAAACAAGAGGGATATATCTGCTTGATGGGTTTCTGGGAGTTCTTCTACTTCCCAAGACTGGTCTAAGGCCAGGCTCGAATTGTGAGAGCCTGGTCCAACAGGCTGTTGCTTCGAAAGGCCTGCAGGCCCACATATCCACCACAGCCCGGTTGGTCCGGCACGTCATGTTAGAAAACTATCTAGTTTTCTCTTGAAGATGTCCACGATTCTTCCGGCAATACTCGTTGGGAGAATGTTGAACAACCATGGACCTGTGATGTTTATACAGTGTTCTCATATACATACTAAGTACAAAGATCCCATCTCGGATGCAAATCTGCAACTTAGGGAGCAGCAAATTGACACAACTCCTCTGGTAATGAACATCATCCCCTTGGGTCTAATACCTGAGATGCCAAGGCAAACCACCCTAACCCAAGTACAAGTCACATAAAACCTTGAGACCATGCAGAGAGATCACCCAAGGAAAAAAAAAACTGGATGTGGTTTGGGCAGAAATGTTCCAGATTCTGCCATGAGCCCAAACTCTTGTATTTTTGGGTTGTCTTCCACTTTTTGGCTGCAGAATGAAGTTCCAGCTAACTCCTGGCTGGTGGATGACCCCTTATTGTCCTTGAAAAGGCAGCATACTTTTTTGTTGTATATTGGCAATTGACAGGAAGGAGCTTGCCTACATTTTTCGTCTTTTTCTCCAGGAACCCTCTTTTACTTCAATTCCTGCAGCAGGATAGAAACGTTTGGGCAATGTTTCCTTTTACCTGATGCCTCTATCCACCTAGCAGTAAATAGGTATGGGAGTTGGACAACTGTTGTGGGTTACATCCTGAGGAAGGTCAGTAGTTGGTGTAGGCGGACCTCTGTGAGACAGATAAGCTTCCTGTGCAGGACTATGGGATTCCATATACATTGGTGCATTGCCATTAAAACAACTGCAGGTGTTTTTAGCACATGTATCTTAAAATTTTAGCACATGTATCCTAAAATTTATGTCTGGCAATTTTTATTATCATCCAGATTTTCAGTTTTATGGACATCTGGAGGCACCAAATGGTCTGAATAATAAAGCTCTCTGTATTATACTGTATACTAAAACCGTTGTATAAGTGTAATTTTAGTATGTAATATCAAAATCACGCCTTAAAATATACACAGTACTAAACAAGAAAAGTAAACTGCTGATCTACCAAATTTTTTTTTTTACTAAGCATCTGTAAACATATTTTTCAATGCCAAATTATATGTTCAACTAAATACAACCTATTTACTTCTGTTTATCAACAATGTTCAATTAAAAATAATATGATGGAGAGATACATTACAACTCAAGAAAACTATAATAAATCTAATAAATCCCATTGATTCAATATTTCTTTATTGCTTCATAGTTACTATTTATCAAAAAAATGGGTAAATGGGGTAAATGTATCATTTTCTGAACTCTGATTACTTACAACACTGACGAGGTATTCCATGCTCTGTCCTTTTCGGTTTGCTAACCAAGTGATGACGTCCTTTATTATCTTATGGCGATCTGACATTCTGGTAGCTTTTCTTCCCTCTCCCAGCTGGGCATAGAAGTCAGTAAAGACTTCCATTGATAAATAGTCATTACCTAACAAAGTTGCAAGAAGAGGCAGATGAGCACGGTCCATCTTTGTTAACTAAAATGAAAATAAAAATTAGTGATAGCAGATAATAAATATACATGTATGAGCAAATAAATTAAAAAATTAAGTAATAAACAAGTGAAAATGGAAACTTTTTTCCATGGCTACCTACATATTTAGGTTACCTGATCATCATTTTGAGTGCTAATCCTATAGTGAACATAAAGCAAGGTTTAACTGTAGACTGCTTCATCAGCCAACATAACCATCCAAACACACAGAAATCACAATAGCGTAATACATCAAATAAACAAATCTATAAGGGCCATGATGAGGGTTCGAACCTACATCCGGGATGATCCCAGACGTAGGTTCAAACCCTCATCATGGCCCTTGTGGATTTATTCATAACCATCAAAACTCTCATTATTTTTTTTAAAGGACAGTACTGTACTGTACAATAATCAAATATAGTCATCTCCCAACAATATTTTATATATTTCATAGTTATAGGTTGATAATGTTTCAGACTTATTTCTTGATATGCTCCCTCAGTAGCTCCCTGGAGCTCAAACACTAGCACCATTTAACTTTCAGGTTATACCAAGCCTATGAGACTTATGCTGGCCTACTGGGAACTAGGACCAGAATTTGGTTCACTCAACAAAGTGAGGGGAGAATGGGAACCAGAGATCGACCCAAAAAATAAGAAAAACTGAGCAGCAAGTCCAGACAAAACAAAACAGACAACTGCTTGAAAGAAAGAAATGAAATGAGGGAAACAAATGATAATTGATATACGCATGAACATCCCTAGCTCCAACTTGACTGAGCACCACTAGATGGCAGCCAAGACTGCCTAGAGTTCTAATCCACCATACATCCCGGCAGGAGATTTAGGTACAATATTACTTAGCAGTTTTTAAGCATGATATCTCTATGAAGTTTTTTTACAACCCAAGTGTTCTAAATCCTTTTTTTAAGGTTTGACTTTTCCAATTACATCATTGTTTAGTTAATTCAACCTGAGGCTAATAAGTCTCAAGCTAAGAAAAATACAATTCTGGAAGTCAAATTTTACTTTTGTCTCATCTTCTGTCACTGTAATTTGTGGGGCAATTTACCTTTGAGCTGGTCATTGTATAAAGTGAGCTGCCTAACTGCTGCAACATTAACTCACTACAGATCTTGAACAGAAGCAGCTCAGCGCTCAAGGATTTGACATCCAGGAGGTGAGAGTCGTTACAACATAAGCTAGGTCTCAACCCCCATTTTTTAATTTGCTTTCTCTATGAATCTTACTTTCCGGGAAGAGCCCAGTTGTGGCTTCCTGTAGCTAACATCTCTGATGTGTGAAATGTCTAAAAGTTGCCATCAGTCATGGAGTTCTCTGGCCTACCCAAAATCCAGAGCCAGAATCTGGTCTCCTCACAAAGGGGCAGGGAGCAATGTTATTTGTCTTTTTTATATGCTACCACCAGGGAAGGCACCCAGAAAGTCAGCGAGACAAAACAGACAACAGCTGGCAACTTCCTCTATCTGCAGACTCAAAAACAGCCATAGAACTTCCCCTAAGTAAATAAACAAACAACTGAATTTTTTTTTATCCAGCTCACGCTCGTTTACCCCACCCTCTCCAAACATTTGGAGGATGGGGTGGGCAGTCTAAATAGCTGCTGAGATATATAGTTACTGTGGCTTAGAAAAAAAGGTGTTGTAAGAATAAGTAGAGACAACTGCTGCGATATAGTCATTGTAGCGTTGGGATTAAATTTTGCATGAACCATCTTCCTGTATAAAGTAGAATGTGGATGAATATACAAATCAGGTACTGTATAGTATAGCAAAATAGGTACCGAGACTACACACATGCACGTACCTCACAAAATTTGTCCACACTGAAATGGTAGCACGACAAATATTTGTAGTTCTCTATAGGCTTCTTGTTCTTTGATGTGCTGATTTTCTGGTTCGTGGTGGAGTCAAGCATGACCAGAGGCACATCATACATGTAGAAATCAGAGTCATTACTTAGGACAGTGTAACCAAGTATTTTGGACAACATAGCAATTTCTTCATCTGCCTCAAAATCTGTTTGTACAACTGTTATTCCCATTCTTTGCAATGTTGTAACAAAAACTTGGCGTCCCATGCAGGGAAATATTTTTGATTTGTACTGGTTGCTAGGTTCAACACGAATGCACATCTGGATCTGGTTTTGAATCCTCTGTCGTACTGTTCTCAGCTTCTTCATATCCAATGGCTGCCCGCCATCCATCACAACAATGGAATAGATTTCACATGATTGTAAACTGAAAGAGAAAGAGTAAATGTGTTACACTATTTCATTAGAAACAGAATATTTGGTAACAAAAAATTAACAATTCATTATTTGGAAATCCATAAAATTACTAAAATTATTCCATTGTTGAAGTCTGTAAATAACAAAATACTGTATCTGGAAAAGTACCCATCGTATCTGCACAGTACCTGTATTTAATTATATATAAATATATTTTAATATCTTTACAGAGTTTTATTTAACTGCAAAGACAGAAAAACACTGGAAACTAATACAAATTTTCATAATACACTACACTGACCCACTTACCCTTCAAAGTACTTTTCCACATAGCTGGCATATTTGTCGTAATCTCCACCAAATGAGGCATTAATTCCAGTGCATGCAAAATACAGGATGTGAGCTAAATTATTTCCATCGATAATAACATTGCAATGATGGAGTTTGTGTCTTTCCAAAGCTTCACTTAGATGTTCACGAATGTATGTTGAGAGGCCGCGTACACCCATTTTCTGAAGAAAGGATATAAGATTTAAGTAGGAATAATACAAACTTAAGTATTTTGCATCTAATAACATTCCTATTCAGTATATTAAACAAAGTTATTGTAGGATATGTCACTTTTACACAAATTCATAAAATTTAACGAGGGTCAGCATTTCCACATGTTGGCCATTCACAGCAAAATCCATCCATTTCATTTGTTAAATGTAAGAAGCTTCAAGTATGAATCCAACAATCCTACCAGGACCACATTGTTACAGTAATCGTCTATGGGCCGGTTCGTACAGCAAGTCTCACTTTTTTGCAGGTTGCCATTCGATTCCTGATGATCAAGTGAGCAATTATCACTGACAACTTCTGGTAATCCTCAGTGGAGCAAAAGGGGATATAGTCAAATCCCACGGAGGCTTATTGTTAAACTTGTATATGGTCGAACCCCTGTTAGAATCAGACCCAACTATGGGATGGATCAACCCATTGTCGTCCTTATCGTCACGGCCCTTGTGGATTTGTTCAACCCATTATCGCGTTCCCAAAATGGTTGCCCATGTTGGAATAGACGAACACCAAAAGAATATTGTTGAAAACATCTTGATAACTTATTAAACAAAAATTATTTATATACATCATTAGGTTAGGGTGTGTTGGGTTCACTTAGAGTTAGCTTGGGTTGAGTAAGGCTGAGTTGGGTTGGGTTGGGTTAGGTTAGGTTAGGTTAGGTTAGGTTAGGTTAGGTTAGGTTAGGTTAGGTTAGGTTAGGTTAGGTTGGGTTATGTTGTGTTTGGTAAGGTTAGGTAAATTTTAAAAATGTTGGTGAACCATCTTGAGTACTATAAAACTTGTATCCACATATATGAGGTATATATTGTATTTCCCTCTATTAGCTAAGAAAACTACATGAAAACTTTACTAACCAATATTAAACATCACACACCTTTAGGCGTCCAGTGACAGCACCAACAATAGGAACTTGAGTTGAACTACCACGACCACCACCATCACACCTGTCCTATACCCGTGCACGTGTTCCTCATACCATGCACGTGTTCCCTATACTCGTCCTCTGTGAGTCAGGTCACCTCAACACCAATCACCTGCACGTCGCCCTTATATGAGTTGTTGTTATTATTAAGTTAGGGGCAACTACAACACAGACCATATGCACCCACTTCGCTGCAATGGACATTAACACGAGCGTGAGAATGCAAAACAAAACAAAAATCCCCAGGTGAAGATTTAATTCGTTCCATGCGGCAGCAGCTTGGCCAGCACTCGGCCTCCTGCCCCGTTAATGTTAAGCCACAGTAGGTTTTTGCTTTATTGTAATGTAGAAAAGCTAGGCAGCTAGTATTTTAATCCTATAAATAAACTGTTAGAAGAATTATCATATGATATATTTAAAATTTTCCCATATTCTTCTATGCCTCAAGGTAATATTTAACAATTAAGCGACGTAAATAAAAGGGGTTCCAAGTACTATTTTTTCCAACAAATATCTCGACATTACAGTCATTTCGTATAACAACGTTTCGCACACTACCATAAAATACATAACTAGTGTCCTTGTTTCATATATTTCGTATACTCACATTTCTAAAATGTACAAATTCAAATTCAAAATTTTATTAAGGTAAAAGTACATACATAGATGAATAGTTACAAACATAATGTTGAATTTATAGATAGAACTAGTACATGCAATACTTATGTGTTTTTCCTGCCCGAAACGCTTTGCGTAATAGTGGCTTTAGGCATTGTATATACTAGCTCTATCTATAAATCCATCAACTTTTTGTATCTTACCTTGTATGTATGTACTTTACCTGAATAAATATTTGTATTTGTATTTTATATAGTCGCTAGACATCACGGGGAGACATCTCCCGTCACGCAGGGTGCAGTCGCACCTCCACAGATCTCCAGTAACGGCTATTGATACTGGTAATGGCTCAAAAGGGCCACCACTTACGGGTTATTCATGCCCGTGCCACCTTTTGGGTGGCTTAATCTTCATCAATCAATTGCTAGACATATGAACATATGTCTCTGTTCACCTAGCAGTAAATAGGTACTGGTGAGTAAGGCAACTTGTGGGTTGCAGCCTTACCTGGTTGATGGGGTTCTGGGAGTTGTTCTACTCCCCTACTGACTTGTGAGAGTTTGGTCCACCAGGCTGTTGCTTGGAGCGACCCGCAGGCCCACATATACCTGGTTGATGGGCTTCTGGGAGTTCTTCTACTCCCCAAGCCCGGTCCGAGGCCAGGCTTGACTTGTGAGAGTTTGGTCCACCAGGCTGTTGCTTGGAGCGGCCCGCAGGCCCACATACCCACCACAGCCCGGCTGGTCCGGTATTCCTTGAAGAAAACAATCTAGTTTCCTCTTGAAGATGTCCACGGTTGTTCCTGTAATATTTCTGATGCTCGCTGGGAGGACGTTGAACAACGGCGGACCTCTGATGTTCATACAGTGTTCTCTGATTGTGCCTATGGCACCTCTGCTCTTCACTGGTTCTATTCTGCATTTTCTTCCATGTCGTTCACTCCAGTACGTTGTTATTTTACTGTGCAGATTTGGGACCTGTCCCTCCAGTATTTTCCATGTGTTTATTATTTGGTATCTCTCTCGTCTCCTTTCTAGTGAGTACATTTGGAGAGCTTTGAGACGATCCCAATAATTTAGGTGCTTTATTTCGTCTATGCGTGCCGTATATGTTCTCTTGGGAAAGTAAGCAGTTGGCCTATTGGAAACCACGATAACCCTAAAAGACTACCTATTATGGGGAAATCATTAAGTGAATCAAAACAATTAGGGGCACATTAGAGCAGTGATTCCCAACCTTTAATGTTTGGAAGAACCTTTGAAATATTTCGTAAAATCTTGGAGAGTTCCTATACCAGGCTGACACAAGCTTCGACACTGTGGTGGAGGCTGACTCCATACACAATTTCAAGTGTAGATATGATAGATCCCAGTAGGCTCAGGAATCTGTACACCAGTTGATTGACATGCGAGAGGCGGGACCAAAGAGCCAGAGCTCAACCCCCGCAAGCACAACTAGGTGAGTACTAGTCAAGTACAGGTAAATTACAAAACAGACGCGTAAAGCAGCAAGGTTAATAAATAATAATTAACTCATTTTTTTAAATAAATAATACAAGAACACTTATTGCCTATTACTATTTACTAATTACTATTATGAAGATAAAGAAACATTTTTACTGCACATCTGCCTTACTGGTTACAAACATTGTATATATATTCTGAATGATTTTGATTTAATATAATTTGTTTATAAAGATGTTACCGACGAAATTAAAACGTTACATGGTATTAGTTCAGTATCACAGCATTTATTCCAATTGTCTCCAAATTTAATGTGAACATTGGGCTTGATTTTTTTAACACAACTTAATTCGTGGTCGCATATTTTGTTGTATTAATAGGTTACATTTAAATCTAAATAAATTAAATTTCTTTACTAAGTTACAAAAAAGTTGCAAGTTGTACTTTTTGTTCGAAAGTTTTTGTAAATTCTGAACGCACGCACAAAAATGAGCGCACACGCGAGTTCGCGGAGCATCAGTGTTCAACGACAGTGTGTTCACCTTCTAGTGTGTGGTCTGGTCAACATGTTCAACGATATATATATATATACGGGCTCACCATAGCCCGTGCTGCTTGGAACATTTGTTCCGAGTAGCTGAATCTTCTACAACAACAAGAGTGTTCAACGGAACTCTGACAGGAAATCACTGCCTAGAGCCCAAGAGTGTGGAGTCCTGTATTCACGAATTGTTTGGTTTGTGAAAATACGGTGTAGAAGGCGTCAGACCCACCGCTGTCAACACCACACACCAGCCAGCATTCCTCTCTGGCATTACCCAACTCTTTATCAAAGGAATGTGGTTTTAGTATCAATGATTTGATTAACTATGTGGTTAGCAACATTCCTACTGCTGGGATATACACATACTCTGTGTGTGTGTGTGTGTGTGTGTGTGTGTGTGTGTGTGTGTGTGTGTGTGTGTGTGTGTGTGTGTGTGTGTGTGTGTGTGTGTGTGTGTGTGTGTGAGTGTGTGTGTTTACTGCCGAAGCGAGTAGAAAGGTAACACGTGGTTTGACTAGTGACGACACATAAAGTTAAAGTAAATATTAAACATACATTCTAGGAAGTCGCGATGGGGGCCCCCCTTGAATGCAATTTTTTTTGTGTATTATCATCTACTCCTTTTTTGTGCTAAGATTGACTAATCACTTAGCGAGAGGAGAGATGACTGCACTTTAACTTTTATATATATACACGATAGACTATGCCGACTTCTACGAGGGTCATTGATTACTATTTGCAGGAATTTCTTCTTTGAGGTAGAAGATGGAAACTTACATTTGCGACAGAAAAGGCACAGGAAATGATCATAACTAGATTGCACGACATTGAACTTGGACAGGCATATGGATGGATAGAACAAATCTAGTGTACGGAGATAGACATCTTTGGGATAAAGTTTGACTCTTCAATGCCAATGCAGAACCACGTGTTGAACATAGCAAGTATGGAGTCCAAGAAATTTAGAGCCTTTAGACGCATTTCATACCTCCTCGACAGCAGAGGTTGACAAACATTATATGAAACACAAATTTGCTCCCATCTTGAGAATGCATAACTCTTAAATGACCTCCCCCCCCTCATTTATCCGAATTCTGGACGAGGTATAAAACCGTGTTAATTACAAGGGCAATGTTCTTAAGATTTCCCACCTGGCCCAACTTTGTGGGCAGTAATAAATAAATAAATAAAAGGCGCTCAGTCATCAACAGCTTTTTCCTGGCTGTGCCATTCTCAAGAACACCGAAATGAAAGAAAGGAGAGAGAGAGAGAGAGAGAGAGAGAGAGAGAGGGAGGGAGGGAGGGAGGGAGAGAGAGAGAGAGAGAGAGAGAGAGAGAGAGAGAGAGAGAGAGAGAGAGAGAGAGAGAGAGAGAGAGAGAGAGAGGGAGGGAGGGAGGGAGGGAGAGAGAGAGAGAGAGAGAGAGAGAGAGAGAGAGAGAGAGAGAGAGAGAGAGAGAGAGAGAGAGAGAGAGAGAGAGAGAGAGAGAGAGAGAGAGAGAGAGAGAGAGATAATCAGTCCCGCCGGCGGCAGGAGTGAAGATTTCCATATATTTATTTTCGAGGTCATTCGACTATGGATGTGTTTGTTGATTCCGGATACGCAGTTTCATATATTGTATTCGATGAAATAACAGACTCCAGCTGGAGTGTTCTTGGATCTTGGGCAAGAATGTTAACAATCGCTCTATATGCCCGAAACGATTTGCTTAATAGTGGCTTTAGGCATTGTATGTACTAGCTCTATCTATAAATCTATCAATTTTTGTATAACCTCTTGTATGTATGTACTTTACCTGAATAAACATTTGAATTTGAATTTGAATATTTCAGGGTTTGGTGTCCTCTTTTGAAAATAACTTACTTTTGAGGCTACCAGCTTGGATCATTTGATAGTTCAACATCTAACAACAAGAAGCTCGTGTTAGAGACACGGAAAGACTATTTATTACTATTATGCCATCTAAAATAAACAATAATTGGAGGCTGGAGCTGGTTAGGTGATCAAGCAGATCAAGAAGAGGCGGGCTAACCAAGAGGTGATGGCGGGAGAGCAGCCGACAATGAAGACCAACAAGAGGAAGAATCAACAGAGGCTGAGTGACGGGACACCTGCTACCCCCTAGTGTGGTGGTACACGTGGCTCACACCTGTGTTGTCTCAAACCTTGAACAATGAGTAATGTTCTAAATAAAAATTTCACATATGCAAAATGTAACAACGTGTACGACCATATTTGCATATTGTTTTTCCATGCACGAAACAAATTATATTTGTAATAATAATGTTTGAGTATAAAGCAATCGGTTTGCAAAGTGTTGATTTGTTGTGATGATCTTTTAGATATTGTTGCCACAATATATATAAGATCAGTAGCTACGATGAGATCAGTTATTATAACAGTAGTTCTAAATCAGTAGCTACGATAAGATCAGTTATTATAACAGTAGTTCTAAACCAATCAACTCACAGTGATCTACATCCTCGATTCTCTATCGAGAGACCGGGGTTCGATCCTCCCGGTGAGGAATGCACTGACCGTACATTCGATCCAGGAGATCCAGATCTTCAGTATCTTCAGACTGACTTCACCAAACAGTATGTGTTTGGTGAAGACATTTGCTTGGCTGGTCACGTCATCTGGGAGCAAAGCAGTCCATTCAGTTGCTCCTAGCTAGGAGCGGCAGCTCACGAGCGCAGGGCTGTCTAGTTTCCCCTTGTTCCTCTAGCCTGGGTTCTTAGGATAGCCTAAGCTACTCTATCCTTTGAGATGTATTTCATTATCTCAATAAACTTACTTGAACTTGATCTAGCCTAGTTGAGTGATTTCATTTCAGACTGCTGGGATAGCCAATGCAGTGAAGACAGCTTGATAGTCTGCAGAGTCAACATGTCCTAAGGGCCCTGTAATTAACTATGCTAACAGGTAACTCAATTATGACAGGATCTAGCCAAGAACCTGCGATATGAGCTGTAAAGGTCTCAAAATGTTCTAGCCTGAAAACTCTTGAGTTCATCAAAATCCCTTGGCATGAGATGATGGTTGAGGTCTCCCACAATGTTAATATGCTGGGAGGTATGTTGAATTAGTAGGGATTAAAGACTGTCCATCAGGAAGCTGGTTGGATAAGCGCCCTGCCACTGAGGTCTATACCTTGCGTACACCAGAATTTAACTTTGGGGATTAATGCATAGTTTAAAGTGCGTAACTTCCAAGAAGAAGAATGACAACATCACTGGGTTAGGCTCGTACAAATTTACTGAAGCAAAAACTCTAACTCTCCCTCCTTGGCCCCGCCTGTCACGACGTTTCTGTGAGGTACAGCCAGGAATCTCAGCAACGTTCTCAGGAGTTCAGCCGTCGTCCAGAAATCTATTCAACAACCATGCCAGGATAGAGAGAGTTCACGAAACTGTGTGTGATATCTCTCTCTCCTGCCGTTACCAGCCAGACTTAAGAGAAGCAGACTCCCACACGTCATACTCCACGCTACACAAATAATGTATACACACATGTGTATCAGGGGAAAGATATTTATTTTACTATTAAACATGTAGCATATACATGCATACATGCATACGTATGCTACAAGCCGTCCTTCACCTTCGTATGCACTACACCAGTATGGGATTTTATGAATAAATAAAAATATTACTTACTCAGCAGCGAATAATTAATTATTTAATATACAACATTTGGGTTGATTTTATATGTATAAAAATGAGTTTGTAAATATTTCTTGGTTAGGTTACGTCTCATACAAAGTATATAAGACGTTCAAATGTGTATTTACTTCCGAACTTATTGGACTCTCATATTTACATTTGAAAATTATTATGACGTGTCACAACTCAATCATCACTGTGTAATGGAAGGTAAACAAACTCAAAGAATTTATAAGAAACTAATATAAATGTTCAAGAAATATCCAAATATTTGATCTAAAATTTGATATTACCAAAAGTAAAAAAGATAATACCTCAAAGTAACATAATGTAGGTAGTGTAGACTATGAGAGTGTAACCACAAGGGAAGACAAAAGTGAACTGGGATCTGTCTCGTGTATTAACACAACACGGCGACACGCATTAGGCGCCATAAACAAACACTACACACACGACATGACTCTATTGGACGTGACTCCAGTAATATATTACACTGATTTCGTAGTACTGTTGGCTTCGTTCTCTACTATATCAACCCATCTTCCTAACAGAACGTCGCATTTTAACGGATATTCTACCTAAGGGCAAAAATTGCCGTACTAGAAAATGAAAGCGGCTCTCGAAATTGACATACTGAACAAATTCACACGGGCCGTGACGAGGATTCGAACCTGCGTCCAGGAGCATCCCAGACACTGCCTTAATCGACTGAGCTACTACAGGGGAAAAAAAAAAGAGTTGAAACAGAAGTTCTACTGAACTTACTGGATCCCGTAGCCTCTCCGAGGCACAAACCAGGGTTTTACACAACTCCCCCCTGCATCCGAGCTATGTCAATAGGCCGTTCTCCCTCTTCGCCCTTACATCATTACACCATCATTTCTTCGCCCTTACATCATTTGATGCATCACGTTGCATCACGTTAGTGTGATCTCTGTGTGTAATGACATACTGTCTTGTTTTCTGTTTTGGGTCCTCTGGTAGGTTAGGATAGGGGATTTTAGTACAACAGTTTCTTGACGCTGGGAAACCTTGGGAGGACAGACTGCACAATCAGGGATCCCAGGTTCAATTGCGTGCAGAAATGGTTAGGCACGGTTCCATTTACCTCTGCCTCTGCTCACCTAACAGTAAATAGGTACCCGGGAGTCAGGCAACTGTTTGGGGTTACATCCTGGGGAGGGTCAGTAGTTCAACCTTGTGTGGGACTTCCATACAAGCCTAAAGAATATATACAGACAGGCTTCCCGTCCCCGATAAAACGATTATAAACTATAATTGACTCCATAACATATAATGTGTGAAAATGTTTCGATGGTAGTCTGTGACAGAACCACTGAACACTTACATAATACCAAAGTGGACCAGTCTAATAAAAATTGTAATTTTGAACAATGTGAATACTTTAGACAAAATTAATAAATGATTATGTAATTAAAATATTTTAAATTTACAAAGAACCCTTTGGATGTTGTAAATATTTACAAGAACAAAATTATTGAAGGTAAAAGGGTTCTAATAAAGAAAGTTACAGCAATAACCTCTTTATTGCCTTACAAGTATGGACTCGATAAACTCATAAGCCTAAAATTCTAGTATAATCGGTAGTATAATCTAGTATAATTCTGGTATTTTCTTATACTGTATAAGTTTTCCAAATGGGTAGTCCAAATTGTGAACCTTGTTGAAAAAATCATTGATTTAAATATTAAGAACAATGTATACCGCGTTGATTCAGTATACAAAAATTTGAATCTTATTGGGAGACTCTTGTGGCATATATATGTTAATGTTTTCTGTCAAGGTCTTGAAAATATGAATCATGGCAAGCCCAAAGCACCAATATGTAGTGATAGACCACCAAAAAGTTAAATTTTGTATTATTGAATTTGGACAAACCGCAAGCTTGGCTTGTTATCGGCAACATAAACATATAAGACCTAACCTAATATAACCTAACCTTTTCTAGTAATCCTAGGCTTAATACATACAATCTTAGGTCTTAGATAGCGTGTACTGTATTGGAGTAGGGAGACCTTGTGAGCCCCACACGGGTTGTACCAGAGCACAGGGACCTCACACACATGAAAGACATTATCCTTATCTAACAAGGAAAAGTTGAGCAAAGACCGACAAAAATCTCCTGAGGATTTCCATTTTCTAATTCCATTTTCTCAGATAAAAGCCAACTTTTGTCTGAGAAAAGGCTGAGGACCTCACGACAAACAACTCCTCACATAAGACACAACACTAATGATACACAAGAGACAACACTAATACAAACCTGATGGAACTGAAGGACTTCCTTTGGCTATCCATTTTTGTGTAGTTTAGTTAATTTTACAAAAGTTGTAACTCCTTGGTGACAGTGTCGCCAATGGCCGTGGAGGGGAGACTAGCCTGGAACCGTTTATTATCGTCCCAGAAGTAAAGGGAGAATCATGAATCCACGTGGCCACCAATCCCGTTATTGGCTACAGACAATTATTTTAATTCTGAGTGAAAGCGATCCATGCAGGCTCACCCCTCCACTACAACTCATCATGGGGGGTCGGGTCTGACATTATGCCGGCCTTGGGGGTGTTGGCCGTGTTGAACATCTGTATGTATATCGGCAACCACGGAGCTGAACTTAATATACATGCACAAACATGAACTCTCTCCCTCCCTCACTCACACACACACACAACTCTTCTGTCTGAAAGACAGAAGACTTAGAGGGAGACATGATCACCACAAACAAGATTCTAGAGGAATTAGTAGGGTAGATAGACAATTTACTTAACACAAAGGGCACACGCACAAGAGGCCACAGGTGGAAACTGAGTACCCAGATGAATCAAGTGGAGATATTAGAAAGAACTTGTTTAGTGTAACCTTGTGTTACCCTAAACACAAATGTAGTAGCAGCAAGAGTAGTTAACAAATGAAATACACTTGGTAGTGATGTGGTGGAGCAGACTGCATAAACAGCTTCAAATGTAGACATGATGGAGCCCAATAAGTTCAGGAATCTGTACACCGGTTGAGTGACGGTTGAGAGGCGGGACCAAAGACCCGAAGCTCAACCCCGGCAAACACAACCAGGTGACTGCAACTAGGTGAGTACACACATACACACTTAAAAAGTGCAAAGAAACTGGAAAAGGTGCAGACATGCAACTAAATACCTCCTGGAACTGAAAAAATAGAGCTACGAGGGGAGGTCAGAGGCATTAAATATGCCAAAACTAGACGATAGAAGAAAAAGAGGCGATATGATCACTACTTACAAAATAATATGACTTCTTTAAGCATTTGAGAGCACTGGGGGGTCGAACTCCTACACCACACCAGTGTGTACGTCGGTGATGTGTGAAACCCTGATTTGGTACCAGCTGGAAGCCACAGGACCCCTAGAGGATTCAGTTCAATCCCAGGTTACATTACCTTTAGCATATCGTGTCCAGTGGATTAAGGTGTGTGCTTGGGAGTACCCAGTGTGCAGGTTCGAATCCTCCTTGTGGCTCCTATTGTTTTTCTGAAAACTAATTATAATCTTCCCTCCGTAATACAAGTTATTTGTGGTTGCGTCTCCTTCTTCACTCCCTCAGAGGTACTTGCTGCAGATGCTGCTGCTATAGAGAACATAGTGTGTTAGTACGTTAACATGTACACTCATTTCACTATACTACTTGCTAATCTGTCCATATCTAAGTGGATAGATAACTACATACCATAACTATAAATCTATAACTATATAACATTACTATACCGAAAAGGTTTGGTGCATGGGGTTGAACCACTGAAAATTACCTCAAGCCCATCATCACCCAGCAATACTCTAATATGAGAACTATAACAAACTCTGTCTTCAAACACCACACAGACACACTGTTTATATCAGTAAACATGCTAAACATACACTCTACTTCATACAATCTCTTGTGCTGTTTACATATACAAAACCTTATTCCTAAATGCTAATCCTGATCTGAAACTCTTCCTTGGTAGATGTAATAGAACCAATGTGCACCACAACAGAAATAAATATATCTGATATTCCTAGAGTCATACTAAATCTGTGCAAACACTCCATGCAAATAAAAGGACTCGGTCTATGGAACTCGCTCTCTAATGAATTAAAAAAATTCAACCCTATGTTTTATTAAAACAAAAACAAAAAATACCTAATTCCATCCTAATAGTTTCCTTCCTTTTGCTCCAAACTCCTATCTTGTGGTACCAATTCAAGTTCAAGTTCAAGTATGTTTATTGAGATAAGAAAGAAATACATCTCAAAGGGATAGAGTAGCTTAGGCTATTTCTACCCCTCAATTTTGTGGTACCCTTTCACCTAATTCTAGTACCTAAGACCTGAAACTTCACCAGTATAATCTATACTATAAACTTATATCATAGTTATTATGTTGAACTCTATTGATACTTTTACTAATTAGTTAGATTAAGGACCTGCCCGAAACACTAGGCGCCAATAACGTTGCAAGAAAATAACACTCAAATATTATGTACTCTCACAACTCAATGTACCTTCTTGTATATAAGAAAATACACGAATATATAAATAAGCACAGGTTGTGTGTCTGGGTTGTACAGTTTACACATGAAATATTAAGTGTGGGTGTTTGTGTGGCGTACGTGCCGTGAGCAAAGAGGGAGGGTGGGGGGGTTGTGGTTGGTGGGGGAGGGGGGCAAGAGAACAGAGTGTTGGTTTGATATAAGAGTGATACGGTGGGAGTGATGGGGGGGGTAGTGAATTGCAGGTGTGAGTGGGGGGAGGAGAATTGGTTCGTGTGTAATAGTAGTAAGGAGTATGAGCAGGGAGGTGGGAAGGGATACGTGTGTATTTTAAATCTGTATTTCACAAATACAGTAACATTGTTATTCTCCAAGTTCTTTATTTTATGTGTTGATTTACACAATTTTATTTTTATATTTTAATTCATAGGAATTATTTTATTATAGAATTAGATAATTCTTATGCGTTTGGCTGCATGTCTCTAATGCAGTGTTATTTTTGTATATTGTTGTCTTTGTACAGGAAATGTGTATATTTCACGCGCATGTAAAACTACGGGTTGGACGGACTTTATTATTTGTCATTGATTGATTGATTGATGAAGATTAAGCCACACAAGAGGTGGCACGGGCATGTATAGCCCGTGAGAGGTAGATTGTTTTGGGAGTGATACGATATTTGTCATTAAATTAGAACTACTGTATAATTATACTTGGCCTTACTACTCCGTCCAACCTTCTAATTATATAATTGCTCGTTAAGACTGCACTGACAAGTTCGTCTCGATTGTTTACATGATAATTAATCGTCAACACTGCAACTATGGGCTACTCAGACCCGTGCCATCTATTGTGGTTATCTTGAGGTTATCTTGAGATGATTATCTTGAGATGATTTCGGGCCTCCTGTTGCACACACTCCCAAGAAGCAGCCCTTGACCAGGCCTTAAAATGAGGTTCCGGGTTCGATCCCCGGTGGAGGCGGAAACAAATGGGCAGAGTTTCTTTACCTTTGATGCTCCTGTTCACCTAGCAGTAAACAGGTACCTGGGAGTTAGACAGCTGCTATGGGCTGCTTCCTGGGGATGTGTGTAACAAAAATGAGGCCTGGTCGAGGACCGGGCCGCGGAGACCCTAAGCCCCGAAATCATCTCAAAATAGGTGAATAGCCGGGAAGCCTGTGAGAACATGTGACACTATGACATAGATTAAAGGACACACACACAATGACGGTTGAGAGGCGGGACCAAAGAGCCATAGCTCAACCCCAGCAAGTACAACTAGGTGAGTACACACGCACACAGACACACAAGTCAAACACGACTACAAGCAACACTCCACCACACATGCACAGTGCCAGCCACAACAACAGCAGTTATCACACCTAAGAAACATGCACATGTAATCACGGTAACAGTGGAGGCAGACACCGTATAACCTATGAAAATCTTGCACTGTATCAGTATATACGCAATGTGCCCAACCATTTCTGGTCCAGCCTGGGAATGGAACCCGAGTGTGAGCCGAGAACGAAGCCATCTCTACTACGAACTCGTATTTCGCTACAAGCAAAGTAAATATATATATGATGACAGTACAAGATGTGTACAACTAAGATCATACACAGATTACTGCCCAGTAATATATATAGTATTGGAAATTAATTTAAGAATTAAGAAAATTACTCACCTGCAATGTATAATAATTATATATGGTAATTAACATAAGATGCAGTGGAAGAAGTTTGTTGCTAAGTTTTATTATAATAAGGTGCCCATATACGTTGTGAAAGGTATAGGTTAAGTGTACATTGAAGTGTGATTAAGACTTTTTGTGTTATTACTCACAGGATGAGTGTGTGTGTGTGGGTGTACAAGAACTACCACTCACAGGATGAGCGTGTGGGGGGGGGGGTGTACAAGAACTACCACTCACAGGATGAGCGTGTGGGGGGGGGGGGTGTGTACAAGAACTACCATTCACAGGATGAGTGTGTGGGGGGTGTACAAGAGCTACCACTCACAGGATGAGTGTGTAGGGGTGTACAAGAGCTACCACTCACAGGATGAGTGTGTGGGGGGTGTACAAGAGCTACCACTCACAGGATGAGTGTGTAGGGGGTGTACAAGAGCTACCACTCATAGGATGAGTGTGTGGGGGGTGTACAAGAGCTACCACTCACAGGATGAGTGTGTGGGGGTGTACAAGAACTACCACTCACAGGATGAGTGTGTGTGGGGGTGTACAAGAACTACCACTCACAAGATGAGTGTGTGGGGGGTGTACAAGAGCTACCACTCACAGGATGAGTGTGGGGCGCAGAATAAAGTAGTCACCGCTAGCAACAATAACAAAGAGAACGGTATAGGGGTAACTATTTTTAGTGTACACATTATTGAGATCGACAACAGTGATATCAAGCCTGTTTCTACTGATTTTGGCGCGTCGGTCTCTTCTATGTACAGTTGGGTTATTCTTCATTACAACTGACCATTCCTGGTTCGAATCCCGTGCGGGACTGAAATGATTGAGCGCATTTCCTATCACCTAATGTATCTGTTCACCTAGCAGTAAATATGTACCATGAGTTGGACTATTGCGGGGTTGCAGCTTGCGAAGGGTCGGTAATTAGACCCTGGGGAGAAGGACCTTGTTATAAGCCTAACATGTATATATATATATATATATATATATATATATATATATATATATATATATATATATATATATATATATATATACACTGGCTACCTTGTCCCCCGACAAAATGAATTATACATATTGAATATACCCACCCAACTGTCAATAGTCACCTTACACATGGGTATATTCTATGATAAGATCAGAAAAATTTGCCAGCTCATTCCCCCATGTACAGTCCCAGCCCACCAATGAGAATAGTGCAAAATTGTCCAGACTTATCGACTGGATAAAGCCTCGCCTCTTGAATCGAATTGAGAATGGTCCAGGACGGACCGAAACGTTGTCGTCCCTTCACCTTCTAGTGTGTGGGTCTGGTCAACATACTTCAGCCACGTTGACCAGACCATTCACAATCGACTTGAGAATGGTTCAGGACGGACCGCAACGTCGTCGTCCCTTCACCTTCTAGTGTGTGGTCTGGTCAACATACTTCAACCGCGTTATTGTGACTCCTCGTCTGCCTCGCCTCTCATTCTGCATGGAATATATACTATCACTAATTTGTATTCCCTTCCCTCTACCCCTGAAGATGTTAATGTGAAACGTGTCGTTTTAACGCCACGTCCAATAGCCAAATAAACTTTGGAGAGTTCATTTTTCGACTTGCTTCCCAAGGGAAGAATAACGAGAGATAACGACAAGAGAGAAGGTGGAGGTGGAAGCGGGTGACCTACACTAGTGGCAAGTGTGGGAAGCGGCGCGTGGTGCGATACAATGTCAAGGTCCCATCAACCTTGACATTGTGTGTATGTGACATTGGCACGTGACTACCTGATGTTGACAGTGGCCGTCCAGTGTCGTCAGTGACCTCCATCTACTATTCCAGACTGTGTTTCACAACCAACAAATGACCTTCCGCAACTGTCCATAACCGTCAATGTCGTCAATGACCTTTCCCTGTTGTCACTGGCTATCTACCCACTGACAGTGACCACTGGCTATCATCAAATGTCCTCCTGCTATCGTATCTAAGTGCTATCACTAAAACAAAAGTAGCAGGAGCATTGTCATCACCATGCAGTGCCACAAGTCCTCCTCTTAGTCGAGCGACTCACCGTAACCTACACAACACTCATACTGTGTCATTAATGTACATAAATTAGCTCAGTACCCAGTAGACGAACTAATATATAACACTCATAACCTGTTCCGAAAGTGTGATGTAAGAAACCATTCCAATGCTGATGGCCATTAACTACCTTAAATTTCGTAACTTGAATCCATTAGCCAGCCATGGACGGATCCTCAGTCCTCGCTGTTGGCTGGCGAGCAAGCGACCCTGCTGCTTCCTGATCATCTATGTTGTTGTGGCCAGCAGCGGCCACTGTCATCAGAAGGTATAATAATCATCACCTCTACCAAGTGAGACAACAACGACACTTTCCTGCCCCATGGGAGACCACTCCTTTGCAAATTACTGTCCCCCATTTCCCACCCAAGAAGCTGATTAAAGAACAAGCCTTGCTTCGACAAGAGGCAAAGTTCAGTGCCTTAAGCCAAATTGATGCTTTAGTCAGAGAGCGTTCCCTTTCCCAGATTATTTACACTGATAGCTCCTTGCACCAGTCCTATGCTGCAGCTGGAAGTGCAGTTGTTGTGACAGGGAGAGATGGTTCCTGCTCCCATGAGTGTGGAGCGCGTCTAAGTAACTGGGCCTCCACTCTTCAAACAGAATTGGTTGCCATAATCCTTGCACTCGAGCGCGTATATGAATCCAAAGTTGACACGCTAATTGTAAGTGACTCCTTGTCATCCTTGACTGCCCTCAGCTCCCCAAGGCATAACTGTGACGTGCTTATCTCTGAAGCTACACACAGATATAATGAAATAATCAATGATGGAGTCAGAATCTGTCTCCTGTGGATTCCTTCCCATATTGGTCTCCGAATGCATGATAGAACTGATGAGTTGGCCAAGACTTTTGCTCGTAAAGAGGGAATTGATTACCAACTTGGACTGCCTTTGAGCAATCTGAGGGCAGTAATATTCCGGGAACATCAACTAAATTTCGGAGACTTGAGGCAAAGTGAAATTCACACCAGTTCCTCCATCTTTCATCATTCTATTATGCAGGAAGTACCGCGCGTCTATGGGTCATCCAATAATGTTAGCAGACTTCTAGATGTTACCACTGCTAGGCTTAGGCTCGGCTACAAGTACCTCTGGGATTCTGTAACATCTGTTGATGTAGATTTGACTAAATGTAAACTGTCAGCAGAACTATTCGCATACTTTGCGTCATTATATACTGGAATGTGAAAAAATCGTAGAATTCAGAGATAACACCATCAATGGCGTCCACGAAATGTGTGAGTATTTCACTCATAATGATGTGCTGCCCGCAATCTTAGCGAAGTATCCAAAATTTGCTTACTGTAGGTAATGCATGCACATGACTGTAAAGCTGCCGCCCAGTTGGGTGGGTGTGCAGCAAGATTAATAACTGTGTGACTCATCATAGATGTAAAGTGCCTTGTATAGTGACTGTTGTGAGCCTCTTGTTGAATCACTTGTGATACAAAAAATTATTGATGTGTGTATTTGTGTAGATGATTGTATACGTATGTGTATGTATATATGTATATGTATGCCAACAAGCCTAAATGTGCCGACCGAGTGCCGGCGGGAGGATGGAAATAGCCTCGGCTACAATCCTCTTTTGTCCGGTCGTGTTGGTCGGGTGGCTAAGGTGTCCTGTACGCCAGCAGAGTGCTCCTGGCAGTATGGGTTCGAGTCACTTCTGGGGTGTGAGTTTTCAGTTGCATGTATATGTATATATATGTATATGCATGTATATAACTAACTGATTTTCTCGTTATAAGTATTATGACAGCCTTTGGTTTGTGAGTAAGTCAACTGATAAGGTAAGCTGTCCTTAAGAGTTGTTCTGTTTACTGTAAATGAACATTAAATTCTTGTCTCTCCTTTCTTCTCTGCATTCTTTTCACTATTGCAGAAGCATTAGTAGCAGGAACGGGGCCATCAGTAGGACTTAAAATACAATAGCAAGTTCACAGACATAACTATACGGAGTTGACATATCAACATCAGGATCAGAAACATCTACATCAAGATACAAACAAAACTGGCGACACAAGTCACACCAGCAGGTAGACGAAGTCGAAATAATACACAGATGATGCACCTGTCTCAACCCGCTGTCACAGGTGTTGTTGTGCCTCCCTCTCGCTGTCCCCACCTCCCATAATCCCCCACCCCGTCCCACCTCCAGATACACCACCACCAAGGGAGGTTCTCACTCGTTCCCACAGATCTGGCACATTGTGCTGCTCGCTGGCCCATTGTGATCACTGAGTCTCCTCGGCCTGGTGCTGTGGACGCCTGTTCTGCTCCGGTGATGTCCTGGGTGTAGCCAGCGTTGAAATACCGCCCCTCGATGCTGATGATCGCTCTGCACGTCTTCGTCAGGCCTCATCGAAGTTAGCTGAGGTTTATCTCTGAGTTATCTCTTCGTTCCAAGTCTTCTTTATCCGAGAACACAGAAGAAAAGACTTGCTTCTCCCAGCTACATACATCGCCCCTTCACAAGGTAACTGCCTGAGGTGTAATTGTGCTTTATCTTAATTATTATGTAAATGAAACTAATAATTGCATTGCTGAACATTTCCGTGTTAAATGACATATAGTAAGTGAAATGTGGTGTGATCCCACGCTGGTCCGTGGGATCACCAGATCCCACACATGAGGGCAATACTATGAGTGTAATACTACACTCATTGTAATACTACAATACGGAGGGTGTAATACCACACCCTCCGGTCAGGTCACTACGACCTTGACTCAAGACTGTGCGGATCATCCGTCTTATGGCAGAATATATTTACAAGATAAGTGACGTCTTTAAGCGGTGTTTGTAATAATATGTCATTTAAACATTGTTTCGACGATTTTGTCAGAGAGCAAAAATTTGTTTGGAAAATAATCACAAAATATATTTGTCTTGTTGGTAAGCTTATGGATGATACAAGTTACAACTAAACTATTTAATCTCTAGCCTTGTGGGTCTTGTCTTCATCTATATATTATTTAATATAATCAAAGTTAGATACGAACGACAAAACATTTGCTAAATATGTTGACCAGACCCACACAATAGAAAGTGAAGGGACGACGACGTTTCGGTCCGTCCTGGACCATTCTCAAGTCGATTGCGTCACAATTCTCAAGTCACACAATCGACTTGAGAATGGTCCAGGCCGGACCGAAACGTCGTCGTCTCTTCACGTTCTAGTGTGTGGCTTGGTCAACATATTTCAGCCACGTTATTGTGACGCCTCGTCTGCATTTACTAAATATCACTGTTCATTAGTCACTCATACTGTATGTTGGAATGGTGGAGGTAGCCGCACCTTATTGTGGCCAGCATGTTATAAAACAATACCTTCATATTTACAGTGATACGAGCCACCAAATACGCCCTGTTCGCGGAAAAGAAATTTTTTTCATATAGTCACTTGTATCTTCCGTTTGGTAATATATCCTTTGATGGCGGGGCTGTAATGAACATTCTGTGGACTTTGTATAGTAACCCACACCAGTCACATCTCTCCTGTGTTGGAGAGTCTGGATGAATGGAACTTACGTGAATGTTTTAAACGTTCCAAACCGCCAACACCAAAATCCAATTCCGCCAACAAAATGTTTTTAATCCGCCAACAAAAAAAATCCAGTGCCTGTGTGTCGCAGGCTTCGATCCTAGTTTTGACAATGTGCCAGTTGATTAGGATTGAGTAACGATTTACTCACTGTGATTTCTGCTGTTCCGAAAGTCTGCCAGCTGGTCGTCCTCTGGGAGCTGTGGCCTGTAGCCTATGCAATATGATGCTCTGAGACATCCTAATGAACACCGTTGATGAGAGTGGCTTATTATTTTGTTTGTAACATATTTTGCGTTCGTTATTATATTAATAAAATAAATCAAATCAAATAAGCCTCCGATAACAACTACTTACTTCTAAATTACAGGTCTGTGACGCCATCGCTGCCACCATGGAGGGACCTCATCCAAGGCTAATTCTTCAGCTAGTTTTTCTGCTGGTACTGCTCGGCGCCCACTGTACCCTCTCTAGAAGGGAAAACAGACAGCAGGATGGAGAAAATTACATAGAAAATCAAAGACGAAGTTTTGAAAGCCCCGTGAAGGAATGGAAGAACAAGAGAGGAGGAAAAGGAGACTCAGAAACAGAGACGCAGCCGCTTAGTGTACACAGACGGAGGAACTGGGACGATGGCAGAGCACAGCAGTTAGAGGCACATGCAGGAAAGCCTCCCACGCCGGACAGTTTGGGAAAGAGAGAGCGCAATACCAAAGCGAGAGAGACGATACAAAATACGAAAGAAAACGCTAGAGAGAAAAATATAGCTTTTATGGGCGGAGAAACGCAATCCAAGAGGAATGCAAATGTTAAGAAAATAAATGGAGGAAATAGTCCAGGGAGCGAAGCGAGAAGAAGGAATACTAAAGTGCATAAAACCAAAAGTCAAACATATAAAGTAAGAAAAAGGCTGGAAGATGATGATAATAGAAACAAGAAGTTAAGGAAGAAAAAATTCCCCAAAAAGGCCGAGTCAGAAAAGAATTATTACAAGAAACATAGAACAGGCGACAGCCGACGTAGTAAATCTACAAATACATTAAAGAATGTGCAAAAAAATGGAAAGAAAACTAACAAGAAAACTAGAAACAAGAACACTTTTGACAAGGAGGAGGAGAGAAAGAATAGAGTGCATAGAACGGGTGGGAAGACAGCATACGCACACGGAAGTAAGGAAGTTGAAGATATTGCAAGAACTGAGAAGCAAGCCAAGGGAGAGCCACGAAGCGAGGAAGAGTCACCGGAAAGAAAGCAACGGAAGAATAAGAAAAAGAATAACTCTAGAAAAATTGCAAATAATCGAAGAAAAGCAGGCAAATGGGGAAGAAAAAAACATCCAAACCAAAAAACGAGAAGCCACTTAAAAGATCATATTAATAAAATTAAAAGTCAAACTAAAAAATGGATGACCAGGAGGAAGTCAAAGTCAAGAACCGACGCGGCAGCAAGCGGTCGCCATCGCCAAACGGATATTCAAGCCAAAAACATTGGAAATTATCAAAATCAAACCCTAAAGCAGACAAGAACTCTAATAACCGATAGAAAACACCAAGAAAGACCCCGGGGCCAAACTCGAGGGTTCGACTATCCTAGTAAGTATTTTAAACTTTATACACGTATGCTATGTGTTAATTAATGAAACGATTAACTTGCTAAGCATTCATTAACGATAAAATAACCACATACATAAAAGAACAAATAATTACAAACTAAGGTAATACATTATATCCAGGGTAATTGTTGGATATACTAGCATACTCATTTAAATTTTTAACATTGACTAGGCTACACGTTTTATACGTGAAAGGCAATTCCATACCAGCTTAATTTACTAAAAATAATAGTATACCTATGCCGGCGTTGAGTCACAATAACGTGGCTGAAGTATGTTGACTAAACCACACACTAGAAAGTGAAGGGACGACGATGCTTCGGTCCGTCCTGGACCATTCTCAAGTCGATTGTGAGAATGACTTGAATCGGTCATTCAAGTCATCAAGCCTGGACCACAATCGACTTGAGAATGGTCCAGGACGGACCGAAACGTCGTCGTCCCTTCACTTTCTAGTGTGTGGCCTGGTCAAAATAGTATACCTAGTTAATCAAAAGATCCCACGACGAGCGTCTGACCTGTACAGCATAGCAATGATGGTTCATATTTATCCCCTTCAGTGTACCGCCTGTCAACCTGCAAGATGACCCACACTCTCACAGCCAATGAGCCTTTCCTCCTTACCTCCGACTCCTCTAGATTCGCCAGAAGTTGCTTCAACACCTTCAAGGTAATTCAGTCCTTAAACCCGCTTAATTAAGGAAGACATTTAACCTGATTATATCCTAGACTGTTGGCGGAGTGACTGAGTGGAAGTTGGTCGCTTAGAGACAGATATTCAGGCTCATATTCCGTGATGATGGGCCGCTTAAAGATTGATATTATGGCCCATACTTCCTGATATGGGGAGTTAGGTTCTCGCATTCCCTTGCGGTCACTATATCTAGCAGCTTTTATCAGATTAATAAGGGACGGAAAGCCGACTTACAAGCGATTGACCTTGGATTCGAATCCCGATCAGAGTGAAACACTTGGGCACGGTCTCTTCAGCCCGTCCTCATAAACATAAACACTTTGTAGGACCACTGCCCTTCCATAAGAATGCTTGTGGGTTATAGGTAAAAACTTGGACTGGCTTCAGTAGGGGCTTCCAGACTTCCTGTGATTTCAGTAGAAATCCGGTTTGTAAGACTTAGAAATTAGCAGTGGTCTAGGTTATCTTGAGGTGATTTCGGGGCTTAGCGTCCCCGCGACCAGGCCTCCTTTTTGTTACACACCCCCAGGAAGCAGCCCGTAGCAGCTGTCTAACTCCCAGGTACCTATTTACTGCTAAGTGAACAGGAGCAACAGGGTGAAAGTGGCACTAATGGTAGAGTACGTGACTGGCTGGCTGCTATGGTGCTAAGAAGTCCTTGAATTTCTTTATTTCTTGTAGGGTCAGGTATTCCAAATAGGTGATTTAAACCTATGTCTATCCATATAGATATTTATAGTGGATTTTTTATGATTCCATTGTTAGTGTTAAGTATTTTTACAGACGATCTATTAATTAAGTTCAGACACAGTTTTAAGTGGAAATTTTTGATTAATTATTTAATTATTGGTGCCGAATAATCTTCATTCCTACAGACTTAAACCAAAATGTAGATGGCATCCAGATATAACAACGTGTTACTTCCCAGAATTGTTGGTTGTCATTCTGCACCTATTTTGTTTACCATCACTTTGCTGTTAGTTAGGTTAGGTAATCACCTCCCCCCAAATACAACCATCTCTCCTTTGTCTTTGCCCAACCACTTCGTATGAGGGTAGAGCGACGGTCTCGCTTCATGCAGGTCGGCGTTCAATCCCCGATCGTCCAAGTGGTTGGGCACCATTCCTTTCCTCTCGTCCCATCCCAAATCCTGATCCTGATACCTTCCAAGTGCTATATAGTAGTAATGGCTTCGTGCTTTCCGCGACGGGAGACATCTCCCGTCACGCAGAGTGCAGTCGCACCTCCACAGATCTCCAGTATTAGCTATTGATACTGGTAATGGCTCAAAAGGGCCACCACTTACGGGCTATTCATGCCCGTGCCACCTCTTGGGTGGCTTAATCTTTATCAATCAATCAATCAATGCTTTGATAACTCCCTCCCTCCGTCTCTCACACAGGGTCCACCGGGGTCAAGACTCACATTCTCCTGTCCGGTGTTTGCTCTGGGCTCGAAGGGCTGCAAGGCTGAGAGGATCCAAATCAAGGAACCCGGCAAAAAGTAAGTCAGTACTTTCTCTCTTAGACAAACACTTAAGGTTCTACAGGTTTATTAAAATTCGCGCTGCACCTTACAGGCTAAAAGCTGTTCTCTTCAGCTAATTATAAGACTTACTATAAGAATGAATTTCTATATTGAGGTGATATAGCTGTAGCCTATATTTTAATGTAAACATACATTAGGTGCAGGGTGAACTTTGAGAACATAAGTCGACATATATGTCGACTTAATGTCGAACTTTCGAACATAATGACCCAAAGTGGATAACAAAGAATTTGAAGAACCTTATAGGTAAAAAGAGAGCTTGGTACAAAAGGATTAAAAATGGGGAGGTCACTTTAGAACAGGAATTCGTACAACTGGTTAGAAATGTTAAAAAAGAGATAAGGAAAGCAAAAAGGAACTATGAAGTTCGCATAGCAGGGCAAGCAAAGACAAATCCTAAAGGGTTTTTTCAGTTATATCGTACTAAGACTAGGGAAAGGATAGGTCCATTAAAAACTGAGACAGGTCAAATAACAGATAGTGATGAAGAGATGAGTAGTATTTTTAATAAATATTTTGTATCTGTATTTACTAAAGAGGAACTTAACAATATGCCTTCAGCCGAACAAGTCTATGTGGGTGGGGACGAGGACAGGTTGACGAGTTTAGCAGTTACCAGGGAGGATGTTCTTAAACAAATAGTAAAACTCAAACCAAACAAATCCCCAGGGCCGGATGAAGTGTTTGCCAGGGTGCTTAAAGAATGCAAAGAGGAGCTTTGTGACCCACTGTCTACCATATTTAATAAATCAATAGAGTCAGGCAGAGTGCCAGAGTTTTGGAAAGTTGCTAATGTGATACCAGTTTTTAAGAAAGGAGATAGATCACTTGCGTCTAACTATCGACCAATTAGCCTAACGTCTATTGTGGGAAAGTTACTCGAATCTATAATAGCAAATAAAATTCGTCTTCATCTTGAAAAACATAAATTAATAATTGAGTCGCAACATGGTTTTATAAATGGCCGTTCATGTTTAACAAATTTGTTATCTTTTTATTCTAGCATTGTTGAGGCAGTTGATAGTGGTAAGGATTGCGATGTTGTATACCTTGACTTTAGCAAAGCTTTTGATACAGTGCCACATGAAAGGCTGATTAAAAAAATAGAGTCTCATGGTATTGGGGGTGCTATATTAAGCTGGATTAGGGCATGGCTATACCAAAGGAAACAGAGAGTTAGTATAAATGGAATCAAGTCAGAGTGGGAAAATGTTGTAAGTGGAGTGCCTCAAGGCTCTGTCCTGGGACCTCTGTTGTTTATAATATATATAAATGATTTAGATTCAGGTTTGAGTAGCAACATTTGCAAATTTGCCGATGATACGAAAATCGGTAGGGAAATTAATTCGGAGGAGGACTCACTATCACTTCAAGTTGATCTAGATAGGGTTTTGAAATGGTCAAAGGAATGGCAGATGCAGTTTAATGCTGATAAATGTAAAGTTCTGAGGTTAGGTAATGATGATAGAGTTACAAGATACGAGCTAGATGGTGTTGTGATTGCGAAGTCGGATTGCGAAAGGGATCTGGGAGTTATGATTAGTAAGAATTTAAAACAAAAGGATCAATGCATAAATGTTCGTAATAAGGCAAATCGGACACTTGGATTTATTAATCGCAGCGTTAGTAACAAGACACCTGGTGTGGTTCTCAAGCTATATCTTGCTCTAGTTAGGCCCCATTTAGATTATGCAGTTCAGTTTTGGTCGCCATATTATAGAATGGATATAAATTCACTTGAACGTGTCCAGCGTAGGATGACTAAGTTAATTCCCCAAATTAGAAATCTTTCATATGAAGAAAGATTAACAAAGCTTAAGTTGCATTCACTGGAAAGGCGAAGAGTTAGGGGTGACATGATAGAGGTTTACAAGTGGATGAATGGACATAACCGGGGGGATATTAATAGGGTATTAAAAGTATCAACACAGGACAGAACACGAAACAATGGATATAAATTGGATAAGTTTAGATTTAGGAAAGACTTGGGTAAATACTGGTTCAGTAACAGGGTTGTTGATTTGTGGAACCAATTGCCGCGTAACATTGTGGAGGTGGGGTCCCTCGATTGTTTCAAGCACGGGTTGGACAAGTATATGAGTGGGATTGGGTGGTTATAGAATAGGAGCTGCCTCGTATGGGCCAATAGGCCTTCTGCAGTTACCTTTGTTCTTATGTTCTTATAAGAACATAAGAACATAAGAACAAAGGTAACTGCAGAAGGCCTATTGGCCCATACGAGGCAGCTCCTATTCTATAACCACCCAATCCCACTCATATACTTGTCCAACCCGTGCTTGAAACAATCGAGGGACCCCACCTCCACAATGTTACGCGGCAATTGGTTCCACAAATCAACAACCCTGTTACTGAACCAGTATTTACCCAAGTCTTTCCTAAATCTAAACTTATCCAATTTATATCCATTGTTTCGTGTTCTGTCCTGTGTTGATACTTTTAATACCCTATTAATATCCCCCCGGTTATGTCCATTCATCCACTTGTAAACCTCTATCATGTCACCCCTAACTCTTCGCCTTTCCAGTGAATGCAACTTAAGCTTTGTTAATCTTTCTTCATATGAAAGATTTCTAATTTGGGGAATTAACTTAGTCATCCTACGCTGGACACGTTCAAGTGAATTTATATCCATTCTATAATATGGCGACCAAAACTGAACTGCATAATCTAAATGGGGCCTAACTAGAGCAAGATATAGCTTGAGAACCACACCAGGTGTCTTGTTACTAACGCTGCGATTAATAAATCCAAGTGTCCGATTTGCCTTATTACGAACATTTATGCATTGATCCTTTTGTTTTAAATTCTTACTAATCATAACTCCCAGATCCCTTTCGCAATCCGACTTCGCAATCACAACACCATCTAGCTCGTATCTTGTAACTCTATCATCATTACCTAACCTCAGAACTTTACATTTATCAGCATTAAACTGCATCTGCCAATCCTTTGACCATTTCAAAACCCTATCTAGATCAACTTGAAGTGATAGTGAGTCCTCCTCCGAATTAATTTCCCTACCGATTTTCGTATCATCGGCAAATTTGCAAATGTTGCTACTCAAACCTGAATCTAAATCATTTATATATATTATAAACAACAGAGGTCCCAGGACAGAGCCTTGAGGCACTCCACTTACAACATTTTCCCACTCTGACTTGATTCCATTTATACTAACTCTCTGTTTCCTTTGGTATAGCCATGCCCTAATCCAGCTTAATATAGCACCCCCAATACCATGAGACTCTATTTTTTTAATCAGTCTTTCATGTGGCACTGTATCAAAAGCTTTGCTAAAGTCAAGGTATACAACATCGCAATCCTTACCACTATCAACTGCCTCAACAATGCTAGAATAAAAAGATAACAAATTTGTTAAACATGAACGGCCATTTATAAAACCATGTTGCGACTCAATTATTAATTTATGTTTTTCAAGATGAAGACGAATTTTATTTGCTATTATAGATTCGAGTAACTTTCCCACAATAGACGTTAGGCTAATTGGTCGATAGTTAGACGCAAGTGATCTATCTCCTTTCTTAAAAACTGGTATCACATTAGCAACTTTCCAAAACTCTGGCACTCTGCCTGACTCTATTGATTTATTAAATATGGTTGACAGTGGGTCACAAAGCTCCTCTTTGCATTCTTTAAGCACCCTAGCAAACACTTCATCCGGCCCTGGGGATTTGTTTGGTTTGAGTTTTACTATTTGTTTAAGAACATCCTCCCTGGTAACTGCTAAACTCGTCAACCTGTCCTCGTCCCCACCCACATAGACTTGTTCGGCTGAAGGCATATTGTTAAGTTCCTCTTTAGTAAATACAGATACAAAATATTTATTAAAAATACTACTCATCTCTTCATCACTATCTGTTATTTGACCTGTCTCAGTTTTTAATGGACCTATCCTTTCCCTAGTCTTAGTACGATATAACTGAAAAAACCCTTTAGGATTTGTCTTTGCTTGCCCTGCTATGCGAACGTCATAGTTTCTTTTTGCTTTCCTTATCTCTTTTTTAACATTTCTAACCAGTTGTACGAATTCCTGTTCTAAAGTGACCTCCCCATTTTTAATCCTTTTGTACCAAGCTCTCTTTTTACCTATAAGGTTCTTCAAATTCTTTGTTATCCACTTTGGGTCATTAGTATACGATCTATTCAATTTGTATGGTATACTACGTTCCTGTGCTTTGTTTAGAATATTCTTAAATAAGTTATATATTGAATCCACATCGAAATCCCCATTTAAGTCACCTATCGCTGGGTTCATGTCTCGCTCCAAGACCGGCCCACACCCCATACCCAAGCCATTCCAATCAATTTGACCCAAAAAATTTCTTAGGCTATTAAAATCAGCTTTTCGAAAATCTGGCACTTTAACAGAATTTTCTCCTACTGGTCTATTCCATTCTATGCTAAATCTGATTTCTTTGTGATCACTGCTCCCTAGCTCACTCCCTATTTCGATGTCATTAATTTGCGTTTCCCTGTTAGTTAACACTAAATCTAAAATATTATTTTCCCGTGTTGGTTCCTTAATGTGTTGCGTAAGAAAGCAATCGTCAATTAATTCTAGAAAATCTTCTGCTTCACTATTCCCTGTTTTGTTCAACCAGTTTATTCCGCTAAAATTAAAGTCACCCATGACATAAATACTGTTAGATCTAGATGCTCTAGATATTTCATCCCATAGATGCTTTGCTTCCATTCTGTCTAAATTTGGTGGCCTATATATTACTCCTATTATAATATTATTAGCTTTTTCGTTTAATTCAATCCAAATAGTTTCTGTGTGTGGCTCTGTTTTGATTCCCTCTTTGAGACTACATTTCAAATTGTCCCTAACATATATGGCTACTCCACCTCCTCGTCTAATATATCTATCTGTGTGAAATAGTTTAAATCCATATATTTGATATTCAGCTAATAGTTCTCTATTTTCTACATTCATCCACGTTTCGGTAAGTGCAATAATATCTATTTTTTCTGTGCAGACAAGAGCATTTAATTCGTTAATTTTATTTCTTAGACTTCTACTGTTAGTGTAATATACCCTAAGTGAATTGTTATTTTGCGGACCTTCTCTTTCCCTGATCGTTTTGCCAATTCCTTTCTCCCACAAACACATACTTTTATTACCTCCTTCCTCCAAATCAATTCTCATACCTCTATCTACTAACAGTTTAAACCCAAACAAATACCTCTAACCACTTCTTCTAGCGAGTTCGCAACAGCAACAACCCCAGCTCTCGATAGATGCACCCCATCACGAGCATACATTTCATTTCTTCCATAGAAGTGTTCCCAGTTGTCTATGAAAGATATTGCATTTGATTTGCAATATCTTTCCAGCCGGCAATTGACACCAAGTGCCCTCGATATCCATTCATTTCCCACTCCCTTTCTTGGAAGAATGCCACATATGATCGGGACTCCTCCCTTGCTCCTAACCAACTCTATGGCTGTTTTATACCTCTGAATCAGTTCCTCACTCCTGACTCGACCAACATCATTTCCTCCCACGCTAATGCAAATAATGGGATTGTTCCCATTACCAGCCATAATATCATTCATGTTGTTTATAATATCACCAATGCCAGCTCCGGGATAGCAAACCCTTAACCTGTTCCCCCTATCTCTAGCACAAAACGTTCTATCCAAATACCTTATCTGGGAATCTCCCACAACTAATGTTTGCTTAGGTACTTCCTTTACTTTCTGAGGGGCCTGCGCTTCCTTTCTCTTCGTTGCTTTCCCTTTTGCGCGATCCACAGTCTCTCCACAGCACTCGTCCTCCAAAACGTCAAATGAATTTGAAGTTGCTATGGCGTTTGAAGGCGGCTTTATCAAAGTCTTCTTAAGGCCCCTGTCTTTCGCAACTCTCCAGGACGAGGTCCCTTTACTGCTGGTCTCCTCCTTCGTTACTTCTCGTTGTTTTTTAAGCTGACGCACCTCCTCCCGCAGAGAGTCCAACTCTGTCCTCAGGGCTCCCACTAGAGTCACCAGGTCCTTCACTACAACTTCCATATTGCTATTGAGCCATCAATAGACTTTCCTATGATCAATTGACTTGAATTCTTTAACATCAGTTGGGTGTGCGAGTATATTGCACCTACGAGTTAGGCTGGGAATGAATGATTCTTGATGAATTGATGTTCTTGAGAAGGATACAATCAGAATGAAACAGTTGCTCAACATCGTGTGTTATTATATATGATTTTTGTTTGTCTATAAAGTTAGGCCAGGTGGGGATACTTGGAAGTTAATTTCTCCGGTGCTAGGCTTAAAACCTATTGCAGGCGATGAGTCACAATAACGTGGCTGAAGAATGTTGACCAGGTGAAGGTCATCGTCGTCCCTTCACTAGAAGGTGAAGAGACGACGACGTTTCGGTCCGTCCTGGACCATTAAGTTCATAGACCCCACAATCAACTTGAGAATGGTCCAGGACGGACCGAAACGTCGTCGTCCCTTCACCTTCTAGTGTGTGGTCTGGTCAACTTAAAACCTATTAACTGCGGGAGGGTTATAAAGGCCTCCACGCTAGCTCACTGACCAACCAGCAAGTGTACCCTTAGTCTTAAATACAACTAAAACCTAATGTAAATTCATTATATTTACACAGGGAAATGGGATCAACCAATGTTTATATCCCCCATCCTTGTATATAACACTAGGAATAATGGCACATTTTTACTGTTGAAAACATTGCTGAATGACAGATCCAACAAATAATGGTTCAGGTTTTAGACAAGGAAACACAGGTGGAAAGTTAGTACACAAATGAGCCACAGGGACGTTAGAAAGAACATTTTCAATGTCAGAGTAGTTAAGAAGTGGAATGCATTAGGCAGTGATATGGTGGAGGCTGACTCCATACACAGTTTCAAATGTATATATGATTGAGCCCAGTAGGCTCAGAAATCGGTACACCAGTTGATTGACAGTTGAGAGGCGGGACCAAAGAGCCAGAGCTCAACCCCTGCAAGCACAACTAGGTGTGTGTGAAAGGGAAAACTTCCCAATCAACTGTTGTTATTGTTATAAACAGCCTCCTGGTACTTCGGAGCTCATTGACTGTTTAATTAATAATTGTAAACAAAGCCGCCAAAGATTGAGAAAAGGTGTACACGTTCGTAAGTGCTTGCATAACTGCTTGTGAATCTGGGTTCTGACTGCTGCCCTTCTCACTCTGCAGGTGGAAGTTCTGCAAGACGGAGGTGGTGTTTCTAGAGAGCTTGGGCGACACCCTCACCGTCCAGCACCGTCGGAAGAACCTGGCCAAGAAGGACTGCCCGGGCGTCTTTGTCTGTGAAGTGGCTGTCGCCAAGGGCACAGGTGTGTGTCATAGGGGGGTCTGTACGGGATTGGTGGGGAGGGGGGGGGGAGCAGGTGTTGTGTTCTCGCCTATAATTATTTACTGGGAATGAGTTATAGCTGCTGGATGTGTGTGTGTACCCACCTATTTGTACTCTCCTATTTGTGTTTGCAGGGATTGAGCTCCAGACCCTGGGCCCCGCCTCTTAATCATCATACGTGTGTATGTGTGTGTGTGGATGTGTGTGTGTTTTTAGGAAGGCTGATCTTATTTTATGTTCATACGTGGTGTGTTTGTGAGGAATGAAGTTCAGCTCTTGACTCTTGTATTTTAGCTATCGATTAATTTGCGAAATCGACAGCTCTCTTTATGATACTGTACTTGTATCATAGGCTGTGAAGAGTCAGCCTCCACTACCTCTTGTAGCTCTTGTGAACAGCCTCCACTCTTGTAGCTTATTCCACTTTCTCACAACTAATACAATGAAGGAATACTTTCCTACATCTGTAGCATTTGTGTGTTTCTATCTATATAAACAGACTGTTTAGCTGTCGATTAATTTGCGAGTTGGGAGAGGTGGCCAGTTGTTATTCGTTGAGGTTACTGGACTGTATAATTCTTGAAATTTGTTTGATTCCACAGAAGCCATGTTATCATTGCTACTTGCATAGCAGTGATTACATGGCTTTTGTTTTTTGTTTCACTGCTGCAAGCGGCTGTCCTGTAAGGGGTTACCTGGTTGATACCTGGTTGATGGGGTTCTGGGAGTTGTTCTACTCCCTAAGCCCGGCCCGAGGCCAGGCTTGACTTGTGAGAGTTTAGTCCACCAGGCTGTTGCTTGGAGCGGCCCGCAGGCGGTCCATCCTGTGTTTAGTTTCCTGCTTGATGAGGCTCAGTAGTCTCATACTAGGTCTGAGGTAGGTTTTTGTACAGGTTTTTTATCTCGTTTGCCAATCCTAGCTGACTGATTGATAAAGATTAAGCCACCCAAAAGGTGGCACGGGCATGAATACCCCGTAAAATCCTAGCTCATTGTGAGGGCTATTTATTGTTCACCTCATTTCATTCAGTTTCTTAATGGGCATTTCCCAGAACGGGTTCATCTTGTCAAGTTATTGTATCCCCTCTGGCTTAGTCTGTATTCAATCCTGTCCACACCTTTCCCCTTCCTTTCCCCCTTTGCTCTCCCCTCGTCCAGGACCTTTTCATGTTCTATTCTACCCCATACAGTAGGGGGGAAGACAGACAGGTATAATGAAAGGGAGGAGGAATAAAGTGAGATAGAGGATAGAGATAGGAGAGTGGGAGAACAAGGGACGTGGGGTGATAGAGAAGGGGGTGAGAAACAAATGAGATAGGAGACGAGCGATACAAAGAGGGAGTGAGAGATGTACATAAATGTTTTTTTCCATGGGTTTGTGTCCGTGTGTGTGTGCATGATTTTTCACTTCCATACATGTCTGTTTTAGGTATGTGTGCCTATTATTGTGTGAGTGTATGTGCATTTTATTATTTATGTTTACTATTTGTGCCTGCAGGATCGAGCTATTAGCTCTTGGACCCTGCCTTTCTATCTGTCAATTGTCTAATATACTGATTCCCGATCCATTTCTCTCTATCATATATATTACGTCTCTCTCCCTCCCTCTCTCTCTTTCTTTCTCTCTCTCACAAAACACACACATGCACACACACCGTTCTCGCACTTATAGTCAATATCTTGCTTATGAATAAGTACATATGTGACATACTAATTTATTGTGAATATTTGAGTTTACCTTGAAAAGCTGAATAGAAACAACCCGTTCTCGCACTTGCTTATAGTCAATATCAACACAGTGGTGTATAAAAATCTAAATGCCTTCATATTATGGCTCCTGAATGATGTTCTGACTTTTGCTAGTAAGGAGTATGCTGCTGACGTTATCCTGTTTATATGTGCCTCTGGACTTAAGTTTGATTTATGTCCACTCCCAGCTAGGTGTTTTTCTTTAGTTGTTAATTTCCCTTCACTGTGTACCGCCCTTTTCGCCTCCTGTTACATATTCACATTTCCATCGCCTTATACTTGCTGGTGTTGAAATCCAGAAGACATTTCTCACACAATTTATGTAGCTTGTCTAAGTCATCTTGGAGAATTTTGCAATCCTCATCTGTCTCGACTCTTCTCGTTAATTTTTGCATTGTCTGCAAACATCGACATACAGGACTCTACTCCCATAGATAGTTCATTAACATAAATGAGATATAGTGTGGGTCCCAGCACCAATCCTTGAGGTACTCTACCTGTTTCCTTGCACCAGTCCACCTTCTCTTGCCTTACTATGACTGCTGTGTGACTTTACACATTATTTTCATGATCATGGACAAAGATCCTTCAGGATCTATGTCCAAGTTGGTGAAGGATAACCGGACGTTTGCCAGCATGACATATGCTCTCCTTGTTATCCTGCTGGTGTGCCGCTTAAGTTAGATATCGAGTTAAGTCCATTCCTATGTGTTCTCCTTTTCTGAAGTTGGAAGTCGCCTTCTATTCATCCTGTACTGTATTTGAGGTCTTTTTGCTCCAACTCCTATCCTCATAACCTTTCATTTGTCAGGGTTAGTTAGTGTGTATGTGTGGTGGGGGTTATGAAGGGGTTCGAGAAAGTTGTTGTATATGGTTGTAAGTTCCAGTGACCATGCCATCAGAGTTGTGAGAGTGTGCACTTGTTGCCTGCAGAGCCGCCCACAGCCCCAGCTCTGCTTCCGGCTATCGCTACATCGCAATTCGATATCAACAACCAATTTACCCTCGAAGAAATCCCCCACATCATCGTCCTCCCCGAATCGGATAGTTCTAACTCTTCCTCAAGCCCCATCCTCGACGCCTTCAACTCGACTACGGCAAGTCTTAATGCGACTACCGACATCAGCGTCTTGAACTCTACCACAGCAAGTCCAAGTTACACCACAACAACCAACATCTTCAACACCACCACAACAAGTCTTAACACTACTACAACCACCACCTCTACCTCCAGTACCACCACGACAACCACCACCTCTACGTCCAGTACCACCACGACAACCACCACCACTACGTCCAGTACCACCACGACAACCACCACCTCTACGTCCAGTACCACCACGACAACCACCCCTTCTACGTCCAGTACCACCACGACAACCATCACCTCTACGTCCAGTACCACCACGACAACCACCCCCTCTACCTCCAGTACCACCACAACAACCACCACCACAGCAACCACCACAACAACAGCCACCACCACAACGTCAACTACCACTTCCACGACGTCAACTACCACTACCACATCATCAACTACCACCACCACAACATCAACTACCACCACCACATCAACTACCACCACCACAACATCAACTACCACCACCACAACATCAACTACCACCACCACAACATCAACTACCACCACCACAACCTCAACTACCACAACCACCTCTACTACTACAAATCCAATAAGAACTACTACAGGCAACATCGATGTCTTAACGACGACTGCAGATCCTAAGACACCGGGAACAACCGCTAATGTCAACATGATCAGCACCTCTGGTACGATATGACTTGCTCATGTTATCAGTACTCTCATTAAAACAGTTCCTCAGCTGCTCCACAGAACTGAAACTCTTCTTCTTGTTGCTATAATTTATCTTCTTATTGCAAGCTTTCCACAGAGAGGTCGATAATGTTATTCTGCCAGCACTTCTTCCGAAATTATTGCCATTTCGAAAGTCCCCAACAATTTCAATAACATCCCTTCCTTTATTCAAAGCATGTGTATAACACAGTTGCCCCAAATGAGACACATGAAGTCAGGCTCCTCTTCCTACCCGGTTAGACTCTATTGACCTCTGACATTCAACGTGTCACACACACCTTTGACAACTTCGCCAAAGAGTGACTCCAAGAGTGACTTCGCGCCAAAGCATCGTTGGTGACACCGGCGCTGGACCTTCTGCGGCAGACTTTCTTCGCAAGAGATCTTTCCTCGCTGATAAAAAGTCTCAGCACCGATGCACATACATGTCCCTGTTACTTCGTCTTTGTGCGTGTTTGGTAGTACAATGATTTTCCAACGAAGCCATTTCATGGCCATCTAATGATTCATCATCTGGAGCTTCTTCGGTCCTCGCTTGACCCTCAGCAGCGCTGGAACGCACACGACGCTGACAAAAGAGAGAGAGAGAGAGAGAGAGAGAGAGAGAGAGAGAGAGAGAGAGAGAGAGAGAGAGAGAGAGAGAGAGAGAGAGTGTGTGTGTGTATATTTTTTTTTTGGGGGGGGGGGGAGGAGGACCACAGTACTCACCTATATGTGGTCAGATTGATTTTCAACTAATTACCTTGTGTGTGTGTACTTGAATAGCTGATCTTAAGACCTGGAACCTCTTGTTGAGTTCTTCACACACTTCCTTGTCATTCTGTGTGTACCTATCCTACCCTGTTCCCATTTTCATCATCTGTTCTTTCATTACTATTTTCCTCTGATTTGGCTGAGAAACAGTTTTGGATGGATCTTAACCTGATTTGCTATGTAATTTTCATACTGTTTCTCCGCTTCTCTTCTCACACAGAGGTACTCATTCCTGGCCCTCCGGTATTTCCCTTTGCTGTGTGTGTGTGTGTGTGTGTGTGTGTGTGTGTGTGTGTGTGTGTGTGTGTGTGTGTGTGTGTGTGTGTGTGTGTGTGTGTGTGTGTGTGTGTGGCCATCATCATCAGTGTTGTGAGTATGCACTTATTGCTGCCTGCAGGGTCGCTCACAACCACAGCTTCACCACTGATCTTCACTCACACGGGAAGCATCGTCATCGATAACTTCACTTCCCCCATCTTCACTACGACAAGTCAGAATATCAATTTCACAGCCATTGCCACAACAAGCGGTCCTAAATTTACCACAGCCCCCAACGTCAGCGACTTCAGCACCACCACGACAGGTCCAAGCTCAACCATCACCATGAAAGGTTCAACCACCACCATGAGAGGTTCAACCACCACCATGAAAGGTTCAACCACCACCATGGCAAGTTCAACCACAACCACCACCACCGTCTTCACCACCACCACGACAGGTACTGACACTACCACCAACAACTTCGTCGTCTTCAATAACATCACAATAGGTCCTAACTTAACAAAAACCACCAATATCAACATCTTCAATACCACTACGACAGGTCTTAAGACAACCACAACAGTCCATAACTTCGACCTGTTCCCACATACTACTGCTATGTCAAATGACTTGCCCGATCTCACTGTGACAGTTTCCCACTCTACTACCGTCTCCTTGAACGGGTATGACTCTTGTCTTTGTCCAAACCTATGACATTTATGCCAATGACAAGACCCTGACCGGCTTCCCGCAAAACTCCCACGTTCATCGTCACTGTATCTCCTGCATCACTAGTCGTGGCTGGAGTCACCTGTGTTATCATAGTTGTCTGTTTCGCACATGTGGTGATGTTATCGTGTTAATGTGTTAGCTTCCTCCCCTCCCCTCCCCTCGGGCTATACACTTATTTCTCTCTCCGTCCTCCTATTCGTATTCTCATTACTTGCATTAGTTTGGATTAAATCCCAGTTGCCATTCTTTGCCCATTCTTGAGGATTTCTTAAGTTTTCCTTTTCTCCGCATGATGCGCAAACAGTGGAACACAGGAGTCTATTTCTTCATGTAAGTCACCTACAGAGCAGAGAAGACTGGCTCCTTAGATCGGCCCTTGAAGCTCACGTTTTACTTCATATCAACATCATCATCTCCTTCATTGTGACTGACTTGTCTCTTCGCTCGCACTGGTTCAGTGTTCATTTGGCTACCCTTACCCTGTCTTTTTGTTCCATTTGCGATATTAGTTTCCCGGCAGTCTAGGAATATGCAGTCTAACCATTTTTTCCTTACCCATCTTATCTTAGTTAACCTGTTATATAATTCTACCAGGTTAGTTACATAGGATTTCCCCGGCACTGAATACAACCACTAATATTCTAAAAGAAAGAGAGGGAGAGTGGCTATCTGCTCCTCTATCACTCGTTTATATCTTCCACATGCCTATAAGTAGCCAGTAACATTCCCTCCCCACGGCACAGATAATATATCCTGTGTGTGGGTGTGTATGTGATGGGTATATATAAGTGCATATTTTGGTGTATATTACTGTCATCATCACTGCAAGTTACGTGAGTGTGGGCTTGTTTACATGGCCGCTCACAACCCGTGCTTTATCGACGCCTGCACGGGATGAAACACGCACAAGGGGGGACACAGGTAGAAAGATAGTACCCAAATGAGCCACAGGGACGTTAGAAAGAACCTTTTCAGTGTCAAGAGTAGTAAACAAATGGAATGTATAGGGCAGTGATGTGGTGGAGGCTGACTCCATACACAGTTTCAAATGTGGATATGATTCCGGAGCTCAGTAGGCTCCGCAATCTGTACACCAGTTTATTGACAGTTGAGAGGCGGGACCAAAGAGCCAGAGCTCAATCCCCGCAAGCACAACTAGGTGAGTACTGGGTATGGGTTTTCAGTCATTATCAATAACAGTTTCACCACACTACCACGGCAGGTGCTTTCACTACAAAATCAACTTCACTGGCGCCATCAACACTACGACAGCAGGTCCTACGACTATCCTAAGAACTATATCACCGGTGTGTTCCCAACATGACTAGTACGACAACTGACTTACCGTCGGTTCATAAGTGCTCTCAATGTAACATTTCGACCCTCTGTATCTCTACTGAACCTCACGTATCACGTTACTACCTGGTTTCTTGTTTGAGTAGTTTTTAAGACATCAATAATGTTTTCTTACTCTTGCCAACTCCTGTCACCACAGCCTTTGCTGATCCGGTTTGAAATTTGTCACTAGCAAAACCTCCACTAGTTTCTATATAAAAATTTTGTTTTACGTTTGTTTTGTGAGGTCTTCCAAGGTAAGTAAAGGTAGTCTTGCTCCTCGCCAGAGTCAGTCACTACCCTGAGGCCATCAACGTCCAAAACAACTGTAGCTCCATCATCAACGTCTGGGAGCAGCCTCACCAGCGCGTCTACCACACAGGGTACGGACCTGGGGCCAGATTCACGAAGCAGTTACGCAAGTACTTACTAACGTGTACATCTTTGCTCAATCTCTGACGGGTTTGTTTACATTTATTAAACAGTTTGCAAACATGAATACTTGCCAATCAACTGGTGTTATTGTTATAAACAGCCTCCTGGTGCTTCGGAGCTCATTAACTGTTTAACAATTGTAAACAAAGCCGCCAAAGATTGAGTAAAGATGTACAGGTTCGTAAGTGCTTGTAACTGCTTCGTGAATCTGGCCCCTGCTCACACTGACTCCTATCTTAAACTGTTGTTACAGAAGAGTCCAATTCCCGGGAAGACTTATCACAGCTAGTTCAGCTAATCCATGATACGCATCAACTATCCTTGGTCCACCGCACTTTCAAAAAAATTAAAAAATTAAAATGTTTATTTAGGTAAAGTACATACATACAAAGGGTGATACAGATATTAATGAATTTATAGATAGAGCTAGTACATACAATGCCTAAAGCCACTATTACGCAAAGCGTTTCGGGCAGTTTCGGACTTGACATTTTTAGCAGTCCCTGGAAACACACTCGACTTCAACAACCAACTTATTTAAACTTTACAATTTAAAAGCATCCGAATCTTCCCATTATTTGTTTTAAGACAGCCTATCCTGCTGTTTAGATAATACTTATAGTAACGAGGTGGACCATCATATACTGTATATATTGACGTAATGGACAATTAGAAAGCAGAATTTGGTACTGTTGAATTTGCACAAACTGGAAATGGTTTTGTAATTATGTTGCTAATAAAACCTAACCTAACCATCTTAGGCCTGATACACGCTATCCGAGGTTTAATATAGTACATATTAGAGTGATAATATAGTGCTTATGATACTCCTATATAGAGTACCTATACAGTGATATTATCACTGTATATCAAACATAGTGATTTAAATTATTATTATAATTAATTATATTTGTGCTCTACTAGGCATAGGAGTATTAAAGTTTGGTTTTTAGCTTTATCTTTCCTGACTATAAAGTGAATAGTACCAAACTCTACTGTCTAATTGTCCATTACGTCAATATATGTAGGATGGTCCACATAATTACATAGAGTACTATCAAAACAAGAGGAGGGTTTGTTTTAGGATGCTTTGGTTTCCTCAAGTTTTGATTCTTTATCTTTTCCCTCAGGTAGTCCAATAGTTTTTTCCATTTTTCTACTGGATTATTTACAACTTCTCCAAACACCGATGTCAACTTCCGCCATTGGTGTTTCTTCTACAACTGGTACCAGTCTGCTTCTCAAACCTTCATCAGATATTGTATTCACAACTAATTTCCTCGATAATTTCTCTAATTGCAGTGTCAATTTTCTACCACTTTAATCTCGGTTAGGGAGGATACAGCACCTAGATGTGTTGTGAAGTCTGTCCCGCTACCACAACATCCCCCTCCAGGTTCCAACACGGTTGGAACCTCTACCAGTGCTGTTGACCAAACCACACACTAGAAGCTGAAGGGACGACGACGTTTCGGTCCGTCCTGGACCATTCTCAAGTCGACTGTTGAATGCTCCAGGACGAATATCACAATCGACTTGAGAATGGTCCAAGGACGGACCGAAACGTTTTCGTCCCTTTTCCTTCTAGTGTGTGGTTTGGTCAAAATACTTCAGCCACGTTATTGTGACTTCCCTCTACCAGTGTTATCATGCTCTCACCACTGTCTTCACACTCTCTCCACAGGAAATAGTACACTAGTTGGCTCGGGGATTCTTCCAGTCCTGCCTGTAATCGGTGGAACACCTACAGGACCCTCTGGAGGACAGATTGGAGTACCTGCACCGATTGCACTGCCCAACCCAATCGGGTTACCTGCGCCGATTGCACCGCCCAAACCAATCGGGGGACCTGCTCCGATTGCACCGCCCAAACCAATCGGGGGACCTACGCCGATTGCACCACCCAAACCAATCGGGTTACCTGCGCCGATTGCACCGCCCAAACCAATCGGGGGACCTACGCCGATTGCACCACCCAAACCAATCGGGGGACCTGCGCCGATTGCACCACCCAAACCAATCGGGGGACCTGTGCCGATTGCACCGCCCAAACCAATCGGGTTACCTGCACCGATTGCACCACCCAAACCAATCGGGGGACCTGTGCCGATTGCACCGCCCAAACCAATCGGGGGACCTACGCCGATTGCACCACCCAAACCAATCGGGGGACCTGCGCCGATTGCACCACCCAAACCAATCGGGGGACCTGTGCCGATTGCACCGCCCAAACCAATCGGGGGACCTGCGCCGATTGCACCACCCAAACCAATCGGGGGACCTGCGCCGATTGCACCACCCAAACCAATCGGGGGACCTACGCCGATTGCACCACCCAAACCAATCGGGGGACCTGCGCCGATTGCACCGCCCAAACCAATCGGGGGACCTGCGCCGATTGCACCGCCCAAACCAATCGGGGGACCTGCGCCGATTGCACCACCCAATCCCCCACCAGGTGGGCAAGGCCCGTCTCCGCCGCGATTATTTTGCAGTGAGTATAGTTTTTTCTTACGACACCCCGCAACCTCATAATCCCTCTGTAGTCATTCTACAGTCATTCCCTAAAAGTTAATTGGTAGTTAATTTGCAAGTACTATAGATTCGTTGTAGCAGTCACTAGTAATTATGAAGTCATGTTCTAGACATTGCCTTGTTTTTGTGATATGTAGGTATTGGTCCCTATGTATTCACTCTGACTTGTTCTAGTGTTAGCTTTGTCATTATGTAGTAAGTGTGCAGTTACTTTTTTGTTATTTTAAACCCACTTTCTAGTTATACAGGGAGAGTGAGTGAGAGTGAGAGTGAGTGTGTGAGAGTGAGAGAGAGAGAGAGAGAGCACTATACAAAGTTCAGATACCAAGCATAATGTGTGCGCGCACCTCTCCCAGGTAAGTGTACGCCCGGCCACATCACGGTGTCAAGGATCGTCGGCGGAGAACCAGCCAGCGTGGGAGAGATGCCCTGGCAGGTAGGCCACCAACCTTACCATTTCTCATCCACTCCTCATATTCCACACTACAAGTCTCTGGCTAATCTGGATTTTAATTTAAAAAATGGCTTTAGTTAAGATAAAGAGAGTTGCTATACTCAGAGTGGGTCGTCCTCATTGTTTTTCCCTTGTCCTGTGACAAAGCTTCACTTCAGTCAAACTGAAGTCGACTAACGCGAAGACAAGGAAATTTTTGTCTTTCATTATTTTTAATTTACCTGAATTATTCATTAATTCACCAAAAGTATCTTTCAGTGAGCGCAATGTCTAGAACTTAGACAATGACACCGTCTAGTAGTGTGGAGGGAGAGCTTGGACACAGGGGAGATACCAGATGCGCTTAAACCAGCAGACATTGCCCCTCTACACAAGGGTGGTAGCAAAGCATTGGCAAAGAATTATAGACCAGTTGCACTAACGTCCCACATAATAAAAGTATTTGGGAGAGTGATCAGGAGTCAGGTCACTAGATTCATGGAAACCAATGACCTCCACAATCCAGGCCAACATGGATTTAGAGCAGGAAGATCATGCCTCTCGCAGCTACTTGACCACTATGACAAAATCACTGAGGCATTAGAGGAAAAACATAGCGCAGATGTCGTATACACAGATTTTGCAAAGGCATTCGACAAATGTGACCATGGAGTGATTGCACACAAAATGAGGTCAATAGGTATAACTGGTAAAGTAGGACGCTGGATACTCAATTTCCTGTCGAACAGAACACAAAGAGTAACAGTCAATCAAGTAAAATCGAGTCTGAGCGCAGTTAAAAGCTCTGTACCTCAAGGTACAGTCCTTGCACCACTGCTGTTCCTTATTCTCATATCAGACATAGACAAAAACACAAGTCACAGCTTCGTGTCATCCTTTGCAGATGATACAAAAATCAGCATGAAAATTACCTCTGCTGAAGACATTGATAAACTACAAACAGATATTAACAAAGTTTTCGATTGGGGAGCAGAAAATAACATGATGTTTAATGGTGATAAATTCCAGGTACTCGGATATGGCAAAAATGAGAATCTTAAACATAATACAGGGTACAAAACACAATCGAATCTGCCCATAGTAGGAAAACAGCATGTCAAGGATTTGGGAATAATGATGTCCGACGACCTGACGTTTAGGGAGCATAACCAAGCAAGTATTGCATCAGCCAGAAAAATGATAGGATGGATTACGAGAACCTTCAAGTCCAGAGATCCCATCACAATGGTTGTACTCTTCAAATCATTTGTGTTGTCCCATCTTGAGTACTGCTCAGTACTCACTTCCCCCTTCAGAGCAGGAGAGATTGCTGAAATTGAGGGAATACAGAGAACATATACGGCACGCATAGACGAGATAAAGCACCTAAATTATTGGCATCGTCTCAAAGCTCTCCAAATGTACTCACTAGAAAGGAGACGAGAGAGATACCAAATAATATACACATGGAAAATACTGGAGGAACAGGTACCAAATCTGCACAGTAAAAGAACAATGTACTGGAGTGAACGATATGGAAGAAAATGCAGAATAGAACCAGTGAAGAGCAGAGGTGCTATGGGAACAATCAGAGAACACTGTATGAACATCAGAGGTCCACGGTTGTTCAACATCCTACCAGCGAGCATCAAAAATATTACAGGAACAACCGTGGACATCTTCAAGAGGAAACTAGATTGTTTCCTTCAAGGAGTGCCGGACCAACCAGGCTGTGGTGGGTATGTGGGCCTGCGGGCCGCTCCAAGCAATAGCCTGGTGGACCAAACTCTCAAATCTGGCCTCGGGCTGGGCTTGGAGAGTAGAAGAACTCCCAGAACCCCATCAACCAGGTATCAACCAGTAGCATAAATTTTATCCTAAATGACATCGTTAATAAAGTTAAAAGATTTTTAACTTTTGATCCTTCTTCGTGGTCTGTTGGGTCTAGTGCCATCGAAAAGATCCTAGAATCGCTGACCTACAGGGAATGGAAGACAATTAGACAATGACACAGCTCCTTATACCTCCTTATTGGATGTTCATTCCTAACATGAGCTAATTCGCCATTGAGTTGAACGTTCATGAGTAACATCAAACTTCGCGAGCACGACGTCTTCTGAAGCAGGCGACGAGTCACAATAACATGGCTTTAGTATTTTGACCAGACCACACACTAGAAAGTGAAGGGACGACGACGTTTCGGTCCGTCCTGAACCATTCTCAAGTCGAGAATGTCGAGAATGTCATTCTCAAGTCGAAAATCTTTCTCAAGTTCATTTTTAAAATGGACTTGAGAATGATCCAGGACGGACCGAAACGTCGTCGTCCCTTCACTTTCTAGTGTGTGGTCTGGTCAACGTCTTCTGAACTTCATATTAAAAAACTCCTCAGCTCGTCTCTGGATATCTCCCAGTAGAGGTTAACTCGCCATCTCGTCAGATGCCGCGGCGCAAGGCCTCCTAAGATTGCTTTCCAGCCTTCCTATCTTTCAAGCCATCTGACGGACACATGAAACTCCGTATGAATGAGCCACCATTGAGCATCTTTGACAATCACTCTCACGCTTGTGCTCTTCAGGCCGCAGACAGATCTCACAGCAGTCCACATAGTTCCTCTTGCTTCCGATACATTGTTCAGGCATAATTCATCCATCGTCAAAAAGTAAACGTCCAATTCTTAACTAGAGTTTGAACGAAATATTAGATGGTTTGAGAGGTTTTATTTTGAGATTGGACGTAGAAGTTATTTCTGAGAAGTGGCTTGTACCTATATAAATGTGTAGAGTAATGTGGAGGTGAAGGAGCAGCAACTGACCCACCACCACCTCCCTCCCTCCGACAGGCAAAATTGATAGTGAGCGGCGTTATGTGCTCCGGCACACTCATCATGCCCTCCTGGGTCATCACCGCCGCACACTGCTATCGCAACGGGTAGGTCCTTCCAGTCTTTGTATTTTTAATGTTCTTTAAGTGTTCTTTACGTTGTCAAACTGTTCATGTTCTAATGTTACAGCTCTGTCATCATACCAGTTAATGGATATATCTTGAGTGGTCATTCACCTTCTTTGTTCACGATTTTGTGATTTCCGTGCATTCCTAGTAATTTTATCTGTTTCTGGAAAGCTTAAATCACTTTAGTTCTCTTAGGTGAACATCTTTAATGTAGAGTCAGCTTGTAGTCAGGTGGTGAGTAAGGCTGGTGGCGGTCTCTTGTGGCTTCCAGCACTAAGTTAGCGCAAATTTATCCCACTGTGCTCTAAATTTTCAATATAAGTAGCCTGTGTACATGCATATTCTCACTTTTACCATCTCCCACTCACTACACTAACACACAATATTTCTCAATCTATCTTTGTCTCTTTCAATCTCTCTCTCTAGCGAATAAGTTCTAGTTGTAAAACTGGTAATATGCACATATGCTGCCAACATTTAATTCCTGGTCCACTGCAGTGTTCCTTCCCAGTGTGAGCACTTGCAAATCATACTCCTCACAAACTGCATTTATTCTGCCCTCCACACGTACTAAGACTCCTTGCTTTCTGAATTCTACCTGCCCTGTACATGCACCTACAGGACAACACAAACATCTATTAGCCTGCTGATGTGCTCATATCACATGCAGGTCAAAAGGAGGGAAGAAATCAGTGATTTTTACCTAGATACCCATCGTTTGATGTTTAGGGCAAGTGCGCGCCGTGCCTTAACAGTGAAGTTACAACTCGTCTACCCTCACCTTTCACCCATACCTTTTATCTACCTCTACCATCCCACTCTGCATCAACTTTTACCTGCAGGTATCGCGACACAGATGTAACACTGGGAGAGCATGACCTGGACGTGGAGGAGCCGGGAAGCGTTGTCCTCAAGATCAACAAAGTTATCCCTCACCCGAAGTTCGACAGTTTTACTATGGTCAGTATCTCACCTCATCCCCTGGCCACATCTTTGTCACAACCTCATCCTTCCGACCTCCTCTCCCTCGACCTTCCCATTACTTTGTCCTTTCTACTACCTCTCCCTCCCTACCTTACCCTTCCCACAAGCTTTTCTCGCAGTAAAACAATTGCCTGTCTCTTCAGGAACACGACATTGCCTTGGTGGAGCTGAAGAGTCCGGTGACATTCTCAGACAGAATCATGCCCATTTGCCTAGCCCAATCCCAGGATTTCGGCGACTTCGGGACTGCCATCGCCTCCGGCTGGGGACACAATTCTTACGGTGAGTATACCATGTTTCATGATAAGTATCACGTCTTGGCGTGAGTACCACGTATTGTTTTACATCAATATTTTATAATAGTTTTCAAAGAACACACCACCATTCTTCCCCATCCTCCCAACACCACCTCCAACACTAATGTAGCACCTACCACAGGCGGGTCGAGCCCCCAAGTGCTGCACAAAGTGACTCTCGACATCATTTCCAATAAGGCCTGTGATGACCTCTATGGCGGCCTCTACGATATCTTCGACACTATGATGTGTACCTACACCGAAAACAAGGACGCGTGTCAGGTAATAATTATAATAATTTATTGATAAGAAAATATTACATATATAATTAAATTGATCACTGTTTGCATTTGTTTTTGTATAATAACGGTAATCACACAGGGGTCAGGGTAAATGGTAGTACTGTACTGGTACTGCTGGCTGTGTCCTGGTATTACTATTTCTGGTATCAACAATGGGTACTGCTATTATTACTAATACTGGTATTGGTACTACTGGCCCCTAGCACTGGAGCTCTGTGGTATTGGTTATGTTAGTGGGATCTTTGGTACTGGTTACTGGTAATACTGGTAGTTCTGGCACTAAATGCTAGTACAGGTATTAATGGTATTGGTATTGGGTTCTGGTAGTTCTGGAACTGGATATTATCAGTGCTAGTAGCACTGGTAGTTCTATAACTAGATGCTAATTTTACTGGTACTGATAGTTCTGCAACTCTATACTGTACTAGTTGTTCTGGGTACTAGTAGTATTAGTGCTATTAGTTCAAGACTAGCCTTCTAATTAGCTTCCAAGAGCCAACTGACATATAGCCACCAGAGAGATAGTGGCCCTCAGTAAAATTCAGGCCAATTAATTAAAGATGAAACTGAAAAATAAAGACAGCAGTATATCAAGAAACTGGACGTTTCTAACTAGTTTTAAATGATAAAGTCAAGTTTAAGCTTAGTTGTTGCTTTCATGCATGTGTCCTCTACAAAATTAATACTGTAGTACATAACATGAACCATATTTTGGTGCAAACGTTATTTTTGTTGTTACATTTGTCCAATAGTTGCTATTAGGGAGCTGGTCGGCCGAGCGAACAGCACACTGGACTTGTGATCCTGTGGTCCCGGGTTCGATCCCGGGCGCCGGCGAGAAACAATGGGCAGAGTTTCTTTCACCCTATGCCCGTTACCTAGTAGTAAAATAGGTACCTGGGTGTTAGTCAGCTGTCACGGGCTGCTTCCTGGGGGTGGAGGCCTGGTCGAGGACCGGGCCGCGGGGACACTAAAGCCCCGAAATCATCTCAAGATAGTACTATTTTTTAGAAGACTGGTTGCAATGTTGTTACTAATACATGTCTGTGTTGCAGGGTGACAGCGGAGGTCCTCTGGTGGTCCAGGCGCCTGATGGCCAGTGGGTGCTGGCGGGGATAACCAGCTTCGGGTACCGGTGTGCACACAAGGACTCTCCTGGTATCTTCACTAGGATTTCTAAGTACCATGACTGGATATCCGCCAATACCTACCAAGAGAACTGCTGAGATGGTTCCATGCCTGCTATCAGGCTTCCTCATCCTCCTACCAGGCCTCCTGATACTGTTCAACATCATTAATGCATCTGCATTTATCTTCCATGTCTTCCAACACCTGTGGAACACCTGTTGAACACTTGTTGAACGCTTGGCAATTATATATACGAGAGGGTTACATTTCCGTGATATAAGTTATTTTTTTTATCTGAGGGGCACTAACCGTAGTGGCCTCGACGAGGACAGGAAGCCTGCGACTTGTTGAAGAATGTTGGAAAAGTTTGACTAATGTTGTTAACAGTTATATAAGGGAGAACCTGCCTATTATTATCTCAACAGTCATACCTCCTATTGTTCTCAACAGTTTATGCAGGGGCCCCTACCTACCTATTACTGTTCTCAACAGTTAATGCAGGGGCCCCTACCTACCTATTACTGTTCTCAACAGTTAATGCAGGGGCCCCTACCTACTACTGATCTCAACACTCACGCAAGGGGCCCTACTTACTACTGTTCTCAACAATCATGTTGGGAAACCCTGTCGACCTGAGTTTTCAACAGTCATGTATATGCGCATGGTCTACTCGTGTTCTGAACAGTCATGTGGGGAGGCACCTAGTTACCTATTCAAGTTATACCTTGAATATCAACCTTGCAATGGTTTCGAGAATCATATTCCCCTCACCACCCCCATCCCTCTGACTGATGTCTGACCAACCAATCTATCGATGCTTACGAAGAACGTGTCAAATTACATCCTGAAGGGACAGCATTGAAAAATTTATGTCCCTGGTTCTGAATACTCTTCTCTCGTGTATAAATTATAACAAAACTAAGGCAAGGAGTCAGATACATAATAGGTGTTCATGACATTATATAAACTGCTTTTGAAAGTCTTGTAGGTATCTTTGTGTTTGTGTGCTGGCTAGTATGCTTGTGTACTCACCTAGTTATGCTTGTGGGGGTTGAGTGTTGGCTCTTTGATCCCGCCTCTCAACTGTCAATCAACTTGTGTACAGAATCTGGAGCCTATTGGGCTCTATCAAATCTACATTTGAAACTGTGTATGGAGTCTGCCTCCACCACATCACTGCCTAATGTACTCCAATTAATTCCTCTAACACTGAACCAAAATATTTTTAAATTGTCTGGCTCATTTGGGTACTGTCCAACCATTTGAGCTGGACGGTAGAGTGACAGTCTCGCTTCATGCAGGTTGGCATTCAATCCCCGACCATCCAAGTGGTTGAGCACCATCTCTTTCCCCCCCCCCTGTCCCATCCTAAATTATTATCCTAATCCCCTTCCAAGTGCTACATAATCGTAATGGCTTGACGCTTTCCCCCCGATAGTTCAATTCAGTTCATTTGGGTACTAAGGTTCCACCTGTCCTTTGTTTGTGTGGTCCACCCGTGCTAAATAGTTTGTCTTTGTCCAACCTGTCAATTCGTTTGAGAATTTTGTAGGTGATTATCATGTCTCCCCTTACTCTTCAGTCTTCCAGGGATGTGAGGTTTAGCTCCCGTAGCCTTTCCTTGTAGCTCATACCTCTCAGTTCTGGGACTAGTCTGGTGGCATACCTCTGAATCTTCTCTAACTTTGTCTTGTGTTTAACTAGGTATGGACTCAGGATTGATCTAATCTAAGTGGTATACAAGGTCTTGAACGATTCCTTAGACAAGTTTCTTAAGGCAGTTCTTATGTTGGCCAATATGCCACTGATGATATCATTTTGATGTGGGCTTTTGGGGACAGGTTCGGTGTGACATCAACCCCCAGATCTTTCTCTCTATTTGACTTGCAGGATTTCACCTCCCAGATGGTACCTTGTGTTCAGCCTCCTGCTCCCTTCGCCTAATGTGTGTGGTTGTGTTGTTTATCTTTACGTTTATTCTCACGCACGTCCGTTTGAGCCAGCCCATCCTTTTTGAGAATTCTCAACATAATTAAAATGAGGAACCAAATAGGCTGAACCTAACCGAGGACCCACAAATAGAAAACGGGACATCCTGTCAATTTTGTGAGCTACTATGAATTTTAATCACATTTTTGATCTTAGGGAATTTATTAAAACGCAATGTACCATTCAAGAGGACGGTTTTCAAAACAATGGATGAGTTACACCAGTTTAATAGCACTCGTGTGCTTGTATGACGTGCTGGTGTGCGCAAGAGAATCATTATAATTTATATTTTGTTTATGGCTAAGAACCACTCCGTTTTCAGTCTCTGTAGTCAACTGCTACACTAATTTGACAAAGTATATAGAACCTCTTTCAATGTTTTTGTGTAATTGCTGAAAGTCAGATTTAAAATATAATGTAAATTTTATTTTACCACAGTATTGGATTCCCTTTTTTTCTGGCATGTATGAAAAAGTCATTTGTGCATCATCTTACTGCCATTACAAACCGCAAGTCTTCTCAGGGTAGTGAAGAATGATCACCGAGAGACTCCTAATGTGTTTCTGATGGGTCGGAACTGCTGATCTCTCTCACGACCGTAGAACACTGCATAATATGGCCTCTGTATATGAGACAGTGTACCACAGCTTTAAAAACTGCATTTTTATGTCTCCACACCAGTTTATTAACAAAATCTATTATAAGCAGCATTTTATTTGTTCCTCAGTTATCTTTTATTGGTGTTCTCCACTTATGGCTGCAGAGATATCAAGGTAAATGAGATGGTGTCTGTCATCCTTGTTGGCGATGATGGCTGCCTTCTGAGCCTCGGGACAAAGTGTGTGTATGTGTAATTATCAAAAGAAGACACCAAGCCGGAGAGACTATGTAGTACCATCAGTGTCGTTGGATATTCACAAGATGCTAAATATCACTGAGGATGCCAATACTGTACTTGGATTTCTAGATTGAGCTAGTATATACCACACCTAAAGACACTAATAGCACAGCATTTCGGGCAAGATGTGAGAAGAAAAACTTTAAAAGCTAAGACTTAAAACTAGAGATCAAAAGCTTGAAATGAACTGAAGTAGAAAAAATAATAAATTACAATAATTACATGTAGAATAGAACAGCAGACAGTAATTTTAACTAAATAAACAGACTGACTACAATACTGTATTATTAAAGTTTATACATGGCAGATAGCAGTTTTACTAGTCATTAATCATTATGTTTGATAATAGCAAGAAATAGGTTGACATTTAGAAGGTAAGGTAGATTACATGGAGTTGATTAGGCAGTAGTTTCTCTCTTAAACTGGTTGAGAGAGAGGCAGTCTTTGATGTGATTGGGAAAGTCATTCCACATTTTGGGACCATCGATTTACGGACCATTGCTAGTTGGGTTAAGCTGCACTCTTTGAATATCAAATATATATTTGATACTAGTGTGGTGCTCATGGGTTCTGTTACAACCCTCTAGAAAGTGTTTAAGGTCAGGATTAGCATTACATTCAGAGTTCATATTAGAACAAAAACATACAAGGCGACCGATATCAAAGGTACCAGATTTACCAAGGATTTTCTTGAGGAACAGTTGGAAAGCAACACATAAGATTCCGTTCCGTTCGAGCGCTATGTCATGGGTTCGTATCCTGGCCGGGGAGGATTTACTGGGCGCAATTCCTTAACTGTAGCCTCTGTTTAACGCAACAGTAAAATGTGTACTTGGATGAAAAAACGATTCTTCGCGGCAGGGGATCGTATTCCTGGGACCATAGGATTAAGGACTTGCCCGAAACGCTACGCGTACTAGTGGCTGTACAAGAATGTAACAACTCTTGTATATATCTCAAAAAAAAAAAAAAAAAAAAATCATCCTGAATTCCTTTTTCCTGTATTCACTGTGCATGGTGGATTTGTAATATAATTTTAGTGTTGAGGTTTCTGTTCTTAGTTCAGGATTGTACCACCGGTCCAAGTATCATCTTATAGTGCTATTGATCTTGTGGTAACTGTAGCCACTATTTCTTTCATTATTCACTAGTATCCTTTCCAACTCCCTACTCACATTGCTTCATTCAGAGCAGTGGGTAAGAGCTCGATGGATATATGCGTTGAGAATATTTCCTTTATATCTTTGTGGGCATTCACTCCTTCCATTCAGGCATAATCCTATGTTTGTAGGACTGGTATATATGCCAGTGCTTAGAGATTTTTCTGTTTTTGCTATTAACACATCTAGGAAAGGCAGACTGTTGTTGCTATTACTGTATTCTCATGGGTGAAATGGAGCCATGACTCACTTTCTAGATGGATTTTTAGATTGATTAGTTCTTCTACTATGTACTACTATCTACTACAAACTTGAACCAAGAACAGAAACCACAACACCACCACTAAAATTATATTACATATCCATCATGCACAGAGATTATAAGAAAAAGAAAAGAATAATTGAAGAAATAATCTGTAAAGGAGTAAAAAACACAACCATAACCAAAACAATCAGTTACTGTACTATAAAATAAGGAAGACCACTGACCTCATTAAGAACAGCCCGTAGTCTACTAAGAACCCTTTGCAGCAGTCAGACATGGTATATATGTACACCTGCCCCTTCCCCCATGAAGGATGTAACCTTCAATCTGAGTACTGTACATAGGTATGATGTCGACCAAGCTCACAAAGCATTTAACCTTTCATCTTCAATCAGGTGCCCCTAAAAATCACATGAGAGAAGCCCATGACATCACCCTAATGAAAGAAATGCTGAATAGAAACATTTGCATATTAGATAAAGCTAAAGATGTAAAATTATAATTCTTGAAGCTCTACACATAAAAGTAGAACCCACCATAAACACGCAAATACTGTAACAGAATTATTCACCTTACCCACCATGAGAGTAAGAAAGACTGTAATGTGAACATTCCAACAATGACATCCATGCCCAAACCGCCATACCCTCTATAGTTACCTAGGCTTCAATTACCCTATCACCCGAATCATCTTTGCATGCTCACTTTACCGCTATTCTTTTTCTTTGGCTCTTTGCCCTGACTTAACTTTATATGTAACTGATCCCTCAGTGTTATAAACCAGATGTTCCTTCGTGCCTTCTCACTCACTAGAGAATGAACCTTGTAGAGGTTTGAAACATTGTGTAAAATTTTAATAAGTACAATTTTTGTTCTTTTAGTCAACCTTGAACAAATATGACATTTGGAGAAATACTCTTCCAATTAAACCAAGATGCAAGAGCAATAGTCAGAGGAATAAAAGCCCTAAACAAGAAACTAATCAACACGGAATATGTAGTCATATTCAATTAAACATTATATATATGGGTACCAACCACTGGTTAAATTACTTAAGACCCTTTGTTTGAGTAAAGAGAATACTGTATTGTAATATGGAAATGCAGATAGAAATTCTTTTCTAAAATCACATTTTATTTAATTATTTTGATATACATTAATGAATTTGGTTTAAAATAAAAAAGGGTTATAATAAATTCAGAACAGGAACCAAGAATGCAGTAGGGATTCTCCTTCTAGACTGCAACACTCGAGGTGCTGAGACAGGAGGATGAGTCGTTGGATCTCTAGTTGTATATATTATAATGGAAACCAACTTCCTGAGAAAGCTCTTGGCACTGTTGGTCCAGGGACAAGGGGTCTGATCCTACTGGCACAAGTTGTACTGATGATATACAGTAATCCCATTACTTCTTGAGCATGTCTGTCTCCCTGTGGTTGGCAGTGTTACCTGCTATAAACACTCAAGGTTAAGTATTACAAATTTATCAAGATACAGGAGTATAGAAAAAAAATTATTTTTTTAATTAAGTCTTTTTCTTTTAATTTGTTTCTTTTTGGGGGATTTTTTAATGATAACCTTGCTGTCCTTATCTTTTGTAGGCCTTGTGCTTTTTTGTAGTTTGTTATCTTTATTCCTTGATGGCTGTGTTCTTTGACTCTTGTTGTCTTTATCCTCTGATGAGTTTTCTGAGGAAAAACAGTCATTAACACATTGCTGCTCTTAACAACCATATCTCACATGCCTGTAAACTGGTCTCAGCTCTTGTCTTATGCTTCAATAAAATGACTGCAGGACTAATCTTAATTATATTACAGTAAGTCACACAAAATTTAACCACAAGGAGAACCCAACTTAGGAATTGGTTGCACTCTGAAAAGTCATTCGTAAAACACTTGTTTGGAACTCAGAACCAGATTTCCTATAGGCTCAGTGATATAAATGGACACTGTGTTCCCAGACCACCAAAAATCCTCACATAAAACTACTATTTTGGGGATAAGTAGTATAAGAAATGTTGCATATTATTTAACTGAACAGAAGAGTTATCCTGAGAAAATCCACAGGACACATGATGAGGATTCGAACCTAAGTGCTGGGTATTTCCAGGTGCACGCTCTAAATGACTACGCCATGACACGGTCAAAAGAATTGCAACCTAGGGTACTACTGCACCCTCGAGGATTCCCGAGGCTTCCACTGAAGCCAACCCAGGGTTTCACACAATTCCTCCATGCACTCTGGCTCTGTCATCCAGCAAACACTTGTTGTATTGAAAGAGGGGCATCAGAGGTAGAATTACTGGACGTCAGAGCCTTACGCTAAACTTTAGACTGGGAAAGGCTAGCAAAAGGCTAATGTCCACTAGTGCAAATAAATTCCTAATGGGAACTTATGTCCACTCGTGCAGCCAAAGCTTGTAGTGCTACTTTGTCTAACAAGTCTGTTGTACCATAACCTTAAACAGTAACAAAGGCAGAAGACCTGAGCCAGCGAACCAAGCAAGAACTACCGGAACCTTATGGGCAGCACTGGAGATGAGTCCGAGAACAAAGAGGCTGATATTCTAGCTCAGGAAACAACTGAGAAACTGGTCAGAAAAACTCAGGAACACAAACTGACCTGTATTTCACATTCACAGGGATACTGATCACATCTAATAAGCCGACATGTATCTGGAAGACAATCATCAGAACTTAGGTGACAAGGTCGACATTACTGTACTGTACTGAATAATTGGACTCAAGCCAAAACCTCGGTGGCAAACTTGGGTCACGGAATGTGCTGCCACTTGGTGGCTTGAGGGTGCGATTGACTGAGAGGGTGACCAGTTTCCATTGACAGTTACAAATGTAATGTTACTCAAAATCTGTAAAACTTTAAATTGTTTTCAGAACTGTGAACCTTTGTTTTTCTTAGCAGCACTCTCACTGACTCCACTGAAACTTATAAAGTTTCATTGAATGGTGCTCTGTGGCACCATTGCCATAAATAGTCTTGCTCAACAGCATTCATAAGCTTTCTAGGCCCTTAGATATACTGCACTATACTGTACTGCAATGTATCTCTGGAAGCAGCAAAATAAATAGCTTGGAATGTTCAGGTCAGATCTAGCTCAAGTAGCAACTTTGAGATTAGCAGTCACAGTAACCAGTAAATTGGTTTAGAAGTATTTATCTAAATATACCTACTAATCCATTATACTGGGTAAAAAAAAAAATGACCACTACTATAATACAAGTTCAATATAATAGGAATGCCCTTAAATTTATCACTTACCTATTTTACATAATTTTCCAAAATGTATCTCATTCTTGTTGATAGCCATCGCTTTTTTTTCGGCGTAGGCCAATGAGGCTTTCTTTGTTTTGAATTTCTTGTTATCTGGGCTGTTGAAGAAGAAAATAGGTCTTACATTCTTGTAAAGCCACTAGCACGCATAGCATTTCAGGCAGGTCCTTAATCCTAATTTCCTCCCAGAATACGACCCGCTAAATTGTTTAAAAACCAGGTACCCATTCATTGCTGGGTGAACAGAGACTACAGTTAAGGATTGGCACCCGGTCAATCCTCCCTGGCCAGGATACGAACCCAGGCCAAAGCACTCGTGATGTGCCGGGCGAGTATCTTACCACTGCACCATGGGGACTGTTGGTGTTACCACACAACACCAGTGCTGATATATTTACCACACAAAACAACAAGGCCTACTGAATACAATAGCAGGACTAGAATCTGGAGTGCTCATAGTAATATGAGAAGAATGAAGATCCGAGATAAACCTCATAACTGGAAAAACCACCCAGAATATACAGATGAAGCAAAACAAACTATGCACTGTGTTGAAGAAGAAAAGACAGAAACGAGAGAAACAGTAGTGTGCTTATTATTAAAAAATGCGCTCAGGTCCAAGCACATCATCAGATGACAACTCAGATCACCCAAGGGGTTCAAGTTGTCTGCCTGCCTGACTTACTTGTCTGGTAACAACCATTTAACTGCTACCTCTGCAAGGACAGATACTCTTTTCTGGGGAAGCCCCATAATAGTTTCTCTTAAGCTATGTTGCCATTACAGCTTCCCAATACTTAGCCACATCAGTTACTGGAGTCTTATTGACAATAAGAACATAAGAATAACAGTAACTGCAGGAGTTCTACTGGCCCATACGAGGCAGCTCCTATTTATAACCAACCAATCCCACTCATATCATATGTCGTTTGAAACAATCCAACCTATGTTTGAAATGCTGTTTCAAACGTTAAGCGGGACACGTTCAAGTGAACTCACATCCATTTCATAGTATGGAGACCAAAACTGAACTGCACAATCCAAATGGGGCCAAACCAGAGCAAGATACAGCTGAAGAACACCACCAGGTGTCCCGTCACTAACACTTCGATCAATAAATCCCAGTGTCCCATCTGCCCCATTACGACCATCTATGCACTGATTTTTTTGGCTTTAACTTCTTACCAATCACAACTCCCAGATCACTTTCGCAATCTGATCTCACAATCTCAACATCATCCAACTTGCATACTGCAACTCTACCATCATGACCTCGCCCCAAAACCCCACACCTGTCAGCACCAAACTGCATCTGCCAATCCTATAACCACTTCAAAACCCTACCTAGATTGTCCCAAAGTGACAGCGAGTCTCCCTCCTTGCCTATTTCCCTCCCGACCCCTGTATCATCAGCAAATCTGCAAATATTGCTACTCAAACCTGAATCCAAATCTCTGGCATACATAATGAATAACAGAGGTCCCAGGACAGAGCCCTGAGGCACTCCACCCACAACACCCCTCCCACTCCGGCTCAACCCCACCCACACTAACTCTCGTCTCCCTTGGTACAGCCATGCCCCAATCCAACCCAATATAGCACCCCCAATACCATGAGCCTCCGTCCTTCCAATCGTCTCTCACGTGGCACTGTATCAAAAGCCTTGCCAAAGTAAGGTACACAATATCACAAACCCCACCACCATCAACCACCCCAACCATGCTGGAATAAAATGATAGCAAATCCATCAAACACGAACGGCCACCTGTAAAGCCATGTTGTGAATCATTCACCAATTTATGTTTTTCAAGATGAAGACGAATGGCACCTTTTTGAATGCACAGTTTGAAGCAAGTGAAGTTTGAAGTATCCCCCTATGCCCAAGACCCTCCAATCCATTCGACCCAAAAAAACCTCTTAGGCTACTAAAATCACCCTTTTGAAAATCTGACACTTCAACAGAACTTTCTCCCACAGACCCACTCCACTCCATGCTAAATCCGATTTCCCTGTGATCACTGTTCCCTAGCTCACGCCCCACCTTGATGTCATTAATTTGTGTTTGCCTGCTAGTCAACACTAAATCTAAAATATTATTTTCCCGCATTGGTTCCCCAAGGTGTTGCGTAAGAAAGCAATCAATCAATCAGTTCCAGAAAATTCCTTGCTTCGTCATTCCCCATTCTGCTAATATAGTTCACTCTACTAAAATTACTCACCCACTACACAAATACTGTTAGACCCAGATGCTCCAGATATCTCATCCCAGAGATGCTTTGCTTCCACTCTGTTCAAATTTGGCAACCCATACACAACTTCTACCATAAGACCATCTGCTTCTTTGTTTAATTCCAGCCAAACAACTTCTGTGGGCGGCTCAGCCAAGATTCTCTCTCCGAGACTACACTTCAAATTTTCCCCAACATACATGGCCACTCCCCTCCTCGCCCAATACATCCATCCATGTGAAATAGCTCAAATCCATTTACTGTATTTGATATTTAGCCAATAGTTCCGTTTTTTCTACATTCATCCATGTTTCGGCAAGTGCAACAATATCCATTTTTTCTGTGCATACAAGAGCTCTCAAATTGTCTACCTTGCTTCCCAGACTCCTACTATTCATGTAATATATCCTAAGTGACTTGTTATTTGGGACAATGAGTCACAATATGTAACATGCCCAAAGTGACAGGTTATTGTAACAATTGAGTCACAATAACATGGCTGAAGATGTGATATCCAAATCACAAATCAGAAAATGAAGAAACAACATTTTGGTCCGTCCTGGACCATCACATAACTTAATAATGGTTGTGTGATAGGACCCCACAAACCTATGGGAGGACCTCTGGTGATGGATGTTTAGTTTGTATGATTAGAGGTGCATCATGTCTTATCTGATTGCTGTGGATAAGTGTTATTTACCAGGAACAGTTGAACACCACAGGCCTAACAATTTTGCAAACCAAATATGATAAGGTTGGTCTCGCTGAAACTTTTAAAATACTGTACTGAAATATTTTAAGGATATTGATCCAGACCACTTCTTCAAAAGGTCAAATGTAGCATATACTGTGCAAGGTGCCACGGTTTCAAGCTCAACTAGCCACAATGTAGGATAGAAAGCAGGCGACGCCTTTTCATCCATAGTTACAAACCCATAGAACTGCAAACCCGCTAAAGCCGTAAATGGAAAAACATTGCTGCAGTTCAAAATCCAGCTGGATAAAATAATCAGGAATAATGGAGGGATCTTTGACAAGTCACTAGCTTCCTGTTCTTGTTGAGGCCACTAGAGAGATGGTGGCCCTCAGATAAATGCATGTAAAATTTCCCAAGCTGTTGGTCTTCAGTTTTCCAAACTAGGTTTTTCAAGTTAATCATCAAATGGTTAGAGGCAGCCAATCTAACTTGTATCTGCATCAACTTTAAACTTACAGCATTTCTGTATGATCATAAAAAGCTTCCAAAATAACCTGATAAATATAGCTCTGGTGGACATTTCTTGAAATAATAAAATTTTATATTGAAATGGAGTTGTACCTACATCATGTAGCAAACATTTTATACATAACCTGCATTACAAGGGTGTGTGCATACTGTAGGTAGTTATGTTGGTGTGCAGGTGAAATGGTGCTGCACAGACTGCTCATAACACATAATAAATTTAAATCTTTGAATTTACAAGTACAGATCAGTACCACACTGAACCAAGACAAAGTGCAGGATTACTATCATGTACATGCACTGTTGTGTAATACAATATGCATTTAGTATGCAAAATAGCACTTAGAGTACATATATAGTTGAGCATCTATTTAAACATTTCTCGGAAGAACTTTGGACGTCTCGTTGCCCCCCTTCCTTTAGGTTTGGAATGTCACTACCGTACTGGGTTGATCTTTGATCCCCATGTGCTCTCTGCCTCTGAGAGAGGGCAAGGGAAAAAGGTCCTTGTCCTTCATAGTCTTTCTCTACAATACCTGATGTGGGTATGCCTGTCCAGTAATGACCACTGTAAACACAGGATGATTCATGGCGGGTGCCCAGAAAGTAGCACTTAGATGTGACGATTTATAAATAAAACTATATGGGGCCTTATTTCTATAAGAAAATGTTAGGCTAGTACAAAATCTATAACCAAAAAAACTACAATATCATCAAATAGATCTAAGAAAATTTCAATACAGTATGTAGTACTGTAATATTACTGCTTTGTTCTAGTGTTAATACTGTATACAAATATAATGTGAAGTGTTTAGTCTGTCACATGTTTGCCTTCATCTTACCTCCAACACACTGACCTCTTACTGTACTGTACTGTAATGTACTGTACTAAGCTACAAAGTGTAATGAATTTTGGAGATGTTTGGGTCAAAAATGGATTAACACACAAAAATCTGTGCTGATCCTCAGGTCAACTGTACTGCACTCTTGGCAGTTGTCTAGCTCCACATGCCCTACATTCCTGTCTTTTATCTACCTTTTGGGTTGTGTTTATGCATTATTGCACATCCTAGCATTCAAGATTTCCTAAGGTGCTGAATTTATAGTTGGAAAGTTGAAGAAGCATTAAATATATAATGCTAAAAATACATAATTTGTTAAGTACAGTAAGGCATGAAAACTTGTGACCTTTTGAAGGTCTTTGAATTATAACCCTATTTTTCCTGTAAAGTATAAGTACAGCAACCATTAAATATGATTTGTGGAGTTTTGGTAGAAACGTAACCTCACAAATCAAGGGCTATCTGTATAATTTATAGATAAAAGAATTTAGTATATACAGTATTTACCTTAAATAATAATGATCAATTCTCCCAATACTTGCCCCACTCTTCCTTTTCCGCACCAACCGTCGCCATCCGTGTGAAATTTCTGTAATCTCATCTCCTTCCTGAACTAAATAAGAAAACAAATATATATAAGCTGGTTTGCTAATATTTTATTGAAGTGGGCAAAGGAGAATACTATCTATATATAATTATATATTTAAATAACAGTTCTTTAGCTAGAGGAGGATATGAAAAAATCAATAAACTAAGGCAATTTACAAACAGCAATTCAATGAGTAGCCCAAAAACTGTTGCAGAAAAACAAATAAATTTGTTCATTTAACTCTCCCCCTTCCCAACGTATTAGCTTGTAATATTTTATTATTATTATTACTTATATTACTGTATCATTATAATAGTATTATTATTCCCATATTTGTTTAAAACAATACAAGCTACAGAACAAAGATTCTTAATAAATTTAATCTGTTTGACTTTTACATTTATTAGAAAGGCACAAAAATGTTGCAACACAAGAAAACATCATTTTGTACCATACAGTACTGTATACAAACCTACAAAGCCCATCTCCTTGCAGCACGGAAAACCTGACAACCAAAAGAGAACAACATTAAAACATATAGATTATAACAAAAATCTACTTCTACTAAATATGACCACATGAATTAAACTTGTTTCTAACTTTTTATTTCTAATGCACTCTACATAAAAGATAGGCTCTGAGATTGCTAAAAAAAAAAAAAAAAAAAAAAAAAAGAGCACTATTCTGCCACTCCCTAAGGTATTAGCGCTTCTGAAATATCATCGAGTCACTGGATACTAAGGTAGAATGTATGACATCAATGCCAAGGCCACTCTAAGTCTGTCCTGGACCATTTTAATTTAAGATGTTTGCAAGTCCCTGGAGTCAAAGTCAATACAGCCAAAACCAATTTACTCCCAATCTCTATTTACAAGGCATAGATATTTTTTATCTGTTTACAAGTGCATGCAAGCCTTTCAGAGAGCCAATGACATCACACACCCTACAACATCAAAAGGTAGGCTGTTACTAACCAACCAATCAAAACACATCCCTGCCTCAATCCTTTAGAAAGCATCAATGCAATCCAGGCCCTGTACATTCCCACCAAACCCATGAACACTCCTGACTTAAAAGAGTCCTGTATAATTAAAACCCATTGAAGCATTAACTAGGAAGTAGGAAGTGGGATAGGCAAGAAAGCACTAAACCATTATGACTATCCCATCCTGTTTCTAATATATCCTCCCATCCTATTTCTTATAGATGTAAATGATCTTCCAGAGGGTATAGACTCCTTCTCAATGTTTGCTGAAGATGCAAAAATCATGAGAAGAATCAAGACATGAAGATCGACAGAGACTACAGGATGACCTGGACAAACTGGAGGAATGGTCTAGAAAATGGCTACTAAAGTTTAACTCAGAAACGTATAAAGTAATGAAATTAGGTGAAGGGAGCAGGAGGCTGAAGATTAGGTACCATCTGGCAGGTGAAATCCTGCAAGAGGGAGGGAGCCGGTTGGCCGAGCGGATAAAGCCCCGAAATCATCTCAAGATAACCTCAAGATATGAGTCAAATAGAGAGAAATCATCTGGGGGTTGATATCACACACCAAACCTGTCCCCCACCAGAAGCCCACATCAAAAGGATATCATCAGCAGCATATGCTACATTGACCTCTGAATGCATGATAAGAGCTGATGAGTTTGCCAAAGAATCTGCCTTCAAAGGAGTTGATTATAACCTTAGATTTCCTTCAAGCAGTCTGAGAACAATAATACACAAAGAACTTCAACAAAACCTTGTAGATCTGAGGCAAAGTGAAACTGGCACTAGTTATTCCAACTATCATCATACTATCATGCAAGAAGTGCCACACATCTATGAAACATCCAATAAAATCAGCAGACTCCTACATGTCTTTAGCAGTCTCCGTGGTGCAGTGGTAAGACACTCGCCTGGCGTTCCGCGAGCACTAAGTCATGGGTTCGTATCCTGGCCGGGGAGGATTTACTGGGCGCAATTCCTTAACTGTAGCCTCTGTTTAACGCAACAGTAAAATGTGTACTTGGATGAAAAAACGATTCTTCGCGGCAGGGAATCGTATTCCAGGGACCCTTAGGATTAAGGACTTGCCCGAAACGCTACGCGTACTAGTGGCTGTACAAGAATGTAACAACTCTTGTATATATCTCAAAAAAACAAAAAAACAAAAAAAATGTTACTACTGCTTGGCTTAGATTTGGCTGTAAGTATCTCTGAGAATTTTCATAACCTGTTGACGTAGACCTAACTAAATGTAAACTGTGTCAACAAAATTATTCGTACATCCTCATTTACTATGTGATGGAGTGTGAACAGACACATTAATTTAGAGACAATTCTATAACAAATGTTCCAGAGAAGTGTAAATATTTCATTCAAAATGATCTGCTACCAGAAATTTTAGACAAATATCCCCAGTTTGCTAACTGTAGGTAGTAACTGGGTGAATGTAACCAGTCCACCCACTGATTGGAGGGCAGTGTGCAGGAAAAACATATTTGCAGTCCCTGTGGCGCAGTGGAAACACACTTGCCCGGCACTTTGCGAGTGATTGGCCTGGGTTTGTATCCAGACCGGGGAGGATCGACTAGGCGCCAACCCTTAACTGTACGTCTCTGTTCACCTAGCAGTGAATAGGTACCTGGTTGTTAAAACGATTTAGCGCGTTGTATTCCAGCAAAAATTAAAATTAGGGACCTGCATGAATATACAGTATATATAATACAATAAACAAATATGCTGTATCATTTGTTTAGGTTTTAATATCTATTGGCGAAATCTATTGTAGGCTAAAGCATCCAAGTGGATCCACAGCGAAGTTGCAGAATCTGTGGTGAGAGTGATGGACACCGCCTTGACCACTATCTACGTGAATGTGAACACCTGAGAGACATTAGGAATAACTGTAGAATAATAAACCCCACATTGTTTGAGTTAGGAAAACACTATTTGTCAAATATTGATACTGTTCTTAAAAGATTTCCCCATTTTGCACCCGCAAGATAACGTAAGCTTTTAAGGGTTGATAAATGTTAATCTTCTTGTTTGAGGAGCTGTTCACTTGAGACAGTTAAGCAAGTCCCAGCTGTGTCTGGGTACAAGTGACAGGATGAACAACCCAGCGGGTTTTCTTCCTATTGGGGAGTGTTGTACATTCTGCTATGGCGGTATGTTCACTCACAAGATGAGTGGCGCTGCCCAATAAACTCGCCCCTCGGGGCAAAATTTAAATTTAAGATAACGGTACCACAAACAAATTGGCTACAAGTCACACCATACTGCCACGCCTCACTCACCCTAACCCAGCACTAGTCCACCTAACTACCCACCACCACCTAGACCAAGAAGCCAGGGGAGGAAATGAGTACTAACAGCTCAACTACATATGCTGAGGGAACAAGCTTGGGGGCGAGCTGGCTTGTGTACGAGGTGACTGAATCACTCACAAACTCTATATTACCCCACATAGACACAAATGACTAAATATAAACCTAGAACCCTTATAGATAAGATCATTATTATTACAAATGGTATATAAGCCTTAAATGTATCAGGATATATAAGAAAATAAGTGAAAGTCATGCCTTGTTTACGCCTACTGGTGTTGGCTTGAGGGCGACGAATTACGTCTACTGCTGAGCCAGCGTCAGCCACAGCACCCTAGAGCTATAGTGTCACAGGCACTGTCTTTGGTGGGTAAACTGGCAGCCATCTTGGAAAACCCTTGTGCAACCATGAAATTGAAATTGAAATAAGTTTATTGAGGTAAAATACACGCAAAGGGATGAGGTAGCTCAAGCGATTCTCACCCCGTTCAGTACATTGTGTTAATACATGCATATACACACATCACAAACAATTAACATATTACCAAACATTCTGAGAGATAAACATCTATATTTCCTATGCAACCATGGGGATTTGGTACGGTTTCCTGATATATATATATATGTCGTACCTAGTAGCCAGAACGCACTTCTCAGCCTACTATGCAAGGCCCGATTTGCCTAATAAGCCAAGTTTTCCTGAAATAATATATTTTCTCTATTTTTTTCTTATGAAATGATAAAGCTAGCCATTTCATTATGTATGAGGTCAATTTTTTTTATTGGTGTTAAAATTAACGTAGATATATGACCGAACCTAATCAACCCTACCTAACCTAACCTAACCTATCTTTATAGGTTAGGTTAGGTTAGGTAGCTGAAAAAGGTAAGTTAGGTTAGGTTAGGTAGGTTAGGTAGTCGAAAAACAATTAATTCATGAAAACTTGGCTTATTAGGCAAATCGGGCCTTGCATAGTAGGCTGAGAAGTGAGTTCTGGCTACTAGGTACGACATATATATATATATATATATATATATATATATATATATATATATATATATATATATATATATATATATATATATATATATATATATATATATATATATATATATATATATATATATATATAATGTGTGTGTGTATGTGCAGAAATAATATTAATAAAACAATTAACATCGTGTAGTGTACTCTATAGATCAAAATATATTACTTTGAAACCCGTATCATTCACTCCCCCCAAAAATTGAGCTACTTTTATTACAAATTCGCTACTTTTAGAGCGTCAGCTCGTTACTTTCCGCAATTTGGATCTGGCAACCTAGCCAGATTCACGAAGCAGTTACGCAAGCACTTACGAACCTGTACATCTTTTCTCAATCTTTGGCGGCTTTGTTTAAAGTTATTAAACAGTTAATGAGCTCCGAAGCACCAGGAGCCTGTTTATAACAATAACAACAGTTGATTGGAGAAGTTTTCATGCTTGTAAACTGTTTAATAAATGTAACCAAAGGCGTCAAAGATTGTGGAAAGATGTACACGTTCGTAAGTACTTGCGTAACTGCTTCGTGAATCTGGCAACCGTGGCTGGGAGTGTCAGGTACGGCCTCGGAGAGTAAGCGAGCACGCCGCTGGTGGGGGGTCAACAAAATGATGGCCGTACCTTCCGCCGAGAAGCGGCCACTCAAACGCCAAAAATTAGGACCACCCGATGTATATCCGCAAGATGCCAAGCAAAAAGAGGTACAGTTATACCATTGGGTCATGTTAAGATACTGAGTGCTACTCGAATTATTCGGATATACGAGAAGGAGCTGTATGCAATTAGAGCTCGTCAGAAATGTCACAAGTAAATAATAAGTACATAAATAGATGTTTATTCAGGTAAAAGTACATTCAAAATGAGTTACAAACATAATGTTGGATTTCTAGATAGAGCTAGTGCCTAAGCTCTATCTAGCTTATGCCTAAAGTAGAGTATGCCGAAATGCTATGCCTATGCCTGAAACCACTAATACGCACAGCGTTTCGGGCAGGATGTGGGAAAAACATTTAGACTACAACTTAAAACCCTAAGAATAATGTTTGATCCTTAAAACCCAAAGAATAATGTTTGATCCTTAAAACCCTAAGAATAATGTTTGATCCTTAAAACCCAAAGAATAATGTTTGATCCTTAAAACCCTAAGAATAATGTTTGATCCTTAAAACCCTAAGAATAATGTTTGATCCTTAAAACCCTAAGAATAATGTTTGATCCTTAAAACCCTAAGAATAATGTTTGATCCTTAAAACCCTAAGAATAATGTTTGATCCTTAAAACCCTAAGAATAATGTTTGATCCTTAAAACCCTAAGAATAATGTTTGATCCTTAAAACCCTAAGAATAATGTTTGATCCTTAAAACCCTAAGAATAATGTTTGATCCTTAAAACCCTAAGAATAATGTTTGATCCTTAAAACCCTAAGAATAATGTTTGATAATTTATGTAGGGAAAAGTACTGTGCATACATTCAAAATGAATTATAAGCAGAATGTTTATTTTGCTTGTATATATTAATAAATATGTTTTATATTGTGAAGAAAGACAAATATAAACTATATTTTAAATCCTATATGACTATCTGAAGTGAGAATATATGTATTTTTATAAAATATGTTGGTTGTTTATCAGTCATGGAGTATAGAAGCCTACACACTTCCAATAAATTGTGTAATGAACAGAGGTTTGTTTATAAAGCTTAAAGCTTTACATGCCACCAGAACGGGAAAGATAAATCATTATTATGACTCCGTCATTGTGATGGAGTCACTATGCATTTTACAGTATATCCCTAATGTACTCGCCTGTAAATGATATGTTTCTTCCTATTTTAGAGTCCTCTGATGCTCTAATAAACTTTTACTCCAAAAGATATACACACACTTCATTAATATTTTATCACAGTATAATTAATAATAAATGTAGGCAGAGTTTAAAGATTCAACTGCAGTATTTGTTTACTGTTTAAGTCATCTAACTCTGTTTCAGGATGAATTGGATGATGTCAGTGTTAAGCAGGGGTTCACCCACCGACCACAGATTCAGGATGAGTATGGTAGTGCACAAAATACCTCGATCACGCCCGCTAAGGTATGTCAGTTTGATGAACCTTTGTACCCTCTTCCTCTGCTGTAATAATGGAGGTAGCTTGTAGGCATTCTTCAAGCCATTCTGTTATGGCCTCACTTAGCCAATAACTGGGTTCTTTCCATTCAAACATTCTATGTGCTCTCAATGCCTCTTCTTACTATTAATCACTATCCTGTACTAGCTAAACTTGACAATGCCATGGCCTCCAATGACAAAATCTTCTGTCTGAAGGAAATATAAGGGATAAGTGCTGAAGGATATTGTCATCCTTAGGTAATGAGAAACTACATTCCCTAGCATAATATGAACCCCTTCCTGTACTCCTACCACTTTATGCAGAGAAATACATATTTGAGCCAGCGCCCACTTGTTCCATTTCCACATAAATTGATTTAGTTTCTCAAGTTTTACCTTGCTCAGCACTCTGCATTCACTCATACCTTTTCCAATTTCACTTTTAGAATATAACTTAATAATACAGTATTATGCTTGTCATAAAGTATCAGTTTGTATTCCAATATTAAACTCATAATAGATCCTTCCTCTGGATGTAAAATACACAGTGATATTGTTTGCATTTTGTTTAGCACCTTACTCATACTTTCTAAACGTCTCTTCCCATATAGTCCAGATAACTGAGCTTGTACAGCACAGTATTTACATTAAGAAAACAATCATGGCTTTGGTTATTCACCTACCAAATATAACTATCTCAGTTGGTAATGTTTACCAACATTATAAACATATTTTGATGGAGTTACCTACGATACTGCACTGGTATTGGCTGCCATATATTGTACATATGTACTGTAAGCAGGAGATGAGTCACAATAATGTGGCTGAAGAATGTTGACCAGACCACACACTAGAAGGTGAAGGGACGACGACGTCCCTTCACCTTCTAGTATGTGGTCTGGTCAAGATGTACTGTAATATATTTTGTTTCACGAATACAGTATACTGTATATACATTATTTGTACATTAACCCAACCATGATATTTTATTAAAAATAATGTAAGATGGAAATATCACAAATAAGCGTTCAGGGAAAAAATTAATTGAAATGTGCCATGCAGTATAATGAAAGTAATTTTTTTCCTGAAGACTTGGGCTTTTACAATTGGAAAAGTGAGTTACTTATTCTATTCGTTAGCTCCTGGGCCCGATCCCTCCAAAATGGTATATTTGCCTGTATTGTAGTGCATGTTATGTACATAGTATGAATTATGAAGATTGATATACAACAAAGGATTAAATAAAAACACTGATGTCACATATTTAATATTTGCATTATTTAAGAAACAGTGGAAGATTCTGCCACAAAGTGCCAGGAGTTAAAACTCCTATCAGCCTTGTCTGGGATCATGTATGCAGAATTTGTACTTGGGTAAAATTTCTCTTAGTTAATACATATTTTTTCATATTAAATAATTGTTAAAAATAATAGGTTTTGTATGTGCCATTCTTGTGTTTTTCAGGTGGCCAATTACTTTAATGCCATCTTGAAGAAGAAAGCAGAGTCTAACCAGCTTCCAGATACAGCCAGGAAGAAGCAACAAATAAACATTAAAGATAACTTTTGGCTGGTGACACCAAGATCCAAAACAGCCATAGAGGCATGGTTTAAAGATCTGGCTGGCTCAAAGGCTCTCACATCCCTCGCCAAAAAAGTATGTTGAAAAGTTTGGATGTGAATTTTACTATATAATAATATATATACCCAGTACAGGGTACTGTATATTATATACTTTAATTTTACTATTTCTCTAAATTTACTGTACAGTATGCATAGGTTTTAAGGGCTTGATTATATATTTTAACAAATTTATTACACCTTCCTCATTCACTATTATACAATACTGTACTGTATTATATTTTAACTTTGCATTATTGTAATACTTATCTTTATAGGTATTAACTATTTTAAAATAATTTGTCATGAATCTTGACAGGTTCCTATATTCAGCAAGAGAGAAGACATGTTCTTGACACTGTGTGAGTACTCTGTGCCTATGCTGCGAGCAACTTGGTTTATAAAAATGACTTCAGCATACCATGAGTCGAAGGTTGCAGAATCTAAAATTAAGAAGCGCCAACAACCTGATATTGCACAAGGCAAGTTAGTTTTGTGTGTGTGTGATGACGACACATTGCGAATGGTCATTAGGTGGTGGTGGTAAGGTGCAGTTTGTCATGGCTACATAATTAATGAATTAGTAAATAATGATTTAGTAAAGGAATATTGCATTGTTGAGTCAATTTTGTTCAATGTTTAATATGAGTTCCTACCTATCAGTGTGTCTAAGAGTTAGATCTAGCTCTTTGACGCCCACCTAACTATTTTTACCTAGTACTTTTGCCTCTCTTAATGCTCTAGTTCATAATCATATGTACACTGAAGAACATAGAAATAAAGGACTAATGGCCCATACTGGGCAGCTCATATTTATATCCTCCCCAAGCCATTCATATATGTCTAACCTATGCTTGAAACAATGCAGTGATCCCTATGTCTGTTATGTTATATGTCATTTGTTTCGTAAGTTTTGAACCCTATTTCCAAACTAGTATTTACCCAGGCCTTTCCTGAATCTAAACTTACCCAATTTATCCATTGTTTCATGTTCTATTTTGTGTTGATAAAGTTGACCCTTGAAGTGCAGTTATTGAATCTATAATGTTGATCCTCTGAGTATTGCATTTATCATGTGTTGGTTTTAGTTATTATTGCCTGATTTTTTTTTACAAATGATGTAAATGTGGTTATAATACAATTATAAGGATGTAATAGTTAACTTTAGCCCATAAAAAAAATATATAATTTTTAAATGGTTATTATGTGATGAGTTTATCATGTACTGGTATTATTGTCATGTCATAATTTGGTAATTCCTACCCTTGTCTGACTCTATTTCACTTTAGGGTTAATAAGGCAGTATCAGTATCAAATGATTATCATCATTACACCTTTACAACAGAATAAAATTTTGGATATAAGGGACATTCAGAAATCCATTTTACTTATGTTAATGTTGGAGCAAAAATATTAATTTGCTAGAGTAAAATGTGTATAGATACTTGTTAATGCTGTACACCTCCTTGAACAATGTTAAACATTAAGTACAGTGTACGTGCTACATTTCTAGGAATTAGGATGGCATTAAAATATTCTTATTGTTTACCAGAATGGACACAGACTCTCACAAGACTCCTGCGTGAACAGCACAATAAAATTGCAGAAATTTATCTAGGCAATCCTAGTTCAACCTCGGGTGCTTCATCTGCCGGCTCCACTCCTAATGCCAACACCAGCGGAGCATCTGCCCCAAGTAATAGTACTGTTACAGCAGTCCCAACTCCACCCACAACTCAACCTCCACAGTCATCTCCTCACAATCAAGGTACTAGTCTATTGTCACTTTGTCTAGCATTGCTGTTTTTCCTGGAGTTACCAGTGAGATAAGACCTTTTGAATTTTATTGATCCCATTATGTATTAAAATGGATTCATGGACAATATTGTGATAATGGTACATAAAATTATTAGTATGGTAGTTTTGTTTGGTATTAAGAGTCATAAGAAGCCACAATATGCTTTAACCAAGTTAACATTTTGGTCTTTTCTTGTTTCATTATTCTAGAGCTCTTTTTAAAAATGACTTCACCCTTCTAAAAAAATTTTTTTTAAGTGTAGAGCTGTATGATAGTGATAAGAGTATGCTGGAAAGTGCACAAAAAGGGACTAAATTTTGGGACATGTTTATGAAGGTCAATTTATTGTAGCGAGTCTGAGACAAAGCAAAATGAAAGAATGCAAAAGAAAGAGATAATGTATTTTGTGTCCTAGTAAGGATGTAAAAGAGAAACATAGAGCATTAAATGGAATTGATATTTGTATGAAATGCTTGTCAAGGAAGAGTAACTGGTATGACTGAAATTCAGTATAGGTATGACTGATATGGTTGTGGAATTTGAAGCAACAGATGGACAGGGTAATTTGACATGAGAGGAGGTTTTTTAATGGGGTTTATGATTTATGCATTAAATCGGATTTATGCAATATGGTGGGAAACATATCTACTGTATTGTATTTGGAAGTGTAATATATTTCTATTAAACATTTGCTGGAGCTTACAAGCTATTTCACTTGGTTACTCCTTTAAGCAAATGATAGTGGATTATGAGAACCTTCAAAATTAGGGATACCTCTCCAATAATTTACCACTTGTGATATCTTCCTTGAAATACTGCGCTTATCAAGGCAGGCAAGATATCCGAAACAGAATGTATGTAGAGACCCTGTACTGTAATCATATACAGTAAAACTCCTAAATTACTGAGACCATCTCAAATAGTTCAGAATATGCTGTGAAATGAAAACAATAGAGTTATCACAGAATATATATATATACTTACAAGCAAGATGATTAAAAGCTGTCAAAACAATCATAATATGAAAGCTAATCTCACAATAAAACTTGTAAGGAAAAAGTGTTGAGTAAATCCAGTGAAGAGTTGGAGGTGCTGGAAGCACAATCAGAGAACACTTTCTTAATATCACAGACCAACGACTTTTATCTTTCTTCAGCAAAAATAAGAAATATAGCTGAAGAAAGGTTGACATTTTCTGGAGAGAATTAGACATCGCTAAAGTCCTGGAAAAGTTTCTAAGACATCGACCAAAAAAGAGCATTTAAATACATGCATTGCTTGATTTTTGTACATGTATTTCTTTCTGGTCCTGAATGAAATTTTTAAATATTTTTGTTTGCTTTTCAGGAATGTCAGGATCTGGGAGTGTAGTACCTGCAAGTGGTGGAACAGGGCAGCCAACAACTGCACAGTTGACTCATGTTGTGCGCAACTGGAATTACTGTCTTCAGCTGGCTCACTTCATGTATCAGGTGCAACCCTTAGCATGTTCTCAAATTTAATCCTTCAACAATTGCTTATGCTGTATGACATCAACCCTTTGAAAAATAAACTTCTGGGGCTTCATACTTCAAAATAATTATCACAAATAAAATGCAAAATAAACTTAAAAAAAATAAATTAAAAATATATTTCCTGGGAAATGCAGAGATGATGGTCAAATCCTTTTTACAGTCTAGTTTTCCTGGTAGATATTCATCCTATGATAGACCAATTTAAAATTTTGCTCAGGGAAATTCAGCCATTTGAGCATGGGATAAATTAATACTGTATATGACTCCTTGGAATATTAGACACCCAGCTACACAGCTGAAAAGTAAGTAAGTGAGGATGCTTTGGTCCTTCCTAGACCATTATCCTTGACTGTTGCTCCAATCACATTTTTAACTATTTTTGTACACAAGTTCAACAACAGAATAAATAATTGGCATCTTGGAAGAGCCATTGAGCATATTTAATGGTGGGAATTTTGTTATATAACTTCAGGGGTATGATTAATGAATATTGGTTCTTAACCCTTCAACTGCATGTATCGGCCAAGTTCATTTCATCAGTAGTGCACATATCATCTTGGGTAGTCTTGAGGTCTAGCATGTGGCTCTTATCCACTTCCTCAGCCAGGTGGATGCGAGATGTCATTTGTAAACAAACGCCATCTTGGACAAAAATCGTGGTCATCTTTACTGGGTGTGAGAGTCTTAGTACCAAGACAGCAACCATGAGTAGCACACGTTAGGTTAGGTTTGATAATATTCATTAGTTATGACTATTCAAAATTCAAATCATTGTAATGTAATAAAAAGGTTTATCATTCCATAAGAAGAAAATTTGAAGTTTGAGAAATTAGCCACTGTACTACTGGACCCTATAATGTAGAATGATATAAAATATTTGGATGTACAGTAATCGATAGCAAAATTGATGGTGGTGTTTGTGTGATGATAGACTCCCACCACAACTTTCCTGATTTTCTCAGCATAATATCAGGTAGAGAGACTTTTGCATTCACATCTTTCACTGCTTAGCAAGTGAAAGATGCCTTGGTTGTATGTTTGTATAGGTTCACTTTTGTTAACTTTTTGCACCTTGGCTGCAGTTTAAGGCTCTAAAGTAATAGAAGAATGTGATAATGCTAAAACACTATACAATGCTGTAATTATTAATAGAGCAGTGGGGTGGGAATAATGTCATCATTATATATAAGGAGCAAAAATTATTCCGAATTTCTTTGCTTACTGTTGCAGGAAGGCCTTCTAGATCGTCAAGAACTTTTAGAATGGATTGTGGAGACATTTGTGCGTTGGCGTGGAACTGAGCACGATGTTGTTCTTCGTGTGGTATTGCCTCTGCCCTTACAGTATTTGGACGAGATCACACAGTCAGAGTACCTGTCACGCAAACTAGCCCATTACTCTGCAGCAAAGCTGGCACAGCTATGTCATGACTCTGGATACTCCTCACCCAGACCACAGTCTCCTGTCAATCAGCCTAGTAATGGGTAAGGACATGCAATATGTGCACCTTTTGTACTTGTGTGTGTACGGTATGTATGTGTGTGTGTATATATGTATACCAATATGTATATACATACATATTGGTATACATGTCATACCTAATAGCCAGAACCACACTATTTGGCCTAGTATGCAAGGTAGGTTCCAATTACATAGGTATGTATTTATGTATGTAATCTTTCCCACTTTGATTATTTATATCTTAAAAAAATTAAACATTCTTGCATTTCTGTATAATATAACTTTATACTTGAAAATAAATCACTCTAAGATCATGTGCAACATTTATTGTTTTACTACAAATTAGCAGATGACTTTTACTTTTAAGACTTGGCACGACTGGTCAGGGTTCTGGGAGTAGCCAGCCACCAGGCCCAACAATAAACCCCTTGGCGGCAACTTTCCAGGAGCTTCTCTCTTGCCACCAGCACCGCCCAGTTGTCTTGGCTGCCTCCTGCTTCATCCAGGTATTTAGCTGAAAATTTAACTTACAATAGTCTGCAGCAAATATTCCAGAGTTGCTTTTAACTCTGGCATAAATAATCTGGTTGGGCCGGTTAAAGATTTGCTTTAATTTTAACACGTTTCCTCCTGTAATTGCAAAACTTGACAAAAATGAAAGCTCACTTGTGATGTGCTTTGTTAAAAAAAAAAATAGTCCTGTAGGGAAAGTCTTCAGTGAAAAAACAGAACTCGAGTGTACATATTTGTTTATAATTACAGTTCTAATACTATTTTGCATTTAAATATCTTCATATTAAAATAAAATTACAGTAATCTTCTTTTGTTACACCACGTACAGGCCATCACCCTTGACTGTCCAACTGCACTTGTGTGGAACAATGCTAGTGAAGGTAAAGCCTCTTCTTGGCTCACTGGGTCTCCCCTCGACCTGCTTCCCTGTGCCCCTTCTGATCTCCCGATGCCTCCTCGCTATAATAACCAGCATGTCAGGTGGGGCAGTACAGCACATTTTAACAATATTTTCTGACCAAGTTTTTCGATGATATGGAAGACAGTGTTATGTTTACCTCTTTTCTGCAATGTTTAGACATCCTTAGTAACTAAATGGATGTACAGTGCTTGGTAATGCAAAGATTATATTTGTAACTATTCAGAGTTCAGCTGAAGATGATGGAAGAACACATTAGACAGCGAAGTCGTGCTGCAGAGAATCGGTGGTCGTTGGATAAATTTGCTGTTAATGTAACTGGTAAGATAAAGCCCTGGGAGTTTAAATTATATTTGTAATTAACTCAATTGATATGATTTAAATTGTAATAACTATTTTCATACTTACACCCGTATGTCATGATTTATATAGCGTTATCTATTGTTCAATTTAAGAAATATAAAAAAAAGTTTTCACGTCAAAACTGTTTACTGTAGTTCAATTGTATTATTAACATTAGATTCTTTGATATAACAACACATGAATATAAGTAATTACAAAATTATAATGTGATATTAACTCAGTGTTCTTATCTTGGTGCTGTAGCATCTTTGCCTCTGTCAACAGGATCCACAATAAATCGAGTCTTGGGAGCTCTTGATGCACTTGATCGCCACTGCTTTGATCGGGTCGACTCTAATAATTCTCTCGACACCTTATACAATAAGATTTTCGGCTCTACAAAGGAAGCAAATAATGAGGTCAGTATTTTTATGGTAAAATTGGTTTAATACATATACAGTATTAGAACATATGCCAGTACTATATTATGACTTGTTGGCTCTTGCTCAATTGTCGAGCTCTTAGTTTTATTGTGTACTGCAATTGTATTTTTGCTCGTAAACTTTTTGTTTGCTTTCATTAATATTTTTATCTAATTGTGTATCCATTTGTTATTTAACTGTGCAAGTGCATGTATCTCTATATAATTAATAATTTATAGCTTACCTTGGTAGCCTGTGTAGCATCTTGCATATGTCTAGGTTTTTTATCTTGTATAAGGTTCATTGCATTATATTTGCATATATTTTAGACTTTTTGTCATGTATGTTGTCTTGTAAACAGTAAACCTTTGATTTGTACAAGTTTGCAAATCACAAATGTGCATGTACGTAATTTATTTTTGCACACCTAAATTTGAAAACCATGAAGGGTGGCTTGCATGTGCAAATTTTATTGGGGCAAGATAAAGCGACAAGAGAAACATTAAAAAATCTCGACCTCGTAGGGCACAAAATGGCCATATAATAAGAACATTGGCAGGGAACCATCTGCAAAGAGGGAACAATGCAGCCTAAGACTAGGGCCACATCTGCCACTCTAAAAAACCAGGATAAGAGGTAGCTGAAATAGAACACATCACCCCCAGAGGAGCAGAATGCTGAACTGTACAGATACAGAAATGAACAATCAAGATCCCTGGAGTAACTCCAGGAGCTTACGTCCCAAGAAAACTGAACCACCGCCTGGACAACTGGACCACTAGACCAGAGACTGGAACTCATGGCCCTGGGGTGTTCTGCCAAAAGAAGTGGTAAACCACTTGGTAAACCCAGTAAAGTGGAAAAATGGGGAACCCAGTCATCTGGGTAGCTGCCCCAGATGACAGGGGCAGCTATGTGAAAGTCCATGCCACATCTTAATGAAGGCACACAGTGCAATAGTACCAGTACTGGGGCAAACTTTTCCAACAGCACAAAGCAATAAAGGCCAAAGGCAGATAACCCAAAATGCTTTGGGGGAAACACTGGGCAAGGAGCCCAGAAAAGTGGGGAGAAACACTCCAGAGAAAAGACTGGGCATACATGAGCAGTATGCCCAGTGTATGTATGTAGTAATACTGTTTACGCTCAATAATATGAATTATATGAGGTCCACTCCCATTCATGTTAGCTGAATTTTTACCTGGCATTCCAAAAATACAAAAATTTAAATTGGCAGTAGTGTATTTGAGTTTTTGTTCATTAGAAATTTCAGTAAACAGAATTTTTATTAAAGATGTGCAGTCAAAAAACCTTAACTTGAATTATTTGGATTATGCAAAGATTCAGGTTACAGGAATTTGAATTATTGAGCTCTTACAGTATATTCAAACTGAGCTCAGATACCAAGCTTAGCCTGTGACTCGTGGATAAGCAAAGTGATGCCCATTCCATGGAGCCAAGAACATTACTCCTGGAAACTGTTCCCCCAGGTGGCCAGGCTAGACACCCTGAGCCTAAGCACAGAACTGCCAAGTCTGAGGTGATGCAAAACCTTGGGACTCCAGCAAAATGATTGGAAGGAGACTGAAATTATAACAAAATTACCTGGCAGCAGAACAACACAACCAATCCAAAGCATCACAGCTCAGGAACCCAGAGAAAGTAAACATAAGTGCCAAGGCATACGACCTGGAAGCTGCTAGACACTAAGCCTGAAGGATGCCAGGCATTTTCCTCGGAGATCAATGGGCACTCAACACTTTGCTGGAAGCATGGTTTTGGCACTTTGGGATTGGTAATGGATTTTTTTTTTTTGATGTCCACAGCACATGAAAAACCAGCAAACTTCAAAGCTTTAATAGGGTAATAACTTAACAAAATAGTATATTCTACATCAGACCAGTTAAAAAATGCAGCACTGGTATGGAATCCTCAGTTTTTAAAGCACAAAAAAGAAGATTGAAAAAGTCCAGAGGTTTGATATAAGGCTGCTGCTAGCAATAGAAGAATTACGCTGTGAAAACGGGTTAAAAGAACTTGTCCAAAAACTGCTGTATAAGGAAGGAGGACCAGTGAAGATGGTCACTACATGCAAAATACTGAGGGAAATAGACAAAATGAACATGGGCCACCTTTATTATTGAGGGATAATAGAACAAAAAGGACATGAAAATTTGAAATAAATGAATTGGGGAAACTTATGGAAATACTATTACTCTTGTGTAGTCAGCAAGTGAAATGCTTTGTAAAATGTAGCATTGGAAGTTGCCTTCATGTGCAGCTTCAAGAATAAAGGACAGTGCATTTTGGTTGTAAAAAAATAGTTAAGAGGCAGGGAATTAAAGAATATTAAATTTTACTTCCTGTAAACACTGATAGTTCAGGGTATCATTGTCATCACACTTCTTTCTTGATCATGACCATCTTCACAGTGCCTATCAATCTCACAGTCAAAGCTGCATTACTGTACTTTCTTATTTTTCTGTTCATTCTGTTATCTTATCATACATTCCCTTATCCTCATTAAAAACTGACTTAAGTTTTAAATTCTGAATACCACCCCTCATAGCAATATTAAGCACTTTGCTGTCTTAACAGGAAATTAAATTAACCATTTTTTCTTATGTACAGAATCCAAATAGCAATAGCAGCAGTAGCAGTAATACATACACTGGAAATAACACCAGCAGTAATAACACGAGCAATAGCAATGACGAGGCTATTGTGCGGACCCTCTGTGAATGGGCAGTGTCGGTGCAGCGCTGTGGAGAGCACCGTGCTCTGGTCGTTGCTCGCTTGTTGGAGAAGAGGCAGAATAATGTTACCTCGGCTGAGAATGATCTTCCAGATGAAAAAGACTCGGTCACCTCCAATCAGATGGTTACCCCAGGTGGATGCATCTTCCAGAACCTTTTGCTCAAGTTTTTGGATACACAAGCTCCTGTTTATGGTACAGTAATTTTTCTGTGATTTTTGTTGTGGCATAAATGGTCACGTACTGAATTGACTAAACATTTTAGTTTGTGCATATACAGTATGTGGATTCACATGTGTTTCTGTGAACATACATGAAAATTTGTTTGATTTTGCTTTTTTTTGTAAACTTCATTTACTATAGTAGTATAATTTCTAAGCAGCCACATAGATTTCTCAAAAGTAGTTCAGGCTGACTTGGTTTACATTCGCCATCACTATAGCATAAAAATTGCAGTCATTCATTTTTTTATCATGTGTGTTTACAATATTAGAAAGCTTATATTATATTTTTAGCCTAGTAGTCATTATCATTAAACAAATTAAAATTTAATATTTTGGTGAAGTTTTATTCCAAAGTTTGTATTACTGTATTAAGTTATAAGTTATATGTAAAAAAAATTCTCTCGTGTTTTGAGTACTGTTCTGTCTAAGCTCGGTAATCCAAATCACATGGGGTTCGTCTCTATTCGAGTTGCCCTAACATTTGACTTGGCTGGATTTCTTACTAGAAATGTTCAAAAAAGAACAAATTTGCAAATTTTTTGTATCACAGCTGAATTATTCTTGATGTTTATCCACACATTTTCATGGCTTACCTGGTTACTCCAGCCAATTACATGAAAACAATGAATGTGAATTCACCCGGATTACTGAAATTCATATTACCGAGGTCTAACAGTACTTTTGTGTGCTATCTTTTCTTATTTGTTTATTTCCTTCAACAGATGAGAATGCTCTGTCAGTTAGATCCCAGGAATTTGGGAACTTGGTTCTCTTGTTTTCCGAGCTGATCCGTCAAGATGTGTTTAGCCACGATACATACATGTGTACTCTCATCTCCCGTGGTGATCTAGCTACGGGCACTCCAGATCTGAAGGCTGACTCATCCTTTGGAGAAAAGAAGGAGGTAGAATTAACATAATGTTTTGCATTGTCTTATCACTGTAAAATATTCTTATACATTCCACTGATACTTAAGCAATGTGTTTTAATGCAATGCCCTTATATTCCATAGTACTGGACAGGTAGTTCAAGTACAAAATAATAAAATATAGTTTTGCCCAAAATGTACACATGTTCATTAGAACATGGACTTTAAATAATGTAAAAATAGAATAAGTAGCTAAAATAGTTTGGAAAAGACATTACAGCTAACTTGTCTTACAACAACAAATAGGAAAATGCTATAGTAATAAATCCTACATTAATTGTTGTAGGATGGAACGGACAATATTGACGAAGATCTTGGGAAAATGGTTCAGAAGATCGCTGTTGACACTAGTCTAGAAGAGTCTGGCACAGGTGGAAGAGGAGAACTTCGAGGAGAAGGTAAACAGCGGCCTCCTAGACACCTGGTGTATGCACAACATTTCCCATTGCCTCAAGACGATTCCTACATGCATGAGATAAATCAGGTAAGAATAAATCAAATGAAGGTAAGCTAGGTGAAGATAAATTATAATAAGACCAATTATGTGAAGATTATATTAGATCAGATAAAGGTGTGGAAGTTGTACCGAGCTAGAAGTGATTAATTATACAGGAATTGTCTTGCATTTGTGTACCTCCTTAATGTATTTTATGCACAAGATTTGAAGTGGCTAAAATTTTAATACAGTAGTTTAGTATGACAGTAAACAAAAAATTCAGTACATTATTGTTCTGCGAGGATTATATGTTACAGTATTTAAACACAGGAATGAGTCCAATATTCCGCAGTTATTTCAGTGCATCACTTTAAAAATATGAATTGTTACAAAGCTCTTTTTTGCCTGATAAATTTTCTCACATTGTAGTGATGGAACAAAAATTGGTCTCTTCATTGTATTTTTGATATTTGATTATTTATTATAGGATTGTGTTTTCAGCGGTATGTTTTACTGTACGGTGTAGGCAAGACTCGGGATGAAGCAGCGAGCAGCAGTGAAGAAGCTAACCAAGGAAATCTGCAAGTTGTTCAGCAAAAAGTACAGCATTGATATTGCTGAAGGTAATCAGTTGCTCTATTTATTAACTTAGTCAATTAGCAATGGGAATAGATTGAGTAGGGTATAATCACTTGTCATTGGCTATTGTACTGTATGCTTTTTAAATTGTATAATATTTTTCAGGTGGTAAAGTGAAAAAATCTTCAAGAGGAGACTTCAACTTTGAAGCAATTTTGAGTAAATTTTGTGGTCTTTCGTACTTTGACCAGCACCACATCACAAGTACAGTGGCTTCTCAGGTGAGTCTGGAGAATATCTTTCTGTTGCTCTCCTCAGAGTTTTGCTACCTGTAGCCAAAGTCAGAATGACCTTCCATTTCCTTAGTCAACAAGAATCTTTGCAAATGTTTCTGTCCAACTATATAAGGAGGTTATCTTCTTGAGGTTATCTTGAGAGGATTTCGGGGCTTTTTATTGTCCCCGCGGCCCAGTCCTCGACCAGGCCTCCACCCCCAGGAAGCAGCCCGTGACAGCTGACTAACACCCAGGTACCTATTTACTGCTAGGTAACAGGGTAACAGGAGGAAAGAAGATACTGGAGAATTTAGTCCAATCCTGAAGGAGTGTCAGAAGGTACATTCTAATACATTCAACGACACTTTAACAAAGGAATATTTAAAATCAAAGGAATGCGAGGCAAAATTTTATTCACTCACATTACTGAACTATCATGTGCTCACCCAGCTTCTGGTCCTGACCCCTTGGTAGGGTATTTGTTGTTAGCCTTGGTGTGTTCCCCAAGGCTTGAATACTTCCAGGTTATACTATAGGAGAGCTGCCGAGTGCTCCACTAGAAAGAGCCATTTAATGACATTCAACATGGAATTTTTGAGTATGGCTGTGTATCTCCTTTCTTAATCTTTACTCTGGGATTTCAAAATGTGGATTGATATCATTTGGTTTTGACATTTGAAAATGTTATCTTTGTGTTATTCCTAGAAATCTGTGCCATTTTTGGACAAGAAGTTGCCAATGTTTTTGACAATCTAGGCCGTCATTGGTGGCCCGTTCTAGATGTACACATATTTGGAAACATAATGGAGTTATCTGTTCTTGGCCATGATTTTGTAGAATGTGATGGTCTGTCCAGACTGTCATTTAAAGTGACATTTGTCATAGCACAAAGTGCCCTATATAGAAAATTATATAATTTCTTCACATTGGTCTTCTTTGTCAGACTAATTGAATGCATGGATACCAAAGTACTAATCTGATTCGATTGCTATCTTTAATCAAAATTCATGGCTTTTGCTTTGCCTTTGTGTTCTAGATGATCTTTCTTGGTTTTAGGTTGATTTTAGATTCCTATGTATTGTCTGTGGTACTAGAGTAATGCACTAGGGAGCTATTGAGGCTGCCCACAGAAGGACATTTTATTACATCGAATACTTAATTTTTAGTTCACCGTGAATTTAAATAAATTTCCAAAATGTTCAGTTACCATTGATTGTATCCTAGTAAAGTTTGGTAAGTTTGTTTCATAACCCAGTATCTTGTCGTCTTAATACCAGTGGCCTCCTGTGATTCTGCCTTCAGATTCTAGATTATTGTTTATAAGTAACATCCAGTAATACTGGTTTAATTTTATCGAGGTTAGTGCTAAATTTCCACCTTCTCTCCTATCTAGCTTATTATACTGTCTCACTGTGCTCTTTAGTTACCTGAATATATTATACTTGCTATACTTGTGTATAATAATAGACCTCCTTGAGCCCAATATACAACATTAAGCCATTACTGTATACTATATTCTCACATTCATTGTGTTCATTATATTTCTCCATATTTTATTTTCTAGACACTGAATTGTTTATACCTTCTACGCATTATACTCCCTGTGCTCATTACAGCATCCACATCTCATTATAGCACCCTGTATTTGTTGCATCCCTTATGCCCACTATACATCATCTTACTATATCATGAGGTGTGACTTCTTGGAAATTGTCTTGATGGCAGCTACAGTACTGTATACTTCAAAATAATAATGTCAGTTGTGTTGAGGTTCAGTATAAATAACAACTTCCTATTATATCTGGTGGTTGTAAACTCGTTCTTAAAATTAAACAACGTTGAACTTGTAATTGACAGGAATTAAATTCTTAAATAATATAATTATCTGCCATTCTGTTTGTTATTTAATTAAATAATGTTCTGTTTATTGATTTACAGAAACTTATTTTCTTAAAGGATGTGCTTATAAGAAGTTATTCTTTTAGGTTTTAGAGATGCTGTCAGGCTGTGGTTCTGGCGTATCAAACTACCTTCCGACCCACGACCACATTGGTTTCCTTATGGACCTCATGGAAGTTGCACTTAATGTTCATGGGCTCATTGAGCTCTGCATTCAGGTTTGTAATAATGTTTTTTCTTTAGTTTATCCAGTACAGGTCTGTGTAGATGTAATAGTGGGGTAGGTAAGGGGGTAGGAGTGTGTTAATGAAGGGGTAGGGATGTGTTGGATTGGGCAGAAGATTGGTTGAGTGAATAGTAGGATTAGTTAGGACAGTTGTGGGTGTAGTGCTAGTGTGGATGTGCAAGATTGCTAGATAGGCAGATGACTAGTATAATGGATGAATAAGCAGGTGGGTGGTTGAATGGATGGACAAATAAATGATTGGTTGGATGCATGAACAGATAATTGGATGGATGGATGAACAGATGTTTGGATGGATGGATGAACAAATGGTTGGATGGATGGATGGCATGCTACTGTAGTATGCAGCTAATCACAATCCTATGTGAGTGTGATCAATACTTTGCTAGACTAATTGATGTTTTGGAAGAATGCATCCAGTTAATATATTTATGCATGGTAACTTGTAGTTATTCACTGTACTAGGCTAATATTAATGTATTGTATGTAGCATATGTGCCAGAATTATTGTATAGCCATCTTCTGAAAAAAAAAATATATACAGTATATAAAATATACTGTGAGTGTGTGGCACATGTGCCATTTATACGCTACTCTGACACTAAAATAAAATCTTTGTTGATGTGGCTCATTTGGGTTCTCCATTTCAGATGATAAAAGAGGTCAGTGAAATTGAGGCTCAGCTGGTAGAGCGGGGTTGTCTTGCAGGCTGGTATTGTCCAACTCTTCTCCTTCACGTTGTTGGCGTTCTCAGGAAGTATCATTGTTCTTTACTGGGTAAGCTACTTTCGGCACATTTCTCCTTTTTTTAAATTTGCCACAGAAGATCCTTAAATGACACACATTTATATAGCTTGTTATTGACATCAACTTTTTATTTGGTTACCAATAATTGAAATTGTACTCATATTTATTATATAACCCATATTTCCTATATGTTCACCCCTTTCTCTCCCGTTCACTACTCCTCATTCTCGTTCCTCTCCCACTCTTTCCCACTCTTTCCCTCTTCCGTTCACCCACACGCACATTTGAAGTTAATATTGCAGATGAAGAACTTTTTATAATAATGAAGTGAGTAGTAGGGTTTTGTTAAAAATAATGTACTAAAATTTCTATTGATTTGAAGAGACTCCATGAAGGAAAATGTAGCTAAAAGTGTGTACAGTACATGGTATATAGAGTATATAATACAGAGAAAACAAAGATTGAAATGTAGAATGAAGTACAGTATGTTCATTATTAATGGGCAAGGTAACTGGCTGATGGAATGCTTTTCAATTTGCAAATTACCCTGTGATATAGGAATTTGTATAGTTTTGTGAATTTTGCAACAAATTGGAGCCAAGAAAATCGGTAGAAGCCATGAGGGTTCGTACCTGCACACTGGGTACTCCCAAGTATACGTATTAATGAACTCAGCCACGACATGCAAAAAGCACTGCAACCTGGGATTCAATTGAATCCTCTAAGGGTCCTGAGGCTTCCATTGAAGTCCAATCAGGGCTTCTTGCATTTTCCACATGTACTCTGGATGTAGTATAGGAGTTCTACCTACAACACTTCTTGATTGCGCTTCAGTGGAAGCCTCAGGACTCCTAGAGGATTCAGTTGAATTCCAGGTTGAATTGCTTTTAGCATGTCATGGCAGCAGTTATTATGGCATATACTTAGGAGTACCCAGTGTGCAGGTTCGAATCCTCCTCACGGCTCTCTCATTGATTCTCTCATTAATACATCACGTTAACATGATTTCTATGTGTAAAGTGGAGCCTTCTTTAGTAACTAGATACAATGAGTAATATTGAGTTAAACATTTATTATTAAATTCTTCATCACTGTTTAAGCTGCTGAACTTTTCTTAGTGTCTCAGGAGCAAACATCTGCCATCTTTGAGGGTTTGTGTCGCCTGGTTAAGGCTAATCCCTCAGACTGCACGTCTCCTGAACGAGTGGTGTTTGCTTACCTTTATGAACTCTATACATCTTGCTCATTCCTCAAGGTAAGTGTGTACAGTATATATATATTCAGCCTTTGATGTTTTAGACTCCTATATTTGTATTTTGCTTTTGCTTACTTCATTCACAACTTCCAACACAATGCAGTATTAAAACATGCAGTATGCATGGGGCAACTATAAGTATAAATAATAGCATAATAATAGAATGCTTGATATACTGTGCAAGATTGTAATGGAATGTTTCTTATTCCAGAAACTTTAGGTTCCTATTAAAGCAACACATGTTTAGGTTCCTATTAAAGCAACACATGTGTTGCTTTAATAGGAACCTAAACGTGTTGCTTTAATAGGAACCTAAACATGTGTTGCTTTAATAGGAACCTAAACATGTTTAATCTTTTCAGTCAAAACATCATGAGCTGTTCTCAGTAGTGTACCCAAAAATTAAGCAAGCATTGTATGCCAGCATCAGCCCAGCACAAGGAACGTACCGGTGGTCTCTCCAGTTCATGGACGAATACATAAAAAATCCGAAGTTAGTATTGAAATAGATTTGTGTAGTTTAGTTCCCATATTCCATGTGCTGTGTTAGGAGGTTGAAAATTTCTGTAGCATAATTTTAAAACACATTGTTATGGTCAACTTACTTTAGCCACGTTATTGTGACTTATCGCCTGAACATCGTTATCGTTGTATGCCTCTAAAATCTGAGGTTGAGCTTTTTTGTGTACTAGAAACCTACAGTTTTCATCACATGATTGATCTATACCTCCAGAGTTTGAATCCATGCCTGCATGATATTCTCGGACAGAATTATTGCAGCAATAATCCTCGACTCCTCCTTCACCTGTACAGGCGAGGTGATAATTCTGATGATAGCTACATTTTTTAGGGTTAATTTCTAAAATATAATCTTATATTTATCACCACCATGAATTAATTGCACAGTTCATTAATAAATACTGTAGTGTAATGATAGCTTTGAAATGGTTCATTGCTTTCCTGTTATGTACTATATACTGTACCACTTTATTATTATTATTACTTTTATTATTATCATCATCTTATTGATGTCATTTGAAAGCATTAACATACATCATTATTATTATTACCATTATTTCTCAATTACTGGAAATAGGGAAAGGAAGATGGAAAAAATAGGAAAGTATGGAGATTGGTTAACAGTGAGCCTCTGGCAAAGCTGAAATATTTTTGAGATTTAAAATATTCCTGCATGAAAATGAATATTTCATTTTCACAATACTTTACCACATGTAGTTTCTATGTGTAACAATATACAGCATTAGAACCTTGCGGCATAGCTGTTATACCCGTGAGATGACTGGTGTGCGGATTACATTATGAGAAATCACGGTCACTGAACCTCTTTAACTCTTTACAACTCTATTTTTCTATCTTCAACAGGGAATACCCCTCCACCCCCATGAAAATGGGAAATGAGGTGACTAAAGATGGCAATAATTTTGAGTACAAATGCTTTGAGTTTAATTGTAGAAGATAATACTTAGGCAAGTGCCTTTTTTAACACAATAGAGGAGATTTATTGTTTAAACTTCTTCCAGATTAAAAATTGACTCCAGTATCATCAAACAATTATCTGATCCTGGCAACCGGTATAGTTTTGTGTGTAATGCTATCATTGATGCTTGCTCATCCAACACTTCTAATGAAAAGCTGAATGACATGGCTGTCCTCTGTGCAGAGCTCACTGCTTCATGCAATTCTCTTTCTGCAGAATGGTTAGGTATGTTTAAACTTGTGTATGTTTTGTAGAGTTTGGCATGTGTTTATACTTACACGAGATGTATATACATTATCTTTATACTGATGTGGTGACTGGCCTTCGCTTACACGACCTGACCGACAACCCACGTTGTGACGTTTTGGTTTACCTGAATGATAATGTCTAGTTAGTGGGTCTTACTCCCTCAACCGCTCTCAGTGTCACCTCGGATGCTGTGTGAATTGTTTCTCTCTCTGTGGTATAGGGTCTGGTGTATCACATTCCATTATACAAGTATATCTAGATTATTGAAAACAAAATTGGAAATATGCTTCCACTATGTCAGTTCCAAAACAGTCATTTATTGTCTTAAAGCAATTTAATATGAGGAATTTAGATCAAATCAAGTTTTAAATTAAGAAAACAATTTTATGCATTACTTTAAACTTTTATTAGCTTAATTTTGAATGTTACAATTTGTTGGATGGAAAAAATCAAAGAACACTGTTATTTACCATATAACGACATAATGAAGGATGGAGGGACTGATGGATGGAAGGATGGATAAGCAGAGGACTAGTTAGATGAATGAATGGTTGAATGTGTTGTTCACAATTAAGAATACTGGGCAGTACATTAAAATGAATGCTTGTTAAAAATTTACATGAAATTACCACAAGAGCTACCTTCTTGACTGACTTTGACAAGGACAGGAAGTTGTTGATTTGTCAAAGGTTCCCCAGTATTCCCGAGGCTTTTCTTCAAGTGTATTTTAAACTGCTTATTTGTTAAAATTAACTTACTTTTTACAGACTAACTACAGAGACGCAGGAAATGAATACAGGAGTGACCAAATTGGTTTGACTCAGAAATTTGTAGTACAGTATATTAAAACAAAAAATGATAATGCCACCACAAAGTGTCTTTAATCTTTGTGATAGGCAATTCAAAAAGATATTAATTTTTTCCTTGAATATCTATAAAGGAGGGACTGCTTGCTCAAACAATACTACCTAAATAATGTAGATAATTTTTGTGTAAGGTGGCCAGTTAGTTGATTAGTTACTATACACATTATAGTGAAAGTCATGCACTATACACATTTTATTGACCTCTTTACAGATTTGACTAATTTTGTGACCTTATTTGAATAGGGGTCCTGAATGCTCTATGCTGCTCATCCAAGGATAGTCCTGGTTATATTGATGTCCTGGGACAAGTTGGCCTTCGTGATCCCCACTCAACCCCAACCATTCACAGCTCTCTGGCAGTATTCACTGCAATCCTAATTGCTCGGCATTGCTTCACACTTCTTGACTTCCTCAAGTCTGTTGTCTTGCCCTCCCTAATGGAAGCTTGGAACTCAGGTAGGGTAATACACTATCTACCGCTTAATATTATACAATTTAACATTTGGTTACAATATTCTGTTTACTATTGAACCATATTCTGTTAAATCATTCACCAACTTTAAACGTTATAAGTATGAGCAAGTCTGGTTTAACACTTTTTCTATGGCATCTCATTTCTTTATTCCCATTGAAGGTTAAAAGAACTGAAAACTCTATTTTTGTCAAGATACTGTACTCAATTTATCTATACTGTACCTTGAGATCAAAAGAATAAAGGAAACTAGAAAGGGAGGCAGCTCCTATTTATACCCAATCAAACTCACTCATGTATAAATATCTAATCTTCATTTGATTACAGCAAATATTCCAGAGGCTTCTTCCACTCTGCTCGCTGATTGGATTTGTCTTTCACATAAGGATATGCAAGTTTGTTTTTTTGTTGCTAGCCCTAAATTTTATGTGAACTACTCTTTGAGCAATGACATACAGGCCGTGGTTTGTCTACAAGATTCTTGCTTGTGTTATAGGTAGTGTAGGTTCCTACCCCTGTTGTTGAGGATGTGTCTGACTCTCCTTTATTTTTTTTTTTGAGATATATACAAGAATTGTTACATTCTTGTACAGCCACTAGTACGCGTAGCATTTTGGGCAGGTCCCTGGAATACAATCCCCGCCGCGAAGAATCGTTGTTACAACCAAGTACTCATTTTACCGTTGAGTTAAACAGAGGCTACAGTTAAGGATTTACGCCCAGTAAATCCTCCCCGGCCAGGATACGAACCCATAACAAAGCGCTCGTGGAACGCCAGGCGAGTGTCTTACCACTACATCACAGACACTGACTGATTTTATGAAGATATATTTAAAGCATTGGTTTTGGACACCTATTTCTGCCTCCTTGTACCTATGGTCCTTAGTTTGCTGTTGGATGCATTAGGGGCCTGACGGCTGAGTGGACAGCGCTCGAGGTTCACAGTCCTAAGGGTCTGGGTTCGAACCCCGGCGCAGGCAGAAACAAATGGACAGAGTTTCTTTCACCCTGATTCCTCTGTTCATCTAGCAGTAAATAGATACCTGGGAGTTAGAAAGCTGCTATGGGGTGCTTCCTGGGGATGTATGTGTGTGTGTGTGTGTGTGTGTGTGTGTGTGTGTGTGTGTGTGTGTGTGTGTGTGTGTGTGTGTGTGTGTGTGAAAATTAGGATTAAGGACTTGCCCGAAATGCTATGCGTGCTAGTGGCTTTACAAGAATGTAAGAGCTCTTGCATATATAAATAAATGTAAAAAAAATCAACAATTTCCAATAAGATGTCTTCTAGCATGGCTTTCCAGAATTTATTCCGGTTAAGATGCCAAAATTGCTTAGGTATGAGGTCCAGCTGATGACAGTGCGGGTAGTGTCCGAGGCATTGGTAGTGGGGTCTGCCCCAGCAGTGGCTGTGGTTGGAGTGCAGGAGGCTTGGTTGTCACTTCTGGGGGTCCTTCCCAAGTATCCTGCAGCCCTTAGTTCAGGTTTGCTCTTGGAATGGATCCCTAACCCTAGCCTGTCAAAGCACTCTTCACCTAGCAGTCTGGGGGTCTGTGAGGAATGCATCAGCTGTGGTTTCACTTGTTTGGAGTCTATTCCTTGTTTAGTGTCTTTACAGGCTCAGCAGTACCTGATGCTGTTTCTGGCACATTGCCATAATTCTGCTTTGGAAATGGACCTGGCCTCTTTCAAGTTTGGGTCTCCTATTGCTTTTTAGATGCAATATGTAGTCCCATCTTTGTCATGGTCAGCACACAATCTATTATTTTGCTTTGGTGAATGGTATACAGTGCAGTGCTTACTATTATTTGCAGGGGGGGGGGGAATTGGAAGGAGGTTTTCCCTCTCTTCAATTTGTTTTTCTTGTGGCCTGCCTTCACTTTTAATAGACATTGTTTGTGCCTACTTTGTTCCTATTGTAAGTACTTGGTTCCTGTCTCCAGGTTTCCATTTATCTTCGGCTTTGGCCTCTGTTGACCACAAGACTCTTGTGTGTTCAGCACATATCTTGCCCCTTTTTTTATCGTGGGGAAATGTTCTCTGCTCAGCTACATTCTCAGCAGTCCGCTGTGTCTTTGAGTCCTTTCCCTGTATTGTTAGCTCAGTGAGCCAGCAGAGCTTTACCAGCTCGTGTACCCCTCTTCTATGAGATGCAGTTGTGGACTTCTGCACAGCTCTTTGGGCTTGCTGGTAGTTTGTGTTAGACCAGTTTCAGGGGTACCATTGAATTTTTCATTCCTGTTTCCTGGCTTACCTGTGGTTTCTAGGGGCTTACTTGGGATTTAGAGTGCTGTCATCTTGAGGCAAAAAAAGGAAACAGTTGGGTGATATTTGTTTGTGATAGTTTTGAGTTTTGTTTGGTATTTGTCCATGTCAATGATTTCTTTGTATATTGAGCTCCTGAATGGCTGAAAAGGCAACTCCTTTTCAGTCATTTTGGTGGGGATTTCCCTGGTTTGTAGAGTATTGCCCTTGGATTCCCCACCTCTTTTGAGGGTGTAAGATTCTGGTGCCTGCTTGCAGTAGGCACCTCGGTGACTGGGAAGCCACTGACAGGCCTCAGAAATGGGAGTTTCATTATACGTGACACGTTATTTTTGTTGATTAGGATTCAGTTTAATTATATATATTATGTATGTTTTATATACAGGTGAGGGCAATCCTGATGCAGAACCTGGTGCACGCCTTACTTGTCATCTGCTGCTTCGTATCTTCAAGAGTGTTGACTCTCCACAACCTGCACAGTATTCAGCAGGTAAGCTTGGCTTAAATAATATATCCATATTAGTTGAAAGATATACAGATTTTAAAAAATAAAGGTTAATTTATGAAAACAGTTTTTAAAATAATCCATTGCATTTTATGTGTTACTTGCAGATTTGCCATGTCGTGTATTCTCGTAACTAGCATTCAGTTGCCTTCCTAAGTTAAGATCCGGTGTTTCCTCTGGGAAAGGATCGTTAGTCAGACAGGTGACATTTTTGGTATCAGCACCACAAGTAACTTTTCAAACAGTCTCTACTGGGTCATTATAGGTGTTAAGGGGTCATGGAGATAAGCTCAGTCCAGCTTGGATTGACTGGTAGAGGAGGGTTCTATAAAAACTTGAAGCAATGTAATCAAATGTGACTGTCATTTAAGGTTTTCATCTAATTGCACTGCTGTATATTACTGGAAGACCTGTCTCTATTTTTCATGTTGGGATTAAATAAGTTTAATTTATATTCTGTAGAAAGACGAAGAGTAAAGGGTAGATGATTAAAGTTTACAAATGACGAAAGAATTTAACGAAGGAGATATAGATAACGTTTTAAATACTGTATATCAATACAAGATAGAACTACTCGTGACATTGTGTTTATCAAAAGTAGTGCTTGGTTGTTTCAAGTTGTCCCGGGTTCCTGTGGTAGTTTTGGTCCTTGCTTCTTCTGGTGTCTTGAGGGCTTACCCCATTGTCTACTCTGCTCAGCAATGTCCCGGGTTCCTGTGGTAGTTTTGGTCCTTGCTTCTTCTGGTGTCTTGAGGGCTTACCCCATTGTCTACTCTGCTCAGCAATGTCATGACTTGATGGCTGAGGGTGTGCTTGTGGTGACCCTGTCCTTGAGGAGGATGTCTGCTTTCTTCTGGACAAATTTGTTTTCCATGAGTTCCTTCCTAGTCCTGTTTTATAGTTGACACCACCATGTTCCAGGTTCACCAGATGGTTTTCAGCATCTTTTGGCTCATTACGTTGGATTTCTAGGTGCCCATTGCTTCATGTCTTTCCTTCCTGAGTTCAGAGTTTGGTGTCAGGCTCATCTCACACCACCTTCAGGCTGGAATGTTTGGCCTTTTCTAGATCTCGAAACTTTCCCAGACTGACTCTTGAGGTTCTCTGCCTAGTCATTTTTGTGGGATTGACATTCTAGCCTACCTCTGTGACACTCAACTTCGGAATTTAACTTAGATCGAATGGGATTTTTGCCCGTAGCTGCTGCAGTACCTGGTTCCTGATTTATCCTGGCTCATGGGCAATGTCTTATTTTCCTGTAGGTGAAGACATCTAGATGAAATAGGTACCTGGTTACCTGGTTGATACCTGGTTGACGGGGTTCTGGGAGTTCTTCTACTCCCCAAGCCCGGCCCAGGGCCAGACTTGACTTGTGAGAGTTTGGTCCACCAGGCTGTTGCTTGGAGCGGCCCGCAGGCCCACATACCCACCACAGCCCGGTTGGTCCGGCACTCCTTGAAGGAAACAATCTAGTTTCCTCTTGAAGATGTCCACGGTTGTTTCTGTAATATTTCTGATGCTCGCTGGTAGGACGTTGAACAACCGTGGACCTCTGATGTTCATACAGTGTTTTCTGATTGTGCCCATGGCACCTCTGCTCTTCACTGGTTCTATTCTGCATTTTCTTCCATGTTGTTCACTCCAGTACGTTGTTATTTTACTGTGCAGATTTGGGACCTGTCCCTCCAGTATTTTCCATGTGTATATTATTTGGTATCTCTCTCGTCTCCTTTCTAGTGAGTACATTTGGAGAGCATTGAGACGATGCCAATAATTTAGGTGCTTTATCTCGTCTATGCGTGCCGTATATGTTCTCTGTATTCCCTCAATTTCAGCAATCTCTCCTGCTCTGAAGGGGGAAGTGAGTACTGAGCAGTACTCAAGACGGGACAACACAAGTGATTTGAAGAGTACAACCATTGTGATGGGATCTCTGGACTTGAAGGTTCTCGTAATCCATCCTATCATTTTTCTGGCTGACGCAATACTTGCTTGGTTATGGGTCATAGCAGTTTATGCCAGTCGTGCATATCAATGAGGAGGAGTGTGCCATATTTTTTTAATAGTGATATTTGATCCAAAACCACTAATTAGGGCTGATGCATTCTTGATAGGAGAGGACTACAAGGGGTCAGTTTCTTTTACCTAAAGATCATGACTATTTTTCCAGTACAGTAGTACAGTATCAGAACTGGTCATAGGAATGACTGGGCTTTTGTATTTACATTCCCTGAGCCGATACTCACATGTAGCGGTAATAAACAAACAATGCTTGGGCACCGAGTGCCGAAAGTATTTAATACTCTTTGTAAGCGTTGTTGACTAACCACAGGATTCTGTTAGAACCAAATCCAGGTCCCACACTGCTACTTCATTCCATCAAATGTGAGATGAAGACGGCTTGATTTTGAATTCATGCTTGACAAATTAGTATAACGAAGTGCATTATTCATGATTTCCTCCTCATAACCCATTTCACACCTAACCATGACATGATACATGATATTGACATGATATTGGATAACATCTAATCCTTTCCTAATGTGGTAGGGAAAGGATACTTCTCACATTTGTTCTGTGATTAATTGAGAATCCATTTTTTCTCGTGAGATTTTACATGAATTTCTGCATGCACATATGGGAGCTAAAAATGGTAAATAGGATCTTAAATATTCTCGTATAGGAAATGGCATCAGCATAAAGTTTTATTACCGTCTTGTATTTGCAGGTTCTTCTCAAAATGTACCGGCAGGCATGTCTCAACGGAATATCCGACTAAGCTGTGACCGACACCTTTTAGCAGCGGCTCACACTGCTATCACACTCAGCCCGCTTCTTGCCGTCCTGAAGGTAACACACCATACTTAACTACATACTTAGATGGAAGATATCCATAGAGAATGTGGACATATTAGTAGCATACCTGATAATTGTTTAACAAGAAGAGTGTATAGTATAACCTCATTTCAGCAAACTGTCATAGTACCAAACCTTGTTCATTAGTGAAAGATTCGTTGTAACCAGTGATGTCTTCAGGATGAAGGGGATGGTGAGTTTTTTTTAACTAGTTGTAAGAATAGAACACATTCTTGTGCATATATAGACAAAAATGTATATATATATATATATTTAAACATTGTATTTAAAATATACCAGAAGGTATTTGTTACCATGGAGAAGTGCAGATTAATTCTCATGTTCCATAGGTTTTCTGTCCCTGACTATGGGGAGGGAAGGGAATAATCAGGGGAAAGCGCTAAGCCGTTATGACTATATAGCACTGGGAAGAGGTCAGGGGTTTTGGGATGGGACGAGGGGGAAGGAATGGTGGCCAACCGCTTGGACGGTCGAGGATTGAACGCCGACCTGCATGAAACGAGACCGTCGCTCTATCATCCAGCCCAAGTGGTTGGGCACCATTTCTTTTCCCCATCCCTGGGAGGTAATATTTTTCTTACAGTATTGTGACTGTAGGATCCACTTGAAAAGTTTTCAGTGGTACTGGTTTCATAACTATCTTGTATACTGTATATTGTATACTGTATATGTAGGTAGAGAGATCTTGTATGCACATTTACCTTAATGCATTTTCTTTTCAAATAATTTCATACAGGCAATGCTTATTGTTGGTGACGTGTTGAGCGGCCAGAGTAAGAGCCAGGCTTCTATATCTGACATCCTTGGCACCTCGGACATGGGTAGTGGCTCCAATGATTCTGATATGATGGGGTATGTATACTTGTTTTGTAGTTAATCAAGTCATTATGATTGCAATTTTCAGCTAACTATCTGTTATCTTCCATAGTCATATGGAGTTTGATACTTAGATATAAGAAGTGATGTTACCACAGTCAGTAACGCCACATCAACTCTGTCGTATTATACTGTGGTCTATAGATAAGATGAAGAAGAGTAATCTTCCAACTTTAGAAATTGAAGGACGGGTCATAGTCCTTTTGAGCACTTGTTCTGCTTAATACTGTAGCATATTAAAAATAACTAGGTTGTTCAGTGGGAACACAAATGAAAAATAAATAAAAAATTACTTTGTAGATGAAATTGGTTTACTTGAATTGAAAACATTATAGTAGAAGTAGAAATATTGAAGTAGATAGCGATAAAAGTTGTTACTGTATAATGATATGACTGCGAAAGCTTCTAAATAAAGAATGTATCGATATGTGCTAAAGCAAACGAGTTTGATGTAGAGAATGAAATGCTGCAGTCACTTACATGGTATTGTACAGTAATTACAGTACACAACTGTATATCCTTGTGTGTGTATTGAAAAACTTTAGAAGGTACAGCATGTTTTTCACCTTGTCCTTTACTGTTAGTTGAAATATATTTGAAGTTATGAATCCTACTATTGTAACAGTTAAGGAAAAAGGGCCTTCAAAGAATACCTAAAATTTGTTCCGTTTCAGAAAAGATGCTGACAAAGCAAGTCTGGCAGACTTTGCGCGTTATTCCTTAAGGCAAATATGCTCACAGGAGTGGGTGAGGGAACGCTGTCTAAAAATTCCAGAGGAACTTTGCAGTGCTGAGAATCTCCTAGACAGTGCTATTACCCCTAGACAGGTGAGAAGTTACAGCTACTTTAGCTTGTTTCTGAGATTTAAAGGGTCTCCTTGTTCTAATTGCTAAAAAAAAATTCTGGTGTAATTTTGTTGTACAAAGATATCTATACAGGTTGTTGTATAGATATCTTTGCATTATATTAAAGGACTAAGTCATCACCAGGTTAATCAGTATTCCTGCAGAATGTTAAGGGTTTATTTATTGTTGGGGGAAATGTCCTGAAAGTTTGGCCCCAAGAAACTAAATTCTGGACAATATAGTGGCTTGGTAAGTAATGTACTTAGAGCATTAATGTTGCATCATGAATGGACAACTTTTGTCCCTAAACAAGACGTGCCACATTAATGAGATGTTAATGAATTGACATTCTTAACTAACCTTTAGGCAGCAGTTATCCTCATTCGTTGATTCACAGGGTAATGTGGGTGTCGTCATATGACGATTTAAACAATTACTTTCTGGGTTTTATATGTATGATGCAAATATGAATATACTAGTAATACCTGTATGTGAACGTAATGGAGTTTACCTTGATCTGTGTGAAAAAATCCTGCAACCATTTCATGATTACGTGTACTAGGTGAATGTGGTTATCATCATGTATATTACTAGGGGAATGTGGTCATTGTCATACGATGATTTGAACCATTACTGTCTGGGTTTTACATGTATGATGTAAATATGGATATAATAGCTCTCCAATATCTCCCTAGAATCATTGTGATGCAACAGGGAAAGTTGTCAAATTTCCTTGCTGGGTCAGTACAAAATTTCAACCTGCATGACCGTTGTTAATCTTATCCAGAGATGAGTAGGATCTTACCTTAGTGAGCCACTAAGTAGGATAGCATAAATTTATTTTTCTTGTTTATATTAATTAAAGTGTTTGTGTTCTCATATCATGTATGTATTTTTTGTTTCAGGCCCAGCGACTGTTGCACCAGATCTGTCATCCAGACTCTCCCAGCACTCACAATGATGCTTCACAAGATCAGCGCACTATTATTTCCCATATACTTCAGGTCAGAAAAGAACTTGCATATTTTTCTTACAATACCATATTATACAGATGCTCTTTCAAATCCCAGATTATAGTGTTCTCGACCTGATCTGGATTTCCCAAAATTTGCCATTTTTGGCTATTTATCAAATTTTATATTTTTCATATAAAACTCAAAATTAATTTGAGCCATAGAACTTTAGTTTTATATGCTTAATGCCTTTACCAAGGCACCAACTATTTCTCCTAATGGCAACATTAGGAGAAAATGAGATCAGACCCATATCTTTAGGACTGGGTGTGGTTTGGGGATGGCATGCAAGTGAGGTAGCAGGCAGGCTGGACACCTGGGTGACTTGACCCGCCACTTGGTGTTGTGCTTCGGCAAACTTTTGTTTCCCCTTATTTCCATCAAGATAAATAGATTGTTTAATTAACTCTAGTCTAGATAAATAGATTGTTTTACTTAAGCTTTCTGGGTGATTTTTCTTTTTTTTAAGTCACTCTCAAATTCTCTTGCTTGTCTTACCACTATGAGGTTACCAGATTCTGGTACCTGGAGTTTTGTAGGCCTCTGTATGTCTAGAGGTTTGCTAGGTTTGTTGATGGCTGTGGTAGCAGAGGCAAAGCACTGGGAAGCTTGTGAGGCCATCTAGAAAAGGCTGGCTGTGTCTTATTTGGGATATTTTGCTGCTGGTGACTGCATTTGCTTGGTTTGTACCCCATTTACAGTTGGTTCAGGTCTTGCACTGCCTTGTCAGAATCTTGAGAGCCTCCTCTGCCGGCAGAACTTTGCTTGTAGACTTTGTTCTCTGGGCCACATCTGGCTGAAGATAGTTAATTTAACAGATTGCCCCTCTAAGCTGGCTAAGAATGCTTAGCCTTAGGGTTTGGATTGAGCTCTTTGTTTTTGTTTTGAATCCCTAACACCAGTGTGATCAGTCACATTGGAATAGATCCCTGATGCATTGGTATAGATTGTTGGCCTGCCCTGGCTGTCATGATCCTCATACTGTATTTGTTTATCATCGATCAATTACAGTAATTGATCAAATTTTCTTCTTAACCATGTAAAAAAATTTTGTCACATCTACTACATGTAAAATTTATTTTGTGCTTGAAATATAGTAATTAGAAAAAATATACAATATTTTCAGCTCTAATATTTTACTCCATAAAATTATGCATTTAATACCTTTTACTTTACTTTAAGCATTTCTTTAAAATAACCTGTACAGGATTTAGATGAATGGAGTCTACGCATCTCATGGCTGGACCTGCATCTGATGTACGAACAACAGAGAGTGTCATCCCAGGAGCTCAACTCGTGGCTTGATAATGTGGCTCAGGCAGCTATTGAAGTGTTCCATCTTAGCCATGATCCTGATAGATCACCCATGTCAGTCTCGCTCTCTTGTCACAGGTAAATATACAAAGCAACAGTATGTATTTGTTAATAATGGACCCCATTTCATTTCTTATTTGAATATTCAAAAGATCGTTGTTCATTATTTTACTTGTCAAACTGTGTTTTTATCTCCACAAGTGATGGAACTTGTATGCATTTGCACAATTTTTGTAAGCAAAATCACTTGCATAAAGTATATTTTTCCTCATTACCCCATTTTCACCTTCATTGGGTGGGGAGGCATCAACCCAGAGAAATAGAGAAACTAGTGTAGAAAAAAAGACTACAGTATTTATAGATATTCAACACAAATCTCTTGATCATTCATTATATCATGCTAACTGTATAGCATGTTGAAGTAACAGGCACCACTACACTCCAGCCAACTCCACAGTAGCACTGCAGTGCTTCATACGACATAGGTGCACAGTGTTCCTCATGTACTTATTGGAGGAAACTAGGGAGTTTCCTCCAATAAGTCCCAGACCAACCGGGCTGCGGTGGGTATATGGGCTTGCAGGCCGCTGCAAGCAACAGCCTAGTGGACCAAACTCTCACAGGTCAAGCCTGGCCTCAGGCCGGGCTTGGGGAGTAGAAGAATTCCCAGAACCCCATCAACCAGGTATCATCCAAGTATGAGCCGTCATACACAAAACGTGCAAATGCACACACTCTTCACAAACCATTACCACCCAGCCTTGTCACTGTGTTCTGTATGCTAACTCACATTCTATCCTGTCCTGACAAAAGACACTTATCAGGCTCTGTCACACTGGCCACTAAACTAAACACAGCTACTGTGCTGCCAGGTGTCTTGTAGATAACATGATCACAAGATTGGGAAATAATCATTTAATTTTTGAACAATTGTTTCCCCTTGCCAGACCATCATGAAACACGGTCAGCATGAGAAGGGTATGCACTGGAGTACCCTGGGTTGGGGAAGATGCTGTCTCCTGGCAAGATGGTGCATGCTTGTTTGTTAGTAGTAGGCATCCATCAGTCTCAGGAGAGTATGGAGTTGCACTCTGGTTGTCGGTCTGGAATGGCCTCTCCAGAGCCCACTCCAGTGTACTTTGTACCAGTGTTCCTTATAATTAGTACATGAGGTTAATCCAGGGTTTCCATTAGTGGTCTTAAGTGAGACATCACTGGAAATTCTGGAAGGCTCATGCTTATTAATAGACATTGTCAGCATAAGAATATTGATGCTGGGTGACAATGTCTCCAGTGACTCTGGCATAATATATGTGACTGGTGCCTCATGTTGCTTGCTTGACTTGCAAGTCATACAGGATAAACCAAGAGTGTGGAAGACATCTTGGAAGTATCTTTTAATTTGAAAAGCTGGACTTGATTTTATCTGTTTATTGGCTTTTCAAATGTGAATTACAATAAAAGGATCATCATCATTATCGACACACATAATCCATTGTATCGAAATCCTAGGTCAGGCTTGGGGAGTAGAAGAACTCCCAGAATCCTCTCCATGTATAATCCAGTATATTGGAGCAGGAAACCACTGTATTGATGACCAAACACTCAAATATTCTCTGAAAACAGTGGTAGTCTCTGGTTACTCTTAGTACAGTGCACTCATACATAAAATACTAGGCTCTTCCAGTAACCGTAAGATTCTCATTGCTGAATTTGCTATTTGAGAGAATAAATTTGCCCCATTTTGGCTGTAATTTGCAGTCTAAAAATCATTTGTCAAATTTGTTATAATTGAGAGACCTTAACTGAGCCCGAAGCTATGTGCCAAGTGACGAGACAGAAAAGAAAGTTTGAATGTAATAATTATAAAAAGTTGTACTTGGCATCCCAGGAAAAATGTAAGTGTGCAAACTGAGAGAGTGAGTGAGACAACATAATATAAATTAAAACTATCTGTATTATTAATTATATACATTAAATTTAGTTACGATATATTTTCAGAACTCGAAAGCCTCAGTCCATCTGTCTAGTGGCTCCACTCATCTCTAAACTTCCAAAAGCTGTGCAGGGAAGAGTGTTGAAAGTGGCTGGTAAGTCTTGGCTGTTATTTACCCAGAGAAGGATCCAGACAGCATCTGGTAACTGTCTAGAAAATGATCTAGCTGATAAGCCTTTGCTTTTACTTCTTTTGTCTTGTGTGTAACACAATGTTAAGTGTAAAATACAGTTAATCCTTATATAACACGTTTATATAGTGCATTTATGCTATAATGTTTTTATTTAGTGACCATTAATATGAATTGTGTGCACTGTTGTTGTATAACATGCCCTCATGGCATGCTCAACTGTTCTCTCCAGCAAAGACCACTATGACTTCCTTCTTGCCCCACCAGCAAACCTTCCCTGGGGCAAAGGGTGCTGGCTGCCTGCACCATTACACAGGCAAGTAGTGTGCCAGACACAAGGAAAGCATTATCTGTAAATCATACACCCAACTCTGACCTTGTGTCTTCCCAGTGAGCGAAGGCATATGAATCCATGGGTAAGTAAGACTCACTGAAACACAACCCAAGCTCACACTCTGCCAAAGTGCAAGGCACCAAAACATAAGAGAATCAATAAGGCACAATATCAATACAAGCACACAGATAACTATGTCAATTCCCTATTTCAACAGTGGAGAAGAGAGACATGTACTACCCAAAAGTGAGGACTTGAAGAGGTGCCTGTTCATAGATGAGAGACCCCGAACCCCTCAGAACATGCATCTCTTGTAGAGTAAAGGAAATGCAATTCAGCCACCTGGGAAGGTAGATCTTGCTTCACAGGCAGAATTAATATGTGGGTGATAAAAAATACAATCGGGAAATAGAAATGACGTAAAGGAAAGCAATGTCCCTTCAGTGAGGAACTGTTTCTTCAGGAATAGCCAAATCCCCCTTGGCTGAAAATGGAGTAGGACAATGGGTCCTGCAGTACAGTTTAACCCTAGCAAACACCAAATGACTGTGTGAGACATCGCAGCTAGTTTGTACACCCCCCCATCCATGTGATCTGTATCACCATCTGAAGGCAACCAGGCGCATCAAGGTTGGAGTTGTTCACCCTGTGGCAATGATTGTTTGCCTCTAGGTTCAACCATTCTTTCAAACAATCGTTTTTTTATTTGTTTTGCCTAACATTTCTGGTGGATATTTTCTCAGTTTTAGGGAGATCTCTTATTGCCCCTCCCCCCATCATGCTCTGCATGCCTTGTGAAGCGAGCCAGGTTCTAGGCCTGGCTCCCGTTAGGTGTGTATGAATCTCAGAGGTCTGGTGCAATATTTAAGGCTTGGCTATACCAGTGCTTAAGCTCAAGTAACTGCTGAGAGGATCCTCCCAGAAAGCATCTTGAAATAACAAGATATATACTGTATGCCCCTTTAGTTCCATCACATTGGGTGTACTATATTATCGAGGCCACCACATGAAGGTGGTGTAAAACTTGGATACCATATTTTATAAGGTATCCCACATAAAGGTGTTTAGAAGTCCTTCCCAATACAAGTGTGTTGGCTTTGCTAATAGTAATCTTAAAACTTCATGAAAGAAAAGCTAATTCAAAGTGATGGAAGATGCCAATATAGAGTACAGATTTAGGATTGGAAATAAGAAGTATCCAGAAGTTGTTTGGGGGGTTACATATATTTTGTAATGAAAGAGACCAGTAAAAAAATGTTTAGTTGAAAAATGTACATGTGCTTCAAAATACCAAGTATGTTGTGCCCTATGCCTTGCCGATAATTTGTAACCATTCTATTACAGGTCAAGTGCTAGAGTCGGTTAATTTTGGTGCCTATTCTGGGAATTCTAAACCAACGGATGATGAGAATGCAACTAGTGAGGGTCCAGTAGTAAGCCCTCCTCCGAGTCACAGTCAGCCTAGCAGCGTGAGCAGTAGTAACGGCATGGAGATACCACCAGTAGGAAGACAGTTGGGACACTGGCCGCTTGCATCTCACCGACCGTTCCTCCAGCTGGTGCTCATGTGCCTTGATGGTCAAGATGATCAGTTATCTGAATTACTAGAGTCTCTCAGGACACAACTCACACAGTCTCTCTTCTCTCCTAAAGAGGTAAGATATTGTTTGTATATGCATTTGTTTTATGTAGTGCATGACCACATTATAATATTAGAGCATATTTAGGTAATCAGGTTACTTAGAAATACTGCAGTTTTTATTCTATGCACAATTTTATTTTGGTGAATTTTAGTGTTGTTGGCATTATATTTTGGTCCAGTAAAAGTTTCTTGAGTATCCAGTGCATCTGATTATTAATCATACCAGAATCTTATCATTTCATTTTATAATACAGTGTGTACTGTTGGACTTGGTTCTATTTAAGCAGAATAGAAACATGCACAGTGTTTATATATAGTTAGGAATTAAACACCAAGTATAATGATATAATGAGACACTCCATTTCTGGGTTACACCTTGGTAGCTTCCCTCAGCGTACTTCACCGGGAGATACAGAGCCACTATGACAATTTTCGTACATCGGAGACAAGCACCATCTTTGCTTGCGCTCTCTCATTATAACTCAGAAACATTTGGGAATCAAAGATCAACCCACAACTGTGATCAGCTGCCAAGAATTGAAACACAAATCTTGACCCAACAACAAAATCTTTGGAAATCTCTAAATTCCAAGCAACTCTATCTGAACTAGTTAATCTCCACCAAGACTCAAACACCACCAAATGTCATCTTGAGCTAGCTGAGGGTCAGGATGAGCTAACTCTCTGTAACAAACTAGGCTGTTGTAAGAATTATCCAGAGGGGTTTATCGACAAAAGAGAATGGGAAGCTGAGCCGCATGGTGACCTGACCCCCAGGGGAATTCGCGGTGGAAATAACCAACGCTTTGTTCATAGCTGCGTAAAATGAATCATCCTATAGTATTCAGTAATTTAGAGAAAATTAGCCTTTATTCATTTTGCATTAAAATTGTATTGTATAATAGTACTGGATACAATATCAAGAGTATTCTAATTATTGAGTTTAAGTCACCATCAGTGACGTCACGAATCAGATCTAACTTTTAAAGCGGAGTGACCGGCGGTCATAGGTCATCAGGGGTTGACAGGTCTACTATTTCTCAAAGTTTTAATAACCATTTTTGGGGATCGGGAACAGTTCTGCCGTTAGATGTTTGTAATTTAATTCAGTAAAATAATTCAACCAGTCTGGATCAATTAAGTACAACAGAGGTTAATTGTTATAACTTAAACCTGGCTAGTAACTTGGAAAAACTTTGACTAGGCGGAAGGATACAAGGTTCTAGTCTGGGCTAGGCCAGACGAGGACAAATCAGTGTGGTCACGGAAGCAGCTGGGATAAGAGGTCAACATCTTACCTCTCCCCAAGAACAGCCCCAACACCTAGAGCTGTGGTCGCCCAAGGTATAGTTGCTATTGTTAAGTATAGAAATAGTCTCATTTGCCACTCAGGTCAAGTAGGGAGTGTTAAAGTGATAGGGAGTGAACCTATTTAGATTTTGTTTTAGTTTTCTTTTAATAAATTAAATTTGTTATTACTTTGCATTTTATTGTTTCCATGTGTTTTATGTGTATACTTGTCCTGGTCACGTGGTCCACACGAGGCAGAGTTGCATTGGGCGCCGATTCTAACATCGAATCGGAATTATCATTACCGTGTAATTTATTCCACACTCAAGGTCATCGTTTATAGTGGGGATCAAGCCCCTAGGTTGATTAATTAGCGTGATCGATCCAGACCTCGATCATTGCTCTTGTATTACTGGTCTGGTGGTGGCAGCAGAGGTGACTCTAGGGTTTTGTTCAGAGCTTAGGTCACGTCATACTGGGTGTAGAATCCTAAGTCGGTCAATCGTCTTAGGACCACGTGGCGTGGAGTTGGCTTTGTTAAAAGTTTTGGAGTCCCTTGGTTTAGAAATAAAAGTAAGAATACGGGTAGAGGGAGTAGAAAGAAGGAAGAAAAGAGAGAGAAACCCTAACCCGTGTTACATCTCCAGCACTTGAGCCAAAATTTTAACTGGGATTCCAGGAAAACAACAATTTGTTTTCCTGTTTTTCTTTGTTTCTGTTAGATGCTTTCACAGAATTGTTTTATATAACTCGACCGCCACCAAATCTGGTGAAAATTTGTGAGTAATATATATTCTGTACTGTATTATGGTATGCACCAAGCCATGGCTATCTGCCTTGAGGCTACTCAACCTGGATCAATATAACTTAGAAACTACACCTTTGATGTTATATCTATTCCATATACATACAGTAAAAGGAATTATGAATTTGGGTTATTCACACAGAAACCACTCAGCCTGGTTCTGGTGCAGTTTCTCAAAACCACAAATAATCTAAGTCACAATGACCATGGTACTAACTAACGGGGTTTTAGTAGACACTTCTATTTTTAGTGTGCCAATAAAATTCCATTTGGTTTTTGCATTGTATATATTTGATCTCTTAATTTTGAGAAGAGTTAACTATGCAGACAAAGGTTCCATTAAAGTATGTTCCATCAAAATCAGATAGTGCTCTAAAGATAAGCTGATTTTCTCTAAAAGTAAGGTGACATGGAGAAGACGGTGAATAACCCACTGTATATAAAAGTGAGATATGACATACAGCATTAGGCTGTTATGCAGTTATATTTGAAATGTGTGATATCTGAACGATAGTTAGATCTCCCATCACCCTAATGGTAATGGATTTTATTAAATTGTTGCTGTTGTTGTTACATAATGTGCTGGTAGTGTATTAATCGACTTAATTTATCAGGAAAAGCCTGGAGCTCTGCAAGTCACCTTTCCTGAAGATGGCAGAAGCCGACAATTGATGCTGGAAGCATTGAGTCTTCGGTTTGCTCTAGTGGGAGGCCTGTTTGATGTAATAACATCGTCCTATTCCAATTCCATCATCACTGAATGGGCTTTGCTCCTTGTTAATCTCATTATATTTGGTGTGATTGACCTTTCTAACAATAGGTGAGTAGCAATACAATTTGTTTTAGTTTAATTTGGGCTTGCTTTGTACTAAAATCTTTCCTACTTTGAATTCTTCAATATAAGTTTATATCTGTCACTTAATACTGGCAAAAGCATTGGAGAGAATCTATGATTTTATCAGATACATTGCCTCTTGATTACTGCCCTCATCTTTCTGTAAGAAAATTTTTCATTCTTGCTAGAAAGGATTGCCCTGTCACCCCTCTAGCATGTTCCAGTTTTCTAAACAGCCTGTTATTTGGTACTCTGTCAAAAGCCATTGTTTAAGTCCAAATAGACAGTCAACCCAACTATCTCTTTCCTGTAGAATCTGTGTAGCCCTACCAAAAAAAACCAAGTAGATTTGTTTCACAGGATCTTCCTGTTCGAAAAAATTTTGTCTGTCTGGTATTACGTCATTACTCTCCAGGTGTTCTGCCCATTTGGTTTTAATTATTTGTTCTAGTGTTTTGATTACAGCGCTTGTTAACCCTTAGACCGCACAATACATATATATAAGATTTGACAGAAAATAATTTAACATAAGTTTTTATAACTTGCACAAATACTTTCCAATTTTTTTTGCATAATCAACTAGGCAAATGTTCCAACTTTGTCTAAATGATCACAGCGTAACTTGAAAAACAAGAGAATCAAAATTAATTTGAAAAATGAATATTGAAAACTTTGGATTTTCAATTCAGAATAAAAAATATGTACTATCATCAATTGTTCATTTAATGTTATTATTCTCTCAGAATGGCATATGATCTTCATTTTCATCAAATTAGAATACAGTGTATAGGTTTTCAGTATAGTTTACTGTAAAAAAAATCATCAATAGGGAATTTTAAATATGCGACAAATTTAGACCCAAAAAAATTATAACTCCAAATGTATAAAGTTAATGAAAAATCCATTCTGATGGGATTGTAGAACAGACAGCTGAGCACATAGGATGTCAAAATAGTGAGAATCGGTTGATAACTGGAATTTTAGAAGCCACTCAAAGTTGAAACTCTGGTTTCAGAGATAATTGAAGTTGAAGTTATCAATAATGAATAAAGGTAGTTTTAATGCATTAATTTAATTGTATGTTTTAATATACATTGTTTGGCACTCATACTCGAATATGTGAAAGTTGTAGATCAATGTGTGTTGAAATGAAGTCAAGAAAAAATAACCCCCAAAAAACACAAAATATAGGGATAATTATATTAATTATAATGATTTAGGGGATATATTTAAGGTATACTTTATATAAGTGAAAAAGCCCTAATATGGTCCCTAATCATCAAAACAACCTAAAGAGACAAAGAAAATATAGTTTGAAATCAGAGAAAAAATCGGCCAACATTTTCTAACATTTCATAAGCAAGTATAGTCTTTATCTTGAGTATCTCGTGCTGCTATCTGCCACCTTAGCTTGGGTTTGTGTTTCCCACCGAGAGTTATCATCTCGGAAGGGCACAATTTCTCCTTTGGGAAGACGCCTTTTCAGTCGGCTCTCTCCTGGGAAGTGCTTTGAGAGACAGTTGTGAAGTGAGATATGTTAAGTGAAAAGTAGATTATAAAATATTAAAAAGAAACCTTTTGTTTTCCAATCATTATATCCTTTATTGGTTCAAATTAATAAAACATTAGAGTAAGCTGGAAAGCCTATCCAAATCATTTAATTTAACAGGTATTAAAATGAATAATAGTACATATAATGAATATATATTTTATATACATTTATGTGCTTGGTATGAGTACTGTAAACTTACTTATAACATAAATTTTGTCACAGTGAGCTCTTCAACACAGTGTTGGACATGCTGGCAACTCTGATTCACTCCACTCTAATATCTGACGGACCTTCTGAGTCTCGTGAGGAGAACAGGCGCCATTATTATAATCTTGTCAAAAAGATAAAAAAAGTAAGTATAATGGAAGTGGATCTTTTTAATGTTTACTAACTATACCCATTAATATATTGGCATATTAGAGGTGAGATTTTGTCCCATTACTAGGTATAACTTGTAGTTTTTCATGTTTAATTTATTTTCTTAACCATGTCATTCCTATGTATAGTAATATTTTTAAGAACCTTACAGTTTAAGCTTAAAATTTTAAACACTACTGTCTGCTCCTTCACTCATTAGCAGTCATATATTCCATGTATTTCTCTCTTCTTTTTGATATATCAGATACAACATTGTATTTGTGCCAGTGTTGAACATTCTCACCACGCTCAGTGGCACAGCCATTCTCAAAGATGTTCAGTGCCTCTCGGCTTATCCTTAATTTAATGGTTAAGTTTCTCACTCCTGCCACCTCCCATGTTGATTGCTGCTGCTCTTAGACATCTTGTTGGCTTAAAATTAGCTGATTTTGTATTAAAAACTATTTATAAATAAAATCCTTTATATATGTAGTACCACCTTGTTGCATCACATGAGAGGGAAGAAAAACATGTTTGTCATTCCATGGGGTCAGGACAACTCAGTTGGGACCAACACATCAGCAGCCAGAGGAAAAAAGTTACATATTTTAGCAGGATAATGCAGGCATTTCTAGCAATAATTATAATAATGTTTTATATAATCATTTATCTATTTTCTGTTATTAATGCAGTGTTTTAATGGATTTATATATTTGGAATATTTTTTTCTGCTGTAGGTTGGTAAGTAACTACAGTATATATATTGCACTGGTATGCCCTATTATTTGGGTTTTGTCTTAAGAAACGGTAACACTCTTGTGATTTTGGCAGAGCTATGCAGTGAGCATTCAGTATATAGTATTGTACTCCCACAATGTATGAGTGGTCGACAAGTGAAGTGGCTTGAAAGTAGTAATCATTGATACTACCTCCATCCACAATCTCAAGAGCAGATATGATACAAAATGTGATCATCAAGCATCAAGAAAGTGCATGTGATACAAAGCTTATGAGGTAGGGTGAAAAGATCTAAATCTCATTCCCTGTATTTACCCTGCAAGTGTGTTTGAAAACTTCCTTTGGCTTCAGTGCCAGAATGTCATCCTGTCTGTTGCACAATGTAAATCAAAAGACAAACAAATATCCAACCTTTTGAAGCAGCTAGATAATTCTGCTGAGAAAGGCACTTTTCATATTCAAAACTTTTTAACCGAATCATTTTGCTGGTCTCAATACCTCAAGTTTTGCTCTACTTTCCAGGAACACAGTCGCTTTCTCGCATCAGAAAGTATGAGAGTGACTCGGGTCAGATAATCTAGAATCGTGTATGGTGTTACGGCTGCCTGGCGGTGGTTGATGCAGGCGGCAATGCAGGCTAACTGGAAGTTTTGAACAATTCTCCATGATTGCCTAGAACCATTTGATATGTTTTCTGTGGCACTGGTGTCAGTATTTTTACTTGCCTGGCAGTAGTGTACTTTTCTAAGCACACGGGCTTATACTATCGAGAGCAGGTGAATGATTCTGGTGATGTAGCTGCTCCTCACGTTGATTTGAAGGCGTAATTTTTTGTTTAGATTAAATTTGCTTCATTTAATAAGATTGTACAAATGGTTAGGTAGGAACAATAATAATTTGAATGTACTCTATATACAAGATGTTGGAACAAAATTAACAAATAATGATAATAAATGTGTTGTTCCTTGATTAGTAACTGACAAATATGCAGCAAGAGCATAGACCTCACTCATACATATGACAAGAATGACCAGAAAGCTCATGAATGAAGTTGGGAATGAGATACAATAAAAATGTGAACCAATTGATCAAAAAGTGTGAATCGAGTCTACAGTACCTTGTTTTGACATGATCCAAAACTAATAAATCACAGAAGCTCTGGTTAAGAACACTTTAAGTGCAGAAGTATAGATGAAACTTTAAGTTTGATTAAACAATTATAATACAGGATTTGAAGTAAAAAATTAATAAATTTGTAAATTTATTCCTTAGGAAGTTGGCGAGCGTAACAATGTGTCGCTACGCCTGGTCCGTCAACTGATTCCACTGCCAAAGTTGCAAGCTGAAGTTATTACCCTTGAGCCTTGGGGGTCTGTGACAGACACGAAAGGCAATCGGTTACAAGAGTTTGATAAGGACAAAAAGCATGTAAGTACTAAAGGATTAATGTAATGTGCTCATTAAATAAGAATCATGTGGTTATGACTGCATGTAGGTGTGTGCTGATGTTGTGAAACTACAGTTTTGCACTCATACTTTGCATTCTCTCCTTATGCAAGTGATATAGTAGATTAAAGGAGAAATTGTACACTGACAAATGATTAGTTCATAATGATTAGCATAAAAATAGCAAAGAGTTACAAACTTCGAATGTAACAGAGCTTCAACTGCTACGAAAGGCTTAATATGAGTTGAGTGTACTGTAATCTGGGGTCTGGATTTTGAAGTACTGTACAGTACTGTAGCCTGGGAGTGAAGAGTACCGGCGGTAGTAAAAAAAAGTGGCAAGCATTTCGTCCTAAATATGGCCTGGTTTCATGTCGAGTTGAATTATATGGCTAATTGAAAATATAATTTAATTATTTTCTCTTTCAGTATCCTTTGACTTGTGCAGATAAAATTATTGTTTTGTTCATGATCACAAAATATCCATTGTTGAATCATTAACAACAATTATATTTTACTTTAGTCTTGCTGTTTCTTACTCCTCCTTCAACACTATTTATCTTCATACTGGTGTGTGTAATAACCTTAGTGTAATTACAGGATGAGAGCTTTGCTTGTGGTGTCTCATCTTTCCAGTACTCTGTCATATAATGCTTTGAAACTACTGACTGTTTTGGCCTCCGCCACCTTCTCACTTAACTTGCTTGAACCATCTACCACCCTGTTTGCAAAAGGGAATTTTCTTAAATTTCTTCAACAGCTTTGTTTAGTTGGCTTAAATCTGTGACCTCTTGTTCTTGAAGGTCCAGGTCCCAGGAATTCTTCCTAGTCAATTTTGTCAATTCCTGTTACTATTTTGTACATAGTAATCATATTGCCTCTTTTTCCCCTATCTTCTAGTTTTAGCATATTAATGCCTCTAACCTCTCTATATAGTTCTTGTCTTTCAGTTCTAGGAGCCATTTAATTGCATGTCTTTGCACCTTTTCCAGTTTGTTGATATGCTTCTTAAGATATGGGCACCATACAACTGCTGCCAGCTTGGGCCTCACAAAGGTCATGAACAATCTCTCAAGTATTTCCCCATCCATTTATATAAAAGCAATTCTGAAATTGCATATCATTGCATAGGCTCCTTGCACAATGTTCTTTATGTGGTTCTCAGGTTAAAGTTTTCTATCTAGAACCACCCGTAGATTTCTTTCTTAAGAATTTTTTAAAGCTTTTTCACATAATTTGTAGGTTGTGTGTGGTACATTTTCTCCTATTCCACCTTCCATAACATTGCATTTATTCATATTAAATTCCATTTTCCAATTGGTGATCCATACACTTATTTTGTCTGGGTCCTCTTGAAGGGCATGACAGTCGTCTAAGTTTCTTATGTTCCCTATTTGACTGATGAAGATTAAGCCACCCAAGAGGTGGCATGGGCATGAATAGCCCATAATTATGTTCCCTAATATCTTAGCATCATCAGAAAACATGTTCATATAATTCCGTATTCCATCTGGTAGGTCGTTTATGTAGACAATGAACATTACCGTTGCAAGAACTGAACCCTTGTGGGACTCCTCTCATGACATTTCTCCAGTCCAATCCATTGTCTCTGATTACTGCTCTCATTTTTCTGCCAGAAAACTGTTCATCCATATTAGAAGCCACTGTCACTCCTCCAGTATGTTCCAGTTTCCAGAACAATTCTTATGTGGAACTCTGTCGAAAGCCTTTTTTAGGTCCAGATAAATGCAGTCAACCCATCCATCTCTTGCCTGTAATATCTCTGTGGCTGTATCATAGCAATTAAGTAAATTAGTTACACAAGATCTTCCATGTGTGTTTGTGATGTATGTATATCCTGTATATATAATATACACACACACACACACATATATATATTTATGTATTTTATTTTATTTATTTATATACAGTACTGTATATTGATATCTGCCTCTATTATGGGATGTTTAAATTGATTGTACAACTATTATTGCAATTGGTGTACAGGTACTTGCCGTTGAAGCACGGAACAATTTGTGCAGATGGTTGGTAACTGATATGTCTGCTGAAAATTCCTCTTCACATTACTCTACATTAAATGTGTGTAATAGAGTAAATAGTATAAATGAAAAATAAAAATGATTAAAATATAATTTGTATTAGTTGCTGTTTATCAGATAGATTTAGTAATTTAACTATTTATTTTCTGGTGTTTATCATTTTATTGAAGGGTTTGCAAGCAGCAGAGAAGCAGAAGCTTAGTCCATGGGATATTTTAGATGGTCATCGCAATCCTGCTCCGTTATCGTGGGCATGGTTTGGTGCCACCCGACTCGAGCGCAAGCCTCTCAAATATGAAGAAGCTCATAGACTGTTAAGGTGGGTTTCAGATTTTTCTAGAGAGGCCGATCAGTGGCATCCTGTAGCTAGCCACGGTGAGATAGCTCAACGCATACAAGTCATATTAGCCCTTGGAGTCATTGTAAGCCTATCGGTGATCAGAGGCCAAAACCTGGCTCCCCTCTCACAGAGGTGCAGGGAGCAGGGGAAGAAATGAAGTGATACAAAATGGACAGTTGCAGGGTTCACAAATAAAGCAGCAAATGACTCGGCAAACAATCCATCCTCAAGTTAGGTCACACACACACTGAGGTCCCTTTCCCACCCCTAAGAAAAATGTTTCACTATGTTCAACAATGTTTTCTGGAAGAGTCTTCCCCCTGTGGCTCTCTAAAGATATCTCGCCTAGTTACTAGGTCACATCAGTCGCAGGAGTTCTGTTTGGCCAACCTGGAACTTGAGCCAAAACCTGGCCTCTGCACAGAGGCATAGTGTGTGCGTGACATTCTGTCACTCCACCAGGAAAGCATCCAGAAAGTCATTAAAGCATTACAGACAACTGCAAGGTTCACAGAAAATATAGTCGCAAAGGTGCCGAACAAGTCAAAATGCTGATCAAAACATTCAAAATATCCTCAAACCCGTTAGTAATGATAGCCACCACCAGGCGGGCGAGATTCCCAGCCCCCCCCTCCTCGATAAGAACCCTCTCATGTCAGCTTTGTCACACTACCAGTACTTGTAATGCGTCTAGGTCACCATCAGAAGTGGCAGGTCCCTGTGCTTCCAAGTTAGGTGCTGGCCATTCTTGAACTTTGTCCTGCAGGGACCATAAAAGTTAGTCCTGCAGGGACTAACCTTAGGAGGTACAAGCACTTTGCCCAGAGAGTGTAACACTTAAATGCAGTGATGACTATTTTAATGTACAATGTAAATTATGATTCTTGTACTGTGATTTGTGGATTTGTACTCACTGGATTTGTGAGCCCCTTGAGGGATTTGAAGTAGAGGGTAGAAATAGCCTAAGCTACTATTTCCTTTTGAGATGTATCTTATTGTACTTGAAGTAGAGGAGGGTAGAAATAGTCTAAGCTACTCTGTTCTTTTGAGAGATGTATCTTTTTGTCTCAATAAACGTACTTGAACTTGAACCTATTAATATAACCTGTCCTAGGTGTTGTTAGCCCTAGTATTGTTAGCAATCCTAGGGCTAACATATGGCAGTTTTGTACTTCCATCCATAATAATAATAATAATAGGTACTATAATTTTTGGATGACAAGTTGAAATTGGCATGTGAGAATTTGTTCATCTATCTCTTGTATTTTGATATATTTTTCATATTATATTATAGGTTCCATACACATACAGTTCTGAAGCCTGTAGCCTTTTACCTTGAGCCACCACCGCTCCCTGTGGAAGATCTTGAACCAGTACCAGACAAGCAGGTTAGTCTTGGATGATGGTGTAATATTATTACGTATGCATGTACATTGTGTTCAGTATGATCAGTCACACTTGGCTAGAAATAAGACAAGTAATGCATTGACAGCAGTAGTCTGTTTAGCATAATCAAAGGCCATATGTGCTGAAGTGTGAATAATAATGAGATGATATAAGCATCTATTCTGTTCAGTATGATCAGTAATTAAAATTAACCAAAAATTTAATTTAGACATAGTAGCAACAATTTTGTTCGGTAGGATCAAGGACTAACATTAAGGTAAGGTTGCCAGTCCTTGGCCATACAAGCAAGTTTTTGCATTCCAAATGGGACAAAAAATTCCTTTATTAATGTAATTGTGGTTATATGGATGTAATGGAGTTAACCAAGAATTGTAAACAAAATTCAACTATTTTTTTTTTTAATATTCTACTATACAATGGGGTCATCATGTGCTAGAGGCCTGTGATTATTTCAAATCACAGTTAGATTTAGTTTAGTTCATTTATTATGCACCCCATATCCATCCCGTGGGCGGTAGTGGAAAGTGTTACAGAGGCACATAATGGGCTCAGGGACTGAACCCCACAATTCATTTAGCTAAGCAAGTTACAATCTTGATGAGCTAGTTACAAAATTCAATATAAGTCGTCACATCAACAATGGGTTCGAGATTGACCACAAGTACAGTTTCTAAATTAAGCAACTGACATATGTGGAGAGCTAGTGTCAAAATTGATATGTTTGTCCTGCACACCGCCCCCCCATCCAGTGGGCAGCGGTGGATAGGTTACAATCACTTAGTTACTACCTACAGTTAGCAAACTGGGGATATTTGGCTAAAATTTCTGGTAGCAGATAATTTTGAATGAAATATTTACACATCGTTGGAACATTGGTTATAGAATTGTCTCTAAATTCACATATCTTTTCGCACTCCATCACATAGTGACGGAGGGGTCACAGCATTTGAGCTTTCCTGTCAGTGTTTCAATCTATTTCTGGATGATGATCCCATACAGAACAGCAGCAAAAGGAGTGGGTTGTAAGACACTTTCTTTGAGCATCTTAGGCTTATATACAGTACTCATTCACTGCTTTTGTCAATTATGTGTACATAAATAGTTATTTAACACATTAATTTATGTATTTCTGGGGAAGCCCCTTGTGGTTCCCTGAAGCTACTATCTCTGGTAGAGTGCGATACTACTATGTCCCATCAGACATGGGGCCTAGTAGTATCAGGGGACCGTCTGATACTAGTCTGAAAGGCCTGCCAGGGACCAGAGCCAGAACCTGGCCCCCTCTGAGGTGCAGGAAATGGTGGCACTTGTGATAAAGTTGAGAAAGTTAGTTGAAGCTGTGAGGAGGATTTGAACTTATGTTTTGGGTACTCCCAAGCAACGCCTTAGACCACTACACCATGGCATGGTCAAAAGCATTGCGACCTGGGATTTTGACTGTCATGGTATAGTGGTCTAAGGCATTTTTTGGGAGTACCCAGAGCATAGGTTTGAGTCATCCTTATGGCTCCTACTGATTTTCTTGTTGATACGTCACGTTAATGTGATTTCTTTGAGTATAAAATTGTTTATTAATTAAGTCATGTCTGCCACCCACTGGGAAAGGCATCCAGAAAGTAGAAAACAAAACAAAAACCACTGCTGGTTTCAAACGTAACTGCAGCCTCGAGAACCGCAGAAATAACTCTCCAAATTATATAAACAAGCAATCAAAGATTTTTGTGACTAGTACCAGCACCTTGGTCTCATTCCAAGGCTCATGTTTCATAGGCTGTCCAGAGTGTTATCAAGGCTAGCCAGCCGGCAGTCTGGGCCCCATGATGTTTCCAAATATGCTGCATTCACGACAGTCTTCTCTAATGTCTTGGGTGAATATTCGGGCTTGGGGGTTTTGGCATACTTAACATGGCAGCCAGGTATTTAGTCAATGTCCCTGTTCCTTTTCATTCCTGTGTTGGCCTGGGTCATGTTTCCTGGCCAATGGTCTCTTCTTCAACTTAGTGCCTGCTGCCTCTCCTCCTCTCTGATAAGTCCTTCTAATTTTTTTCTGATTATTTAGCTAGAGGGAGCTACCATAAGGCTTCTCCAGAAACACAGCATTAAATGTAATGAAATGGCTCTTCCTGGTAGAGTCCTGGTGGCTCTCTGTCTCCCTCCCTCACTTCCATGTTCGTTGACTTGTTGCAATGTTAATCTGCTCCTGAACTGATCTGATAGCCAACTCCGGACTGAGCTCCAGGCTACCTGGTGGCAGCATTCAGTACCAATAGGTTCTAGCTACTTTTGTGTGTTTTCTTTTGTTTATTTTCTATAGTTTGGGAGTTATTTGGCAGTTTAGTGGCTTTTGAGCCTTGTGAACCCAGCAGTTGTCTTTACAGCTTTACTGACTTACTAGATTTTTTTCCTAATGAAATGATAATGTCATTTGCTCCCTGCACCTTGTGTGAAGAGGCCAGGTTTTGGCTGTAGTTCCTGGTAAGCCAAATGAACTTGCGTAAATGATGTGACTGGTAGATTTGAGCAATCTCTGGGAGATAGTTATGGGGAACCACCATGGGGCTTCTCCAGAAGTAGTGGTTTAGTTATGTAGCCTAGTTTGTGTCTATTTCTGAAACCATGTCTGTTTTCCCCCATATTCTAACACATTGCATTACTGTACAGAACTGTATTTATGATTTGGTAATACTGTATTTAGTTCTCATTAATGATATGTAATTAGTATGCTAACAAAGTAAAGTATTTGGTTTATTTATTAACTACAGCAAGTTAAAGAAGAAGTGAAGGCTCCAGACACTCCTACGTCTGACCAGTCACCTCGTGGAGCGTCAAAGCGCGGAGGCAAGACTCAGCGCAACAGGCGGCGGGCTCCCAGACAGGTGGCTAGTGTCAATATGGCAAGTGTGAGTATTGTACCTTTGTACTATTTTGTATCATTTGCTAAGCCTTATATTTGTTTGTGTTTTTTATTCAGTTACTGTATATGCTTCAGGTTGGTAAAGATATTCATTCGTATCAAATAGAGTAACCTCATTCATCTTTGGGAGACAGTAAACAGGAAACGTACAAACATTCAATGGGACACAGTTCTAAGTAATGTAAGTCCTACACAAGGAATAAAAAAAGTGACTTCTGAAGCATATCAAGTCTGTCTGAAACATGTTTCTTTGAGGAAAGTCAGAAACAGGTCCAACGTAGAAAGATAACGCAGACGACACTACAAAAGAAGGAAAAATAACGGAATGCTTAAGCAGACACGACTTTCCCTACAAAGAAGGAATAATTTAATCAGGGACATTGAACAAATCGAATAGAGACTGAAGCATTCATATCAGATTGAAGAAAGGTAACTAGAACAGAAAATAATTCAAGAAATAAAGAAACACCCAAAATATTTCTTCATGTATGCTACATCAAAAGCAAAAACCACTGCCAGTATTGGACCTATTCGTATGAGTGAAGGTTTGTACCCTGAGGATGACAAAGAAATTTGTGAAATCCTAAAAAAGCAGTATGAGGACATGTTTAGCACTCCGATAAACAGCAGGAAAGTGGAAGATCAGAAAAATTGGTCTTGGTCTCGAGCATTTCAATAAGCTTGTATGTGGTATTAGAGATCATAATATCCCCGATCATGTCTTCATTATTTGTGAAGACCAGATCTATAATATTTTCATTCTTAGTTGGCTCTGATATCTGCTGGTTGAGCAAAAATTTGTCACAGAATCTAAGTAGTTCTTTAATCTGTGGTTGTTTATGACCAGATAGATATCCTAGAATATTAATATTATTTGCTATTCTCCATCTTAGCTAGGCAGGTTGAAGTCATATCCAGCACTGCAGAAACTACCAATACTAGATAGCAAAATCAAATAACCCCCATATACTTTGGAATAAGCCAAGACAGTAACAGACTTTACCCAACAATCAATGTATTGAATGTAATAAGATTAATTTTTCTGGTACACTTGCATAGCATTCTGAATCAAACATTCTTTGTATATCTTCCAAGTGGCATCATGTTTTATCTGGTTATAATCGTTCGCTAAGGCTGAACTACATGCGACAATGCCAAGTAAATAATGGGTAGCCCACTTAATATCTCTGCAGCATACTAAATTAACCAGAGTTATCTGTAGTCCGTACCAGTTTCACATCAGTGTAAATATGTTACTTATGTTTTAAATAATTTTAGTTATACCTATATGAGTTTTATGATTACAGTATGTACTGTATATATATATTATATATGAGTATACATTAGGTATGTTAGGAATTGTATTTAATAGTTGGGTTAAACTGGTGTAAGATGCAATACTGAGACAGTATATTTGTGCAGCCCACAATGCCAGCCATGACGTATCAAAACCCAGGCTTCAGCGGCCCAGCACCGGCACAATGGGCTACTGGGTTTGGCCAGCAGCAGCCACCGCAGCAACAACAACCCTTCTACACTCAGCAGCCATTACCACCAGGTGCGTCCAAGCATTAGTTAATAATTTGCTTAATGTCCGTATTCATTGAATTTTATCTAGTGGTAAAAAGTGTTTTCAGATATTTTGACCATGCTCTATGTACCAGGTGAGTATTTCAAAAATCTATTATCATATAATCAAAATTGTCATTTTTCAAGTTTATATGAGACAAAGAGACCGTTGGACACTAGACTTTCCATAAAGGAACTAACATGCATGATAAATGGACACCCCAACTTCATGGAGTAAGCTGTAAAGGTGAAACTAGTGCAGCATAATATTTGGGTGTACAGATATTGACCCAATGCATGGTGTATCAATAAGCAGTTAGTGCCCAAAAGATTTGGACAGATGACAGAATCACTGACCCTTCTTTTACACAATACTACAGTGTTTCTTTGTAATGAACATTCAGCTTACTATCATTTGCTTGCAAGGTAAATCCCATTGCATATACAGTATATAGTTCAGGTGGAGCTTGCATAGCATAAGTTTTAGTAAACTGAAGATGGTAAAATTATTCTGCAGTTCCCCACTGTTTCTATCAGAAAAGCATGTTACTGGAGAATGTGATCTTCAGTATTGTACATTATTGTTTTACTGTACACGTACTTTCTTTTATTTGGTTTAAGCTATGGATCCATCTTAGACCATTCAATTGGAAACTTCCACTGAGCTTTACAAAATATACAGTTCCAATGGTCAAGAAGGAAGCTAAAAACCCAAGCATGTGACCAGCAGTAAGCTAATTTGAGTATTGCTTATTTATTTAAAGGCATGATTTGATTATTCATGACTTGAAGGTTAGAATAGCTTTAGAAAACATGAAACTTGTTAATAGCAGATGACATTTTATTTGGATATTGTGGAAGATGCGGTGTTGGCTAGATTCACCTGCATAGCAAGCGCAATTCATTGACTGGACAACTCTTGCACGTGAATTAGAACTGGCTTTTATTCTTAATCTGCCTCTTGAGGGTCTTTTCAATCTCACACTTCAAATTTTGACGTTCCTTTGAACTTCAAAATTTTAAGTTCCCTCTATAGGCGATAAAAACCAGTTGCAGAACTTTATAAACTCTCAACTCTATCCCTAGAATGACAAAGTAGGATAAGTAGAGAAATAGAAACGCTTGAACTAATGTTGCAAGATCATATAAAATCCATGAGAAGCAAAGCGAGCAAAAGGCCGTAAGTGAAATAGAGATGAATCCAAAATTCAGTAGTTTTTCTCTTATGCAAAATCTAGAACAAAACTATATCCTGCATTGGGCCTTTTGCAAGGGTGATGGAATCTTCACAGATGGCAGCAAGGAAATGAGTGAAATACTGAGGTTACAGTACGATTATGTTTTCAGTAATGTCCTGAACACATTGCTGATAAATGATCCAAGCTAATTCTTTATGAATAGGACTCCACCATTGAAAAATATATCATATATTACCCAATCCCCACTCGACTTTGAAGTAGCCATAGATAGTATGCCCATACACTCTGCACCAGACTCAAACTCGTGGAATTTTATATTCATCAAGAATTGCCACAAAAAATCTTATCACAGGCCCTAAACATCTTTTGGAGATGTAGCTTAGATACTGGTATTATCCCTGACATACTTAAAAAAATAAAACAAGCAGCAGAGATTGCCGCTTCACAAAGGAAGTAGTAAAGCTGACACACAGAAATCACAATTGTGTGATGCATGAAATGAACACATCAAATGTTCATTTGATGTATCACGCAATTGTGATTTCAGTGTGTAATAAAGTAAGGGCGAAGAGGGAGAACGGCCTATTGACATAGCTCGAGTGCATGGGGGGGAGTTGTGTAAAACCCTGGTTTGTGCCTCGGAGAGGCTGCAGGATCCAGTAAGTTCAGTAGAACTTCGGTTTCAACTCCTTTTGACCATGTCATAGCTCAGTCAATTAAGGCAGAGTCTGGGATGCTCTTGGACGCAGGTTCGAATCCTCGTCACGGCCCTTGTGTATTTGTTCTAGTAAAGCTGATGCCAAAAATTATAGACCAATAGCTGTAACATTGCACATCATAAAAATAAGGGGCATAACTGGCTGACCTCGTGGTGTTTTCAAAAGAGAACTTGACAAGCACCTTCAAAGGATACCTGATTAACCGAGCTGTGACTCATACATCAAGATGCGAGCAGCTGCATCGAACAGCCTGATTGATCAGACCAGCAATCAAGAGGCCTGGTTAGAGACTGGGTCGTGGTGATGTTAATCCTCAGAATCATCAACAGGTAGTTAACTGGTAAGTAAATCTTTTTCTCTGCCTTTTAAATTTTCATGGGTTAATATCACTGCCAGCTTGTCTTGCTACTTTTTTTTTCGGATTTATGGGTGGTCATATCACCAGCAGTTGGTCTTTTTCTCTTTCCTTTTAAGTTTACTTTAAGTGCTGTCACTGACAGCTGGTCTTTTTCTTTTAATCCTACAAAATTATAAGGAACAATGTCACTTCCAATTGGTCTTGCCTTTGAGAGTTGAAATAACCTAGATCCTTGGATTTAATTTTTGCCTTTAGTGCTAGTTTCCTCTTTTGTTTTCTAAAACTAGAGAAGGAAAGTCATGCTTGACTAAATACTTCTCCAACAGGGTTACAATCATGAGCATTGAAAAGCATCTGCAAGTGCTATTCAAAATCAAACATGACAGCAGAGTAGTTCTGTGACAGGAATCAAATAGCCATAACTTTCTTTCCCAGGCTGTTATATAATTCTGACCACCACCACCACCACCACCACCAGGTGCACCACCACCATTATGAAAACTGCTGCAAAACTGTACTCCAAGCTAATTAAGATTGTAGTAACGGAATCAGATTGGCGTAGATATGGGGTAGCAATCCCCAATCAGGTTGGGGATTGCTAACGCAATCTGATCCTGTTAATACCATCTTAATTAGTTTTGAGTACAGTTTTGCAGCAGTTCAGGAACTGAATTTGAATTTTTGAATTGAAATTGAAATAAGTATATTGAGGTAAAATACACACAAAGGGATGAGGTAGCTCAAGCTATTCTCACCCCGTTCAGTACATCGTGTTAATACATACATACACACATCACAAGTAATAAACGTATTACCGAACATTCTGAGATGAATTTGAGTTGCTACTTATTACATAATTGGGTTACATTATTGCATATTATTACATAATAAACAAAACTGTAGAAGGCCTGTTACTTCTTGTGAGGCAGTTTCTATTACTGTACTGTATACCTAACCAAACTCATTCACATTTTACCTATGCTGAAAACAATCCAGCAATCCCATGCCTGTTTTATATTGCCTGATAATTTGTTCCATAAATTTACAACCTTGTTACCTAACCAGTATTTGCCAAAGTCTTTTCTGAATCAAAACTTACGTAGTTTGTTTCCAATTTTTTTGTTTTTCATTTTGTGTTGATATGTTTAAGACTTTATTTGAATTTCATTTATTATACCATTTCATCCATTTGTATGCAGTACTTCAATCATGTCACCGCTTACTCTTCACCTTTCTAGAGAATTCAAATTTAGCTTTCTTAATATCTCTTTGTACGGGAGGTTTCTAATTTCTGGAATTAACTTGCCGTTCTTCTCTATACGTGGTCTAGCAAATTAATGTATTTCTATAGTAGAGCTACCAAAAGTGAACTTCATAGCATAAATGGGCCTAACAAGACTAAGGTAAAGCTGAAGAATAACATTATGTTATGCTTAGAACATAACTTTTCATACACAATACTATATACTGTACTCGCAGCATATTTTTTGTTTCATTTAAAGTGAAAACATAGTACTGTAGATGTCAATTTCTGCAATACTGTATAAGGGTTACTTTCTACCAATTACCATCTGCTCTACGAAGACGTGTCTCAAAACAGAGAACCTTATACGGTAAAGTTGACTTGAAAGAATTATAGACAGGAATGAGACAAGAATGAAAGTGCATTAGCAAAGGAGTTACTTTTTTTTTTTTAACAAAAACCAATAAAGCACATGAGAAGTTATGAGCAGTTGTTGTGCGGAAATAAAGTTACTGTGACGTATACAGAGGTTGTGAGGCTATTCCATATGAAAACTTGACTAAGGGGATGTGTATCATTTAAATAAACAGAGAAATACATTGACCATGTTATATGCTATACATAGCCAATGCTTTATTGCAATTGAACATGAGTTATGCTGTATAATATTAGTAGAATTTGTGGCAAGATAAAAACAAATCCAAAATGTTACTAGGGATGCTAAATTGTGGCAAGAGAAGTTTTCTTTATAATGAATTTTTTTTTTTATTTAATTTTGAGAAATTCTTGCTCTTTATAACTGCATTCAGTACACCTGTAGTGAACTAGAATTATTGTAAATTTGTAGTTAATTGATGTCATCTGAAAAGAAACTTCACTTACAAAAGCTGTAATACTCATTGTGTGCCTTTCAGCTTCCTATAGAATGAGCAATTTGTTTATAAATTCAGCAATTTTCAGACGTTTGATGTGTGGCTAGCTCATATACTGTTGGCTTGGCATTGCTGTGTGAGTTAAATTTTTAATTTTCATGAATTATTCTTTCTTTTTATTTCCACAGAACCTTGGCCACTTACAACAAGGTTTAAAAAAAATGCTAGTAATGCATACACGAAAAAGAGTGATGACCAATCTCCACTGAAGACAGGAACAGAGTTTAATATAAGGGATATTAAAACCAGTAGCCATGAGACTGCTGAAGGTATTATACTCACAGTAATTGCATATTTGCCCCAAAACATGGCTTACAGAACTGCTTATTTGCTGCTTTTGCTGCATTGGGTTGGGAAAGTGTTGATGCTGGTGTAAGAGTAAGCGGGTGCTGAGCAGCATGCGTGTGAACCTATTTACTCGCATTAGTCAGACTCGTATTACTCTGCTTAAACTGCTTACATCCAACTTAGATCAGTTATTCCTGCTAAAATTGTGTCACAAGAGAGATTCAAGCCACAGCATTTGGTAATTATACAGTGTATATGATACAAGTAAGTTTGAAAATGGTATTTATCCTTGCCATAAATAGCAGCAGGAATTATTTTTGCACGGAGCGCTCACCATTCAGGTAACTTGTCAACTTTCCACAATAATAATTCAGAAGGCCAATGTATGAACAGAATTTTCTGCCATGATGTAATATAAAAGAAAGGCAGGAATTATTAGATTTGCAAATCCAGTATTGATACACTTAGGTAATTACAGCCATACTTATAATTCTCCTTAACATTCAGTACATTCATTCTTAGCATTCACATTTTCTTGAACTAAAAGCAAGGTGACAGTATTTGTTTTAGGATACATGGATAGTAATGGCATATATTAAGTATGCAGGCGATGAGTCACAATAACGTGGCTGAAGTATGTTGACCAGACCACACACTAGAAGGTGAAGGGATGACGACGTTTCGGTCCGTCCTGGACCATTCTCAAGTCGATGGTGTGACTTGAGACGCAATCGACTTGAGAATGGTCCAGAACGGACCGAAACGTTGTCGTCCCTTCACTTTCTAGTGTGTGGTCTGGTCAACATATATGCAGTAGCCTAATACAGCAAAGTTTTATTAAAGTCCTCATAGGAACCTTAGTACAGTACAGTCTTGTGCACTGTTTTAAGGTGTTGATTTCATTATTGTTCTTATTAGTAATTATTCTTAAATTGTCACTGAAGACATAGATTACTTAAAGGTTGGGTTCATATCTTTGTCCTTATATTTATTTACAGTACTGTATTTAGAACATTAGTTATAACGAAAAATATGGAATGTTAGAGCAGTATTTTTGTTATTGTCTACTTACAAGTGTGAGGACTCCTCACCATAAAAAAGTGTTGATTTTGTAATGCATATTAATATAATGCAAATGTGATTATTTGAAGGGTTTTTCTGTAATAAAATTAATATTCTTAAAGACAAACATCTTGGAATTGTTTACTAATTCAAAAGAAAATGGTTGGTTGCAGTGCTGAATACTTCCCTAATACGAAGTTGTGTGCGAAGCTTTCGTAACTGTGCAGTTTCTTTCATCTGAGAAGTTTGTCAAATATTAAAAGTATTTTTTGTTACACACTTGCATTTTATCTTTGCAGCTGGTGGGGCTCGATTCCAGCCAAACATTTCACACAGTCGAGTAGCAATTCGACAAATGCTTGGACAGCGCCACCCTGGAGGCCCACCGGGAATCATGCCTGGACAATCTACCAATCCAGGCTTCACAAACATGGCTACTGGACCCATGGCAACTATAAGCCGTCAGGGGCCTATGATAAGGTAATCATCTCTGTTGTTAGACCTGGACTATCTGGATCAATGTCCTTATCACTGGGTTAAATAGAACCAGACTCACGTTTTAAGGACAGTTTTAGTACATTATTATTTGCACAAGTGGTAAAACATTTACACACATTTCAATAACAAATAGGAGTCCCCATTATAAGAATGCCTACTAACAATTACTCATCCATCCAAACAGCCTGCATTGTCTCCAATTTTGTCTATGCAAAATATAATCCACGAGAATATATAAATCAATCAAAATGTCCACATGACCCACTAGTGTCATACTGTGATCCACACTGCCCCACAAAAACTGCCCTGGTGAGCAGTACCATGATTACCCTCATAAAGAGCTAATCCTCATTACTCTCAAAAATTCTAATAGAGCAAGGTAATGTTACATGTAAATGTTGGCACAGTCTGCGTTGGCAGCACGCAAGTTGTGTTTTTATTCCCACTTTCCATCTACAGCTATTGGCATGTTTCTACACAATTCTGATGTTTATTCCTTCATTTATTCACTGCCATTTCTGTTTATAGCAGTCATAGGCAAGCAGGCAGGCAGGCATTCTCAGTCAGATAATCTCAGTAAGGCAAGGAGTCTGTCAGACAGTCATACAATCTCATTATTCTACATGTAAGAGGCTCCACCCACCTTCAACCACTTCGAGTGGAGATTAAGTGTCAGGGTGTTGTAATTATGTAATTGTGCATCATGAAATATTCCACTTCAAAATATTTTCTAGGAAATTCTCTAGCTAAATATATAATATTTTGGGTTACAACAAGGGGAGGGTGTCATAGGTGGGATTTGGAAGTGTGTTTCAGGTGGGGGTGTTTGTTGGGATAGGTTGTGATGGTGGGTGTGTCGGGAGTCTTTATGGGAGTGATGTTTTGGGGGAGATGACAATGTTAAGCGTGGAGGCTCTCACAAGTCTTCAGTTATGCACAAAAAAAAATGTGATGCACAAATTTGCATGATTTGAACAAAAGCAGATTGTGTTTACCCTGTTGATGTGGCAAAGTCTGTTGGTTAATGATGGAAGGAGGACGAAAGGTGTTTACTCATGAGATAAAGTATAAATGGCTGACTTCCAATACAGTACTGGACATGCGTGAATTTTCATTTATTTATTCGTGTAATTACACCTCTTCACTTTTCAAAAACAGCCAATCTTGACAAGCAGAATAACTTTTGTCATTCAAGATAAATAATGTGCTTTTTTTATGTTACAGTATATATCTCAAAAATATTGGTTTTGTGAGGATTCTTGATGGTCCAAGAATGCATACCTCACTTATAGCACTGCGCCTACGAGAATCTCATATCACATTCTCCACATGTAACTAGCTCGTGGTAGGGGGGGGGGGGCTGCCTACACACACACAAATTATGTGTTGAATGTAATGAAATGTTCTTTGTTTGGTAGGCTCTCAATAGTTCCTCCATGCTTATTGCTTCCCATAGTTAGGGTCAGAAGATTGTTAGGTTTATCAAGGTACCCCTAGGTCAACTACTTACTTTTCCCAGTACTGTATATAATCCACAGCAGTTGCCTAATTCCCAAGTACCTATTTGCTACTAGGTGAATAATGGTATAAGATGAAAGGAAACATTGCTCAAATATTTCTGTCCAGCCACAGTAATTGAATTTGGGACCTTTTGACTGGGACACAACTGCATTGCCACAAAACCCTAAGGCATTAGGATCATCCAAGGCCTCTGAAACCCATATTGACCAACTGAGAGTCAAAATCGACCTAAAACTGAGGAAGCATGATCAGAAAGTTATTTAAAACAAAACAAACCACTGCTTGAAAGAAAGAACTTAAAACAAAAATGCTTCCTGTTTGTGGGGTTCGGTACCTTCTTCCTGGTAGCCCACCAGTTGTTTTTCCCTTGAAAGGCTACTATTGTTTTTGTCACCTAACAGCATTTGACAGTAGAGCTTTCTCCTGTGTGTCTTTTTGTCTGGGTTTGCATTTATAGTCAGCCAGGGAGGCAAGCCACCCTCCTCATTAGCAAGTTTGGAAACAACTCATTCACATATTCATTGGAGATACTAGAGGCGTACGATGTACAGTGTCGGTCTATTTTTGGTATGTTCTTTGTCTGTAAACAATTGTTTGTATAAGAGTGGGGGTACAGAAGACAATAACTTATAGTTGTTAGCAGACTTAGAGCTCTCCTTCCCCACAGCTTATCTTAAGTCATATTTTGCTAGTATTCACTTTCTTCCTTCATTTTTACCTTCAGGCTAGTCTTTTTTTGTGTGCTGACATACATTTACTGTTATGGCTCTGGGTTCTGTGCCTAGATCATTGAACTCCAATTTGTGTGTTTTGGTTTTTGAGACAGTTTGCTGTGCCCTGGCCCCTTGGCTATATACTTCAGTTCCTGGACTGTTTGCTTTGTTGCTGGGCTGTACACCTTTGTATTAGGCTTGTGTGGACCCTCATCAGTGTGTCATGGTCCCATTAATTACATGTCCTGGACCCAGGACTTTGTGTTCTGGATTTCCAGGCAGATCCCTGGGCCTCGGACTATGCATTCTTGGGCCTTTGGGCAGTGCTTCCTGGGGCTTTTGACCTGTTACAAAATATCTTGCTGTATAAATTTGTTTAATATACATATCTCAGTTGTAATTACTAATTCTTCTGTAACTTTATCTCCAGTTATATTAGTAATCACTAATTTGTTGAATATTATTTCTGGTACTCTTCATGTGCATCATTTGCATGTTTCCAGCTTTCATGTAAATTTTCCCACTTCAGGTCTGGACTTCGAGGGGGTATCCCTGCTCCTCAACAAGGAGCCATGTATGGTAGTGGTGGAGCTATGCAAGCTGGACCCATGCCTCAAGGTATGCCTGGCCAAGGTGGTCAGATGTATTCAGCCATGGGTACTGGGGGTCCTGGAGGTCCTCCAGGAGGCCCTAATGGTCCTGGTCAAGGTGGTATGGGCCAATATGGATCATATCAACAAGGCCCCATGACAAGTGGACAGATGATGAGTCAAGGGCCAGCTGGAAATAGTGTTCCTACAGGTCCTGGAGGTCCTACTAATAGTATGATGAGTCAAGGCTACCAACCAGGGTACCAGGGTAACCCGGCCATGATGGGGTTACGCCAACAGCAGCCTGGTGGTTATATTGGACAAGGCATGACTCAGTCACAGATAGTACAGCGACCACAATATATCCAGGTTAGTAATGCTTTTAGTAATTTTGCCTGGTCACATATTTTGTGTGTGTGTGTGTACTCACCTATTTGTGCTTGCAGGGGTTGAGCTCTGGCTCTTTGGTCCTGCCTCTCGACTGTCAATCAACTGGTGTACAGGTTCCTGAGCCTACTGGGCTCTATCATATCTACACTTGAAGCTGTATATGGAGTCGGCCTCCACCACATCATTTCCTAATGCATTCCATTTGTCTACTACTCTGACACTGAAAAAATTCTTTCTAAGGTCTCATATCTTGAGGTTATCTTGAGATGATTTCGGGGCTTAGCGTCCCTGTGGCCCAGTCCTTGACCAGGCCTTCTTTTTTGTTACAACCCCCTCGCCCCCCCCCCCCCCCCCCCAGGAAGCAGCCCATAGCAGCTGTCTAACTCCCAGGTACCTATTTACTGCTAGGTAACGGGCATCAGGGTGAAAGAAACATTTTGCCCATTTGTCTCCGCCTCCACCGGGGATCGAACCCAGAACCTCAGGACTACGAATCCGTAGCGCTGTCCACCCAGCTGTCAGGCGCCCTGTCTATGGCTCATTTGGGCACTCAATTTCCACTTATGGATAGGAAGAAAGCACCAGCTTGACAAGAGAACTCAGACGATACTATAAAAAAAGGAAAAGAATAACGGAAGTGCTTAAGCAGACACAATTATCCCTATAAAGAAATAATAATTTAAATTGAGTTTGAAGAAATAGAACAGACACTGAAGCAATTGAATTAGATTGCTCCCTAGAACTCCTCCCTAGCACCAGTGATGTTTAGAACTATCCATGATGAACCAATGTAGAATGTGATCCTGCTTTGTCACTATTCATTGGTCTTGTAATAGGGAGCATTGAGTGGAATGTAACAGAACTTATGATTTATGGATTTAGGTACAGAATTCTAACACTGTTACCTGGAGAGGGTTTTGGGCATTCTTCTACTCCCCAACCCTGGCTTGGGGCTAGGCTCGATTGTATTGTATAAAATACTGTGTAAAATTTTCTTGATATTCAGAAAATGTGATTTTTTAGTCGTGAATTAGTGCCAAGATAAAGTGTAAATAAAACAAAACTTCCAGATTTATCATATCTTAATTCATATTCATGTTGCTAATTTCATGAATTGGAAGATAACATAAGAAGAAAGGACTATGCAGGCGGCATGTTGACTTGTACAAGGCATCTCCTATATGCTGTACACCCAAACATATTCACACACTTGAAACAGTCCAGCAATCCTGCATCTGTTATATTACCCAGTACACTAGTTTGGTCCATAAATCATCTGCCATTTCTAAAATAATATTTACTCAGATCTTACCTGAATCTAAAATTATTCATTTTATATTGTTTCATGTTCTATTTATATTGATACATTTAAAACCTTATTTATATTCCCCTTTGTTATCCCCTATTATCCATATATATATATATATATATATATATATATATATATATATATATATATATATGTATATATATATATATATATATATATATATATATATATACACAGTATATTGTACTTCAATTCTTTAACCCTTTATAAGAACAAATTGGATTGTATGTATGTATCTAGCCAACTATATAGGGATTTTTTTTCCAGGGTCCTGGTGGAAATGGCAGCATGGGCATAATGAGTGGGAGCCAGGGATACACTCGACCAGGTATGCAGGCCATGGGACCTGGGCAAACTCTGGGTCCAGGTGCTCAAGGCATGGGCCCTGCTGGGCAAGGCATGGGCCCTGCTGGTCAGGGAATGGGCCCTGCTGGTCAGGGAATGGGCCCTGCTGGCCAGGGAATGGGCCCCGCTGGCCAGGGAATGGGCCCCGCTGGCCAGGGAATGGGCCCTGCAGGCCAGGGAATGGGCCCTGCTGGCCAGGGAATGGGCCCCGGTGGGCAGGGAATGGGTCCCGGTGGGCAGGGAATGGGCCCCGGTGGGCAGGGAATGGGCCCCGGTGGGCAGGGAATGGGCCCTGGTGGACAGGGAATGGGCCCCGGCGGGCAGGGAATGGGCCCCGGCGGGCAGGGAATGGGCCCAGGTGGGCAGGGAATGGGCCCCGGTGGGCAGGGAATGGGCCCTGCTGGCCAGGGAATGGGCCCCGGTGGGCAAGGAATGGGCCCCGGTGGGCAAGGAATGGGTCCCGGTGGGCAAGGAATGGGTCCCGGAGGCCAGGGAATGGGCCCTGGTGGCCAGGGAATGGGCCCTGGTGGACAAACCATGGGAGCAACCAGTGCTAGTATGATGAGACAGAGAATGATGATGACAAATGCACCAAACAGTGCTACACAGACAGGGCCAGGAGGTCCTGGTCAGGGAGGAGCTCTATTATCTCACCTGCAGCGACCAATGGGGGGTGTACAACAGCAGCAGCAGCAACAGCAGCAGCAGCAACAGCAGCAGCAGCAGCAGCAACAGCAGCAGCAACAGCAACAACAGCAACAACAGATGATGCATGCAAATTCTCAAGGACTCGGCTACCCACAGCAAGCACCGTATTGAATTATGCAGCTGCACGCTTAATGCTATAGCTGTGCAGGCTATACAAGAAAATACATTCTGAAAAAGATGATTTTTTCTTTTGACAGTGTTAATTAGCATCCAGGAAGCATGAAAATCCACATAAAAAGTCTGTACCAATCGTGGTTTAGCTGTAGTGGCCTGGAGAGGTTCAGAGGACTCGGTATCTGGGTGGCCAGGTGGCTGAATCATGGTTGCAGCAACCAGTGGTGAGGTAAGGTGCCGCACAGGAATAACTCGGTCCATTTATTTTCAGTGTCTCACTTTATTTAATTTGTTCATGCTCATATGTCAGTAGTGGTATTCATTATGCATAACTGGAAATATATGTGCAGGGTATGTACAGATGTGTGTAAATATGCACACACCCTGTATTTATTCATTCCAATATTTATATGATCATAAGTCTTATAATTGCACATAGGACACATTTTGCATGATGGATATCCCTGATTTGCTGTTTTTTTTAAGTTCTGGAGAATGCCATTGCCAGTGAAACATTCATAGGGCAAAACAACAAATAGCACACCTTTTTGCACCATATGTCATCAGCAGTGTGTGTGTGTGTTTCTGACCCCTAATAATTTGTTCTTGCACTAAGAGTTTTAGTGGTGATCTGGCTCACATCACAACAGGTGGTAGGTAGAGAATGACTTGTCATAGACAATACTCCTTTCCAAAGATTTTCGGGTAAATATGATGCATCCTACATGATATTAGTTGGCATACATGTGCCACAAACACCTATAGTCACCTTGAGGTGCTACCTTGAGGTGCTTCCGGGGCTTAGCGTCCCTGCGGCCCGGTCGTCTACCGGGCCGCGTCATACTACAAACAACAGATCTCAGTATTACTATTTTCATTACATTTAGTAGCTTGGGGATCAAATTAGCTTCAATTGGCAAAATGAAAACAGATGTGATAACCAAACCACATATCAGAAAATGGAGAAACAATGACGTTTCGGTCCATCCTGGATCATTATCAACCAACCCGTTCTCGCAAATTTAATAAGTCAATATTGACTTATTAAATATGTGCATAGGTGACATACTTAACACTTTCGCGCTTAGGATTATCCATGAGTCGTCACCGTATTTTCTTACGTTTCCGCATAACAGACGACGCCTGTAGTCCATTGAAAAAATATTTGTATAAAATCCATTTATTATCTGATCAACTTGGGAATAGTATACAAATGTTTGCCATGAAATTTACGTTTTCTCTAATAGCCGAACAGCTTATAAAAGAAAACGGCGTGGCAGTGAATCATCGTGGTAAAACAATTGTATTATTGACACGAAGAGTGTAATCGATGTAGTTTTTATATATGTTGCCGGTCGAACGCATCCTTATGTGACCTTTAATACTTATTTTCTTATAGAACATTCTATTGCGAGCACATTGGTACAAAAATGAAATACATACATCGACAAATAATGTCAGGACAGTGAATTGAATATACACTTTTCAAAGCGAGTTTCGCCGATATGCTGCCGCGGGTAACACTTCGGCCACTTCCCACACTGTTTTGGGTGGGCTACGACATTGAATCTATATTTATATGCATGTGTCCGTGTAGAGAATTTTATTGCGATTCCAATGATACCACAATTAGCGATGTAGGACAACTGTAGGCTTCGCAACCATTAAGAGAGTGGAAACATTTTGTTGCTGTTTGGCGCTCTTGGCGAGTGATCTGAATAGTTTTTTATTTGGTGTTGATAGTCCTTATGGTTTGGCGGCATTTTATAGATATGTTCTTATAGACAATTTTATTGCGAACACAGTGATACCAAATTTAAATACGTGCGCCTTCAATTATTATCAGGACAGTAAAAAGAGTGTACACTTTTTCGGTCTTACCGCGTAGGCGCGCGGAGCGCCGAATGCATCTAGGGTATTATTTTTTTTTGAGCGCCAAGAGTGTGAAAGTGTTAACATAATAGATACCCTTAAAAAGATTCATAGAAAACACCGACCTTACCTAACCTACTTAGTATGTTAAGATAAGCATCTTATTGCTTCGTAATTACAATTATTACCTAACCTATAATAGGTATAGGTTAAGTAATAATTGTAATTACGAAGCAATAAGATGCTTATCTTAAGATACTAACGAGGTTAGGTAAGGTTGGTGTTTTCTATGAATCTTTTTAAGGGTATCTATTATGTTTAGTATATCACCTATGCACATAGTTAATGAGTCAATATTGACTTTACGAATTTGTGAGAACGGGTTGTATCAACACGACTTAATAATGGTCCAGGATGGACAGAAACGCCATTTCTCCATTTTCTGATGTGTGTGGTTTTGACATCATATCTTCAGCCACATTATTGTGACTCATCCTTTGTATGGAAACAGTTTTTCATCACCATGACGACCAACGAAGCTATAGCACTATCTTATGCTATGAGTACAGTACTAACATATTGTCACAACCATATGTTAGTACTGGTTGTGCCAGTCGCTCAAGTGATTGGAGCAGTGTAAAGGTTACAAAAATAAGTGGTCTTCATTTCAATTTGTTTTATGACTGTCTTCCTTCCCATTACCTTTGATTTTAATTATTATATGTGACCGATTCTATGTAACTTTCAAATGTTTCTATATAACTTAATATATAGACCGATTGTATATAACTTTCTATATAGACCGATTGTATATAACTTTCAAAACGGAAAGCAAGTCACAATAACATGGCTGAAAACAAATAACCAAACCCAAACATGAAATGAAGGGAAATTGCTAATTTTCTAGCAGGTCCTCCTTAGTAGCTCTCTGAGCTAAGTGCTAGTCCAGGCAAGCTTGGATTCCTCAAGAGTCCCCTTGCTTTCAAGTAATGCATGGGACAGACCTCCACTTGGAGACCATTTCTTTTTCCCTCCTAATTTTGTGTCCTTACGGTATAGTTGATATACCTTACTAATACCCCCTCTCTCCATTGGCAGAGAGGGGGGGGGTTCTTGGAAGACCTGCGTTTCCCTATCTCCCTCTTCGCGACCTTGTTTTAGGTAGGCCTGCGGTTAATTCGCCCAGGATACTTGGTTGGTTCCTCTCCTGTCTGTTGGCAGGTTGTTCTCTAGCCTTTCCCATGGGTGTATTTCCAGGTCCTATATTGATGGCTCAGTTCTGCCCTGGAGTCGGCAACCATGGTCTTGCTTCCTGCTTCGAGGCCGTGGTCACACACTTACCCAAGTTTTGGACGTTGGGACTTGGTGCTTTCTTGACTGTGCCAGCTGTTTCTGGGCCTTGCACCTAGCTGTATTCTGTGGGGCATGCACGGCTTTTACTGGGTGGTGTGGCCAGTTTTTCTTGGACCTAGCTATATTTTATTTGTGTGTGTCCAGAAGCTTTACGGCTGTGTGCTTTGACAATCCAGGGCCTCATGCTTTGATGTTTCTGGGATGCGTGATTCAACGTTTCTGGCTAAGGGTGTCTGGGACATTTCTGGGAAAGGTCTGGGTGATGTGTCAGCAGTTTGCTGGTTTAGGAATGGATTACCAGGTGTTGATGGATGTCTCTCTGGGCCGGCAGTACTTGCCTATCAGTAACTACAGGGAAATGAGGTCTAGCTTTTTATGCCTCGCATACTAGCCTTGTACTTGTTGCATCATAATTTCAGTATTCAGACATTTCAATTATTTGTTGAATTTAACCTTCAAGTTATGGATGGAGGCAGCTTCCTCCACAACTTCCAGTGCATTCCACTTGTTGAACACCTCTACAGGGTATGAGCATTTCCTAACATTTCTTCTATTCTATTTGCATTTCCAGCTTTTACGTGCATCATTTTGTCCTGCGTTCTCTCAATTTAAAGAGGCTGTCCCCTATATAACTTGTCAATTCCCCTCAGTACCTTGTATGTTGTGATCATGTCCCCCCCCCCCTCTATTTCTTTTCTCCACTAGGGTTGTGAGGTCCAGTTTGCATAACTTATCCTCATAGCATAACTCTTTGCTCTGTGACTGATCTTGTTACAACTTTTGACCTTCAATTTTTGGTTTATGGTTTTCAAGGTGCAGATTCCAGGGCGGTGCTGCATTTTCAAATATTGGCGTGACAAAGGCTGTGTAGACTATCTTGAAAGTCCCAATTTTGTTTTTTAAATGAATTTCAAATGTTTGCCAACGTCCCACATGTTGCCGATGTTACCCTGTTTGTGTGCCTTTGTTGTTGGAATTATATCCATTACTAAATCTCTCTCTATCCCTCACCTCTTCCATGAAATTTCTCTGGTTCTTGTGTCCAATTCCTGGGGCTATGGGCTCTGGATTTATGATCCCCCAACCCTTAGTCGTCTTCTCTTTAAACCTTTTGGTTTAGACCAGCTCTTCATTTGTCCTTATTCCACTTGTTACCTGGCTGCTGTTTGGGCCTGGGGCTTGTTTTGGCTGGTCCACAAAGATGTTGACCATGGTTCTACATGGGGGTTCCTTAGTCTTGTCTTGCTCATGTGCTTTAGCACGCCTAGGCCTTCTTGTACCGTCTTCTCCAATAGGTGACCCATAGCTACATTTACTGTTTCTGTTTTGTTCCATTTTACAAATGCAGACAATCTCTGCTGAGGGGCTATTGTGAATGCTTGGGGTATCTACTGATAGGACCCTCCCTGAAATCATGTTACGAAATGCAATTTTTTGGTGTGACCCTTAGTAGCTTCCTGTTCCCTTTTTTCTTCCCATGGGGTGAAGGGGTTCAGTTTAGGTGCCTCATGAGTGAGGGGGTGGGCTGACTTGAGACCCCAGATGGGATAGCACTGCTACCTGGGACCATTGTCAAGTCGATCGACTTGAGAATGGTCCAGGACGGACCGAAACGTGGTCAGGTGCTTTCACACTGGCACTGATCACTTGCGTTGTTACCTAGGCATACTTAAGTTTCTTAGTGGCTTGTTTTGTTGTGCTTGGAATTTGTTCTATATTTTCCTTTGTTTTAGGTTGATCTCTGATCCCATGGCTGCACCAGCTACTGTGGGCCTCACCAGATGAGAAAGTTGTATTGCATTTAATGTGCAAGTTTTGTTTAGATATTCATTAGCAGGTTCTTGCTTACTATATTTTTTTATTTTCTGTATTGGAATTCAGATGAAATGGAGTTTATACGAGATGGTTTATGAGTTTATATTGGTTGGCGCATAAAGAATTATAAAGTGAGAAGATAAATGCCTAAGAGTTAGTTTTAATAAAGGTAATTGATGAAAGTAAGGCAATGTAGGTGTACAGAAATGAAACCAAAGGCACTTGCAAATGTAGGTTCACTATTTTTCAATAGACAGTGGAATACTTAGGACATATTATAATATATTATAGGTAGATAGATCCAAAATTAATAAATTTTGCATTATCCTATTATCCTGACTCAGTGCAAGTGGAAAATGGAGTAATGATTGTCCTAATAGCACATGAAATTTATTTCAGATAATGCTATAGCCATTAGTTGTAGAAATAATGTACAGTACTTCATCTTGTATCAGGAGGTATATTAACTATATAAGTATATATCATTTAGTGTACAGTACAACCTTGTTTGAAAAGATTACAGTGGACCAGAAAGTGTTGCTAACAGACAATGTCTTGGTGAACCAGAAAGTAGTGTCTGCTCTATTGAGCAGTCTTGATAGTCCAGCCAAACTAGGCCAAATAACTATCTATACCCTGTATATTTTATTTTGTTATATAGTTTTTATTATTATCTTCCCTCTAGTAGTAAATATTAATAAAAAATGAAATTATGTAATAATTTTACTTTTCCTGTGGTGAACGTATTTCTGTTGTATGCAGGAGGAGCTTGGTCACTCCCTGACACTGTTTTGCTCAGATTGATCCATGCAAATGTATCACATTAAAGGTGGGAGTTCAGTTTGGCCGACCAGGGATCAAAGTCAAAACCTGGCCCCCTCAGAGGTGTAGAATGAATGGCAATTCATCACCACACCTGGAAAGCATCTAGAAAATCAGTGAAGCTTAACAGACAACTGGAGGGATGATAATAAAGACTTAAGCCTTAAAGTATCCAAACAACTCAACAGAGCATGAAAAACATTACAAATTAGGCAGCACAGCTTCTGCACTTCTTTCTTGGTTCATTCACTGATATCCAGCTGGACAGATGTTCCAGGTCTTTCAGATGATGTGGCAAGCCCCTCTGCTTCAAGCTAAATGCTGGCTGTCCTTGGACTTGTAACTATGGGAGCTATTTGCTTTGTACTCTATTATGTACTTTTGTTATTTGCTTCACTTGTCTTTTCTATCCAGCATGTTTTGTGGGCTTGGCTTGGTTGTGCTTTGGGCTGCATGCACTCTGGGTTCCTTCCCAGGGTGCCTAGCACAGCCCCTGCACTAAGAGGTACAGTATCTTATTTGGTGTGTTCGGGAGTTTGTCCCCTAGAGGCCAGGCCACTGGGGGGGGGGGGGGTGAAGAGCCTTACTGAGGACTATTGAAGTGTCTTTGACTCATCTGTTTGGGCCCTAGGCTGGAGTCATTCTGTTGGTTGTACCAAGGCGTGTTGGAGCTTGCATGTTTGTTTATACGATATGCCATGGGGTACCAGTCATATCCTGGTTGGTCTAACTGCACTTGGCATGTCTCTAGGTGAGTGGCCTAGCTTGTGTGTCCTGCTTGGGAAGCTGCTTTTAGGGCTTAGTAATCCCCTTTACAGGTCTTTGTTGTGGTTGGTTTGACTCATCAAGTCTGCATTCACCATGTGCAAGTCTAAAGAGTGCTCATTGTCTTTGTTACCAGATGATGGTCATTCTTTTTACCTCTGCCATGCTATCTGTTGGGTCAGTAAGACCTATGACCCTGATTCTTGTGTGGTTTATTCCCTCTGGGCCTCCACATTGATTTAGCTTCTAATGCAGAAGCTTTTCAAGCACCCACTGCTTTAAAAGCTAGGTTTGCTAGTGTTAGAAATTAGCATCATTGTAATAGGTTGGATGCTCTAGAGTTCAGCCTTTTCCAGGAGTATCTCCCCTCTACATTCAGTGGTAAAGGCAGTCAAGCCTTCTGGTTCCGTCAGGGTTTCGTGTAAATCTTCACAACTGCCACCTGATCCCCTGCTCCGAGTCATCATCTTTGGAGGACACTTTTCTGTCCAAAGTGTTGGACAAGGGACTGAAACTACCCCGCACCTTTGTGTTAGGCTTCTGGGGCTGAGGTGAAGTCCGAGGAATGAATTCCTCAGATTGAAGGACTTCAATCCTTCTAGGAACTGGATTTACTGTCCAGAGGGTCCTTTGCTTGAGGAGTATGACTTTTTATATCCTCCTTCTATGTATGAGTATGACTGTTCAGCTGCTTCCCCTCAGGTTCAGTTCAAAGTCCCATTTGGTCCCTCGGAATCCTATTTCGAGGTTTCTGTCTTCCTGCATTTTCCCTTTGGTGGCTCTCACAAATTTGGTTTTGTACCTACTGTGGAATTCGGGCTTCTTTCTGTTCATGAATCCAGCCACTTTTGAGTATGGGTCCATCTTAGTTTATTGGTTCCAATGTGAGATTCTGGATTCTTCCTCGTTGGCTGACATCCCTTTCTTTTCCTTAAGGGTTTGGCAAGGATTCTGTCAAACTTCCATGCTTGATTGGCAAGAGGTGTTTCATCATTCAAGTGTTCTTGAGCAGCAGTACTTTGTCCACTCAAGAGACTATATTTACTCTGGCATTTCGTATGGATGTAAGCAAGTGACAGCTCCATGTGCAGCTGCCTGTACTGGCTGAAGCTCGTACTGTGGACAACCATAAGGTGCATTTGCACTTGGTGGCAGTTTTGCAGGTTTGGATCCTAAGAGGGGCTAGTCTCTAGGCAGCTCTGTGAGGATGTATGTGACTTCACTTGGAACTGTTCCAAGGTTGGAGGCCTTGAAGTCTGCAGTTCCTGCCTTGGCGGCCTTGCTCAGAATGCTCACCCCTCTTCTTCGGGAGGCGGTGATGGCATTTTACTCAGCCTGCATCGTGTGATGAGTCAGTATTGACCCATTTGTATGATTCAGCTCTGTAGTGGCCTTCTCCTGGAACCGTCTAAGGGACGGTTCCCCTTATGATCATTTGTTGCTTTCTTGGGGGTCTTCCCTCACTTGGTGGCAGTCTGGTAGGGTTGGGGGCCTTGCCTGTTGTTGGTCAATGTAGATCCTCGGGAGCCAGATTTCCAGGCCATTATGGTTTTTGTTGCAAGTTCCTTTTCTGCAGTTTGCCACTTTGATGCCATCATGGGGGGTGGGGTGCCATCTGGCTTGTTTTGCCAGCTACTGGTCCCATAATTTAAGGCCCTTTCAGGTCATTTCCCACAACCTGCAGTGAATTTGGTCGGTCCCTCTTCCTTTCTCGAGGTTGGGGTTTTTGGATCGGGTATTCTTCCTGCCTCTGCATCTGGTCATTACGGGTTGGATTGCCTCGGGCATGGTCAAATTGACTTTGGCCTTTCATTGGGTGTTCCCTGTGTTGAAGAGGGACATGGGAGACCTACTGTACACCTCTGATCTTTTAGGTTTAAACAACTTTATACCGTGTCCAACCTTCCACACGACCATCTTGGCCCAAGTGCATCTGGTTTTACAGACTGGAGCTTGGATGATGTCCATGAACCTCATGGACATGTACTGACACATCCCTATTAATACCAGTTTCAGGTGCTGGTTAGGTTTTGTGGTGGGGCATCAGGTTTACTGCTTCAAGGTTCCTCCTTTTGGTTTGAATCTGGATCTGTGTGTTTACCAGGTTGATATGGGTGATTGTCACCCGGCTGCACCTGCTAGGGGCTCGTGTGTTAGCCTACCTCACAACTGGCTGGTTTGGCCTCAATTGGTCCATGCATCAGCTGTGTGTTTAGGTCATCCTCTTCAGGCAGCTTTGTGCCAACTGGAGCATTTTTACTGCATTTTCATTTGATGCATCATTATTTGTGTTAAAGTAATGTAGTGTGGTAAAAGTGATCGTGGCTGGGCAGGAAAGCAGCTGGCACTTGTTTTGTTTCTGACAAAAAATGTAAAGGAACATTCCTCAAATAGAACTTAATGTGCAGCTAGTAATTAAGTGCTATTGCAATACATGGGTGAAACAAGAAGATAAATTTGATGCACACACACTTTGGGGATGTGCATGTAAAGTGTGATCTCGTAAATGCTGGGGCAGTCAATGAATAGTGTGTATCCAGTATAGAAAAGGATGGGTTGGAGTCGGTGGATCCACAACCTGAAACAGAGGAGCCAGAACTAGAGTGAAACCGAGCAAATTGAAGCTGGTCGAGACAGACATGTAGTACAAGTGGCCAAAAGACACTTGTCAACTTTAAGTAAAAAAAAATAGCTGGAAATTGGTAATCACATCACTTTTTCTACCTTAAAGGCTGCAAAAGCCTATATTGTAAGTCATTCAGCATGCCAAAACCATAATACTGCACTCTTTTCAATCTTGTAATGTTCTACATCTTTCAATCATTTTTTCATTCCATACTCTGAATCAGCTCTCTAGATATGTACACATGTGCTGTAAATATAGGCAAGGAGATTATAAAAGTTAATAAAACAAACAAATAACTTTAGTTTTTATTTAAAAAATTATACCATTTTACCCTCCTGTACAGATTTATTATAAACTTTACATTTAACTCTTGTACCATTCAACCAACAGAAATATACATGCAACAATCAATTACATACAGTACCTTTGACTAGTTCATGAAAAAAAATATATATACAGATGTTAGTTTGTTCAACATTTCATAAATAAATTATGGTGTTAATGTGCAGTACTGCAATATACAGGTACTTTCCTTCTGGAAATCACATTGGATAAAGTTTCTATTCAATCCCAGATTTTTCCACCAACCTTTAGAAAAAAAATTTGTTGGTGCTTACATGTGTACCTAGGAGTGTTCATGTTCTTTTTAATCCAAAGTAGCATAACAAAATACAATTTACTTTGCTTTCCGAGAGGGGTTACCTTAGTAGCTCCTTGACTTGAGTGCGGGTTTAGCCAAGCTTGACAGATTCACCAGGCCTATGAGGTCAACTCTTTCCTAGTGGAAGCCAGAACAAAAATCTGACACTGAAGCAGAGCGCGCTTGGGAATCAGAGTAATCAACACAAAAAAAAACAAAGCCTGTGTAGAATTTTTTTTTTTTTTTTTTTTTTTTTTACTAGAATAAAATTAAGTAGCTGCCACCAGGGGCAGCCCAGGTCACCTGCAGTTCCAGCCAACCTACTCCCTCTCGCTCATTCACCGGGTCACCGTCTCGTGACAACTGACAGGGCCCATCCTCTGCTATATGCTCAAGCTAAGTGGTGTTTGTTACTCATGGAATATTAGTACAGTACAGTAGTTCTCATCACAATTAAATTTGATGTCAGTCATACTACTTATGCCCAAACTTCAAAGTGTGCTCCAATCATGAACTGGGGTTCCCCTTTTTGGTAGTTTACATTTCCCTGCTCCACCAAAGATGCCTGCTCTGAGAGGGGTTTGGGTTTCTTCTCCAACAACAACACTCTTCTAGAGTTGCCTCACTACAGGTAGTACATAGGAATCGTTTTCTATTGCATAGCCTGATGACGAAGTGTAGTAGTTAGCCGTGCATTTAACACTTTCGCGCTTTAGATTAGAGATAACTCGTCGCCGTTTTCTCTTACGATTCCGCATAACTGCCGAGTTTTCTCGTCCATCGAAAAAATATTTCTATAAATTCCATTTTTTAACCGAAATGGATGGGGATACTTTTGTTTTGTAGGGAATTTATTTGCGAATGTTTTGGTACCAGAATGAATATTATATCAAACTTCTATGAGTAAAAAAAAAAATACACAAAGTATGTTTGGGGGTGTGGCATGCGTGTGGCAGTGGGTTCCCTTTAGCCGTTGATATATCCAACACGTGGGAAATATTTGTATGTGTTATGTATATGTCTGTGTAGGGAATTTTACTGCGATCACTGTCATACAAATTATAAAATGTTTCAACAAGTATAAACATGACAAACATCAAACGAACGAAAACAATGCGTTCGTTTCTGCCGCGAACGCATACTGAGCGACGTGATTCTATATTTGGCGCTTCTCTTACACATGCTTTGTACAAATGTTATACAGTTCATCTTATAGAAAATTTTATTGCGAACACATTGGTATAAAAAAGAAATACGTACATAGAAAAGTAGGGTCAGGAAACGTATAAACTTTCCAAGCATGATTTCCCCCCTGTGTTTTCGCCAGTGCGCTCGCGGCTAACTACTCTCCACTTCACACACTCTTGCGGGTGGGCAATTACCTATATTAAACATTCATATGCATATGTCCATGTAGAGAATTTTATTGCGATTCCAATGATACCAAAATTAGCGATGTAGGACAACTGTAGGCTTCGCAACCATTAAGAGAGTGGAAACATTTTGTTGCTGTTTGGCGCTCTCGGCGAGTGATCTGCATAGTTTTTTATTTGGTGTTGATACTCCTTATGCTTGGGCGGCATTTTATAGGTGTGCTCTTATAGACAATTTCATTGCGAACACAGTGATACCAAATTTAAATACGTGCGCCTTCAATTATTGTCAGGACAGTCAAAAGAGTGTACACTTTTCGGTCTTACCGCGTAGGCGCGCGAAGTGCCAAAAGCATCTGGGGTATTGTTTTTTTTTGAGCGCCGAGAGCGCGAAAGTGTTAATACGCGATACGATTGTCTTACCTTATTCTTGTACATATGGGGCCTTGTGCGTTTGCCAAGGGTGCACTTGGGTTCCATTAGTGATAGTCCTGTCCATGGCAGCATTTGCCCCCCTCTGCCTGCTGAGTGTTTATGGTTGGGGACTAAGGATTTATTCAACAAATATGCTTCCTTTGTGCATATCATGCCTGCCTTGTTTCCATCGTTAACTGTGGTTACACCTCAAAGTCTATCCAACTGTAGTTGATGGGCTGCCCTTTTTCTGCCCTGATGGGCTTCTGAAGGGCTCAGGTATGTGTATCCCATTTGACATCCTATGCAGTGGTGGCTTTGGCCCCACTGTCTTCATAGCCCAATACATAGTGATAGGCATCTACAATTTGTTGCACATTACACAAGTGGGCACAGGAACAGATGGCTGCTGACTCCTGTTAGCAGCCAAGAGCTTTCCCATCCTATAGCTCATGGCAAGCCTTACCCATTAGTTCCCTAGAATATGACCCATCAATCATTTAACAACCAGATACCCATTCCCTCTTGGGTGAACAGAGGTGTATAGTTAAGGATGGTGTCTAGTCAATCCTCCCCAGCCAGGATACGAACTGAAGCGCAGTGCGAGTGTGTTACCAGTGGACCGCCGAAGACTGCATGCCTTTGCCTCCTTAATGCAGATGTGGTAGCCTCGAGTGCTCTCTGCACCTTCTACTTCCAGCTGGTTAGAGCTCCATTTTGCCTCCGTTTTCTAATTTTCACTGCAGCAATCGGGCCATTTCATGGTTTTGTAAAAGAGGCCCCTGGATTTGCAGGGAGTTAGCCACTAGGGTACTAGTCCGAGGCTCTTGTGCCTGGTATTTCCTTCCTGCCATCACACCATCTGGTGCTTGTTGGGCACGTCATAGTTTGGGCAGTTAAACCACAGAGATGATGGTTTGCCTTGTTACCTGTGGGTAAAAAGGCAACAACTACGGTAACTTTCTCAAGCAGTTCAGTATTGCTCTCATGCTTTGTTTTTCTCTCTTGGGTTGATCTCTGATTCCAAAGCTTCCCACACCTCAGAGAACCAGATTTTAGTCCTGGCTCTTGGTAGGCAAAAAATGGGTTTCAGAGGGTTGTGCATCTCCCAAAGGTATGACTACCAAAGGCCCACCAGAATACGGCATTTCATTATATTCAGTGCTAGAGTATTTCTGCCTAATAGCAAAATTGTAAAACAATGATAGTAAATTATCAATAATATGAAGTTTAAAGGTAATTCAAATTAAACTTGACTAGACTGAAAGGGAAAAAATGATGCTTTTAAATTAAGTAGGTTCCAGTAATTCTGAGTAATAAATATTTAATAGATTTTGTTTTATTTAAAGACAACAATGGGTTCACATTATGGACACCGTATTAAGCTAATTTGTCATTATACTATACATGCAGTTTGAGTATTCTTGTTTTAGCCTTATGTAAGATGTGTGAAGGCAAGGACTGGTGTTGTGATATAGTATTAATGGAATGATACACTATAGTAAAGACAGGTTTTATCTTGTAAGTGCACTGATGGTCAGATTTTGAGGGTGATAGTGTCTGGTAGGCTGCCAGCACTACCTTCACAACAGCTTCTGTTTCATTGTTATTTAAGCAACAACCTAGTGCAGAGGTCTTTCTCATGGCACCCCTTCTGCTTGAAGCCCCCCACTTGATCCTACTCCTTCCTGAGCATCAACAGTGTGGATGTTAACTGATCCACCATTTGCAATTGATCTGGAAGTTGAAGTTACTGTTGAAGCTGTACCTGTTACAGACAGTCCTGGAATCAATGATATAAACTGTCCTGTTGGAAGAGAAAGGGTAACTGTATCAGGGCTGACAGCAGTTACTAATGCTAAAGTTCCTACCTGTTGACCCCCATCACTGCTTACCAATAAAGGACGAGCTGCCTGTGTTGTTCCCACTACAACCTGCTGACCCTCGGTCCCAGTGGCCACTAAACGTACATACTGTTTTCCACTTGCCAGTGGTGTAATCTCTCCCATTGCTTGAGTCAGCAAATCATCTTCTGTGCCCTCGACTCCAGAAGTACCAGGTTCTCCAGACAAGTCAGGAGAAGTCTCTAGCAGTGGATCAACATCAGTCACCACTGACTCAGGAAGATCAGATGCATAATCCTTGTGGGATGGACTATTGGCACAAAGCTCTGGATGTTGGTGACGCTGATGGCGCAGAAGTCGTGCCCTTGAGGCATACTGACGGAAGCACCATCTACAAGGATGAGGATATGTACTAGTGGCACCAACTGTTTGGGAAAAAGGAGGACCCACTCCACTTTCACCCTTATTGTGGGTAGTGGATGGTGGTGGGAGTTCTGCTCCAGGGTGATACCTAAGGATGTGCAATTTCCGCTTGCTGCTGCTACGATACATCTAAAAAAATCAGATAAAATTGGTTTTCATTATTTTGTATATTAAAACATACATTTTTAACATATTTCACCTCTACAATATAGTTTAAATGAGATAATTTAACTGTAGTTCAAACTATTTAATTAAAAAAACTTACTTTTTCACAATACTGGCAGTAATAACATCTCGTAGCTTTGAGTATAGGTTGGTTTAGTTCAGGTATAGTTGTTAGGTCCACACTTGGATGCCGTTTAGCTAAGTGGTTCACAAGCATCCCTCGCCTTTTAAAACCAAGCAGGCACGTGTTGCACCTATACACAAATTGTTTATAGTCTGCTGGATCAACCTAAAATGAAAAGAAACGTATATTAACTGTGTTCTTCAGTGAAAATATAGCACTGCAATCAAACAATTATTGTTCTAGAAATTTGTAGATATGTATATGAAATTATTTAAAAAATATAATTTCATTAAATTCATAACTTAGGACTATACATAACTTGTAACTTTTAACAACCTGGATGCTACCTTTGGAAACATCCTGCTCCTGCCAGGGGCAGGTCAACATTCTGCCCCAGCACAGTTCAGGGATCTTTTCAAATGTACCAGTTGGAACATTCTGGGTCAAGGGGAAGATTGTAAAAGAATATCCAAAACTGAAATGACTCCCAGAAGGTCCATTTATCTACACTCAACTTTTCCTAGCCTTGGGGATCAAAGTTCTACTCTTCAAGGTGCTCCCTAAGTCGTGCTAACAATGGAGGCTAAATACTCTTAACACACAAAATCAAGTAATCATACACATTACTGAATAACCTAACTCGTTCAAGTACCTGACCTCAGACCTAAATCACTACATAACCTAAGCACTACTCAAGAATAAAGAAACCACAAAGGGCTGCTCTGCTACCTAGAGGCTCGACTACCTTCAGATGTAAGCACTCGCATGTCAACAGGGTAGCCAGGCTCTCCCCATCTTGCATTTCTCGCAATTCTTTCACAAAAAGGGTCAGGATCTGGTTCAGACTCCCAGTTCGAATGGGTCCCATAAAGCAAAACTCTGGTTAAGACTTTAAAAATCCGTGCTAGAGGGAAGTATCGAGGCCATGAACCTGGACCCGGGTATACCACACAGTGAAGTGGCATAGTAGTCAGGTTGATGATCTGCTTCCAAGCTCTCCAAATGTACTCACTAGAAAGGAGACGAGAGAGATACCAAATAATATACACATGGAAAGTACTGGAGGGCCAGGTCTCAAATCTACACGTTAAAATAACAACGTACTGGAGTGAACGATATGGAAGAAAATGCAGAATAGAACCAGTGAAGAGGAGAGGTGCCATAGGTACAATCAGAGAACACTGTATAAAACATCAGAGGTCCGCGGTTGTTCAACAGCCTCCCAGCAACGATAAGAAATATTGCCGGAACAACCGTGGACATCTTCAAGAGAAAACTAGATTGTTTTCTAAAAAAAAAAAATGCTGGACCAACTGGGCTGTGGGCAAGCGGGCCACTCCAAGCAACAGCCTGATGGACCAAGCTCTCAAGTCAAGCCTGGCCTCGAACCAGGCTTGGGGAGTAAAAGAACTCCCAGAACCCCATCAAGCAGGTATCAAGCAAGATAAAATACCAAAAATTCCTACCGAACAATGGGGAATCTGTATCAGTACCATGTGCTGCCGAAAAGGCCCATAAAAAGCTGGTATAGCAAAGCAAAGTCATGCATAATAGCCCCACCCAGGACAGAAGCTGCCCAAAGCGTGATCTGACAAACTTTATGCTGACAAATAACAAAACATGAGGGTGGAAGGAGTTCTGCACCCAACATGCTGAGTGATGGAGGCAAAAGGAATGATCAGCAGCTTTCAAAAACACTTGACCTGCATGCCAGGAGCAAGGTAAGTGTCTTGGCTGAATAAACATTATACCATGACTATAAATATCAGGCAGAAGCCACAAACAAGAGCAATCACTTATGCACATTCTTGGCAAAAGCTTAAAACACAGAAAAGAAGGGCAAGACAACTGCAATATGTTAGCACCCAGCTAGCTACTGCGATTACCAACAGGCCTCAGAGCAGAGAACAAGTCTAGCAAGCAGTCTAAAAGCAAGTTGATTAATAAGTAGTTGATCTGCAGAGGAACCTGAACATTTCATAGCTTGCTGGATACCTGCTGGATGGGGTTCTGGGAGTAGTTGTTCTCCCCTGGGGAGTAGAAGACACTGACAAAATCACTGAGGCATTAGAAGAAAAAACAGAATGCAGTTGTGATATACACGGACTTTGCAAAGGCATTCTATAAACGTGACCATGAAGTGATAGCACACAAAATGAGGTCAATGGGAATAACTGGTAAAGTAGGACGCTGGATACTCAGTTTTCTGTCGAACAGAACACAGTAAGAGTCAACCATATAAAATTGAGTCCAAGCACAGTTAAAAGCTCTGTACCTTAGGGTACAGTCCTTACCATTGCTTTTCCTTATTCTCATATCAGATATAGCCTCAAATACAAGTCACAGCTTCACATCATCCTTTGCAGATGACACAAAAATCAGCATGAAAATTACCTATGTTGAAGACATTGAAAAACTACAAGCAGATAATAATAAAATTTTCAACTGGGCAGCAGAAACGAACATGATGTTTAACAGTGATAAATTCCAGGTACGGTAAAAATGAGGACCTTAAACATAATACAGGGTACAAAACACAATCAAAATCTACCCATACTAGGTAAACAGCATGTAAAGTATCTGTGAAAGACGATGTCTGACAACCTAATGTTTATTGAGCATAACCAAGCAAATATTGCATCAATCAGAAAAATTATAGGATGGATTAAGAGCACTTTCAAATCCTGGGACCCCATCACAATGTACCTTGTATTTTAAGGTCCTCATTTTTACTGTACCTCTGTATCACTCATTTTAGCCTGTATCTTTGGTGGGGTAGCAAACAACCAAGGGGAAACCTGGCCCATAGTAGGAGTGAAATACAAAGCTAAGGCATACTACATGGATGACCAAAACACAACCATGAAGAGAAAGGAAATGATAAAACGTCTCCATCAGAATTGATGTCCCACTGACGGCTAACACCACTTTGCTGAAGGACAATGAGCCATTAGAAGTTTCCCCTGATGCTATAACAAAGTGAATGAGTGAGGGAGGGCAAGCTAGCTAGAGCCCTGGGTGACCTAGGCTTCCATCTAGCAGTGGGTAGACACATCACAGTCAAGAGAATTTTACACCACAGCAATGATCACTAGCCTCATCTTCCTGTGCCTAATACTCTTAAAGCAGTTGCTTGTTTTATAGTACTTATACTTTCTGGCACATTTTTTTAATTATTTGTTTATCCCTGATAACTAAGCTCTCCTTGCTTTTAAGAGAGGACCAGATTCTTGTCCTGGCTTTCAGTAGGCAAGCGTGTGTCTCAAGAGCCTGGTGTCATCCAAGTCCTGGCTCAACCAGCTCTTTGTCCAGAGAGCTAATGAGAGGCTCTCCTAGAAAATAAACATTAAACAGTACTAATATTGAAACAGGAACTAAATTCTTAATTTAGAAATATTAACTATACATATGCAAACTGCTCCAGGACTCACATCTGATACAACACTGAAAAATTAACTTATCCAAAGAGTTCCATGCTTTTCTCCTAGAACTTAAAAAATCTTACATTTAAACCTCTGGATAGGAAAATTCTAGTATAGCTAGTTATTTTGTGACAATTGCTTTTACTGCACCTTAGGGATAAACTTGGGCGGTGCTTTACCACCTGGTTTTATAGTTCGGCCATCACGGTCAGTTAAATGCATGCGCTTTGCATGTTCACGAAGCTTGTCTTTCCGTTTGAACCTTTTTCCGCAATCTGGACAAAGGAAGTCACGCCGATCTGAATGGCTGTAAAAACAGTATAATACCTGTACATAAGTAAAAGTGAAAAGTAGAGAATAATTAAACACACAGATCACAATAATATTTTTTCTTTGAAAGTGATAAAAATACAGTATTAAGTGGATTATAATGTACTTTTCTGAGTGGCACCTTGGTTGTTCCTATAAACCATAGCTATGGGTTCACCCAGCTTACTATTAGCACTCCAGTCATGTGTACTCAATTAGAAAAAAATGTGCCATGATACCAAAGAACACATCTAACCACTCTCAAACTAAATAATTAGTAACTAATTCCTACACAGACTGGCACCAGGTGACCGCAATAGCACAATCAGGTCGGTGATTTGGTCCGAGTTTGAGTCCTGGCTGGGAGGATTGACTAGGCCCCAATCCTAACTGATCCCTCTAGTTCACCTGGCACTAACTAGTGGGCGTGGCCCACTAGTTGTCTTCTACTAGTGTCTTTCCCTTCCCATGAACTATGGGAAGGGAAAGCTTTTAGCCTGCTAACAGGAGTCAGGTGTAGTCTGTTCCTGTATTCACCTGTATATAAAAAAATCTAATTTAGACCCAGTCCATTCAAAAGAATGCAGAGAAGATGGAAAGTAAAGGGTCACAACAGGGAACAACAAAGGTGCTGCTCAGAAATCCTCAGTTGCTCCCCAGAGCCATCAATAAATGGTGTGAAATTAGGTAGGTAATATGCAGAGGGAAACTGAGGCGAGGCTAATCAGAGGCATCGCACACTTGACAGCTGATCCAAGGCTACACACATGCAACTGGGATGTGGCAGATCAGGAACATAGCACAACGCAAATTGTTAAATTCAACCTCCAGAAACTCGGAGCTGACGTATCAGAAAATTACATGGCTGAGGAGAAGGCTGCAAGTGTTACACTTTTCCACAGACAATACACACAGTAGTATACATTTGTCTGGTTCAGCTTGATCACTTAGCAAAACAACTGGGAGATATGAGCTTTGAAACAAGGGATCAGAGTTTGAAGATTAAACAAATGTAATGTGAAGTATACTCAAGATCCTGAAAGAAACAATGAAATGCACTAGTCAAAGTATGATGAATAGATGGACAGACCTGACCCAAATGAGAATGGGGCCAAGCCAGAAAGCAGAGAACTCCTTCCTAGCTAGGAAAGAAGGTGAAAGCAGCAAATGCACAAACCTATCACATTAACCAAAAAACCCAGCCACCACCACAAGGCATGAAGTTTACCAACCCTGGTTTCCAAATTAGACCAACAAACACATTCTTCAGTGTAACATCTTAAAGACAGGGAAATGTCTGGATTGGCAGAGAACAAAATGTGAAAGAACATATCAAATGACCAAGCGGACTTCAACAAAATATGAGCAGGACAGAGATGAAAGAAGGCATGGCCAAACTTTTCTAAAGATATAGATGAAAGGTCCAATCTACAGGACCTTTGGTATCATAATGAGTGGTTTCCTCTGACAGATAAACCTGACCCTTGAACAACAGAACAATCACACACTTGACATCATTACTTATTTCAATTGGGGCTCAAAGTTGCTGAAGGCCTGGCATGCTAGCAGTGACTCGACTGGACCCATGAACCATGGGGGAAGAACCAAGGGGGACCATGTTATAGACATGCATTATAAAGGCAATGTGTTGAATATCAGTAACATTATAAAAGAGAGCAAAGACAACTTTATTATGATAAACATTATATTGAGGAAAGTTATGAGAATGACTTTCTGATGCATAAAATACATCTCTATGAAGATTCAAAACATCCTTTAACAATGATTATATAAATATTTTTATTAAGTCAGTTAATTATATAAGTTCAAATTATCTGCCAAATAATTTGCTGTAGCTGTACTTACCTCAGCATGTGAATCTTTAGCTTGTCACTCGAAGGCATCTCTTTACTGCAAACAGAACAGGTATGTGGCATGACGGCATGGTAAGATCGTATGTGGCGGCGAATTTTACTATACGTAGGAAATACCTGTTGGATAAATTAATATGACTGGATGTTAACATTCGTAAATATCTTAAGAGATTACAGTATAGTCAGAACTATTTTTATTAAATGTGAAATTAATTACAGCATGAGTAACATTTTAAATCCACCAGTCATATTGGTTCAGTATGCTGCTGATACATTGCTTACTTATCAGTGACTATGGGAATGAGAGATCTAGCTCTTACTGGGGCCCTGCAGCTTCCCGGAGCTTACTACGCTGATATGCTAATGCCAGACTTTGGCATCAGTCATGTGTATGGAGTTCTGTGGGCCTACTGGGGACCACGAGCCAGAACCTGGCCCCACTCAGAGAGGCATGGGGAGCAATGGCCTATAGAAACCCCCGTGTGGTTGGAAGCATTGTATGTCTGCCATCAAATGGGTCAGGCACCCAAAACAAACCCCTATTCTGGTGAAATTATTGCTACCAAAAGCCAAACAATTAGATAGAACTTCCCTAAAAGAAACGAGCAAAGGATCATGACGTCACACGTTGACACGCCATTGTCTGCGCAGCTCCCCCCTCTCCGGGAGGGGGAAGGGGGGAAATAAAAATAGAAGGGGGGTATGGAATTCTGCTGGTTGAATACTTCCAGAATCTCATCTCCACAAAGTTCGTGTTGTTATATCAGAAAGGCTGCTCCTCCTCCTCCCTGTTTATCCTTTCTTTCCTTATTACCTGGTCTTATCTTGTGAATATTGCATCCTCTATTATGTTCGTCAGTTTTATTTCCATAACTGTGAGTGCAGTTCTGCTACCTATTCTTCCAGCTCTACCCCTTTACTTGTAATGCTGTCTACATTTGTGTACCAAATTTAATACTACTCATTTCTACTGGGCTGCTTAGTTTCCATCCAGGAGAGCCCCATCCACGAGTTGAATTCTGTTTTGGGCTAGTCCCATTCCAGAGGGTGTCATTTCTGAATATTGGTCTTGTCTCTCACTCTCATTCCGTTCTCTATAATACTACTACATAGTATAACACTATAGCAGGCTGTAGTATTATACTATGTATTATTCATATTATTAGTAGTAGCAGTAGTACAGTATTATATAGTATTAGTATCATATTAGTAGTAATAGTAGTAGTATTATAGAGTATTATTCTCTATAATTCTACAGCAGGCTGAGAGCTGCTGCCACGAGGAATAGGGTATCAGCTGCCAAGAACACCCAGTGTGTGTCAAAGAAAGCAGTCCTCCTAAGGGCAAGACAGCCTATTCCAAAACAAAAATGTGATGTCATATACCCAAGGGTGAAGTATCCAAAGATCCCCAAAATTAAGGGCAAGAATAGCCAACCCAACCAGCAAAATAAACTAACCTCCCAGATGAAACAAGAACTGGCTGCCTGAAAAGTGAAACAAATGGACAGATATGCCAGGCACAAGATAGGCATTGTGGGCAGCTGCACAATTAACCCCAACAAATCAGCTACCGAAGAAATGGGAATGAAGCTACAGAGAAGAATCACTCAACATGTCCAACCCTAGGACAAGTTGCAATCCACTAACACCCACATGAGTCGGTACCAGGTACAGCACATGCACAAAAGCTTACAGCTACTTTAACTATATGAACTCCCCAAAACAGGCCTTGCAATGGTAACAAGTCCAATGCACTTCTTAGAAAGAATGCAACTCAAAAGATGAAGACTGAGGGGGAGCCCAAAACCCTCTGAGAAGATATCTATGATGGGTGAAGCAATAAAATGCAGGCCAACAAATCAGGAAAGAGAACCCTCTGCACCAAGCTGGAGTGAAATAAGAAACTGCAAAGAAGCAAGCGAGTGGGATAAAGCACTACTGTGAAACAGGTAGAATACTTAATTGTAACAAAGCAATGAACCCACATGGAATGAAAGAGCCAAGTAAAGCCAAGATCATCTAACTAGGCCAATGTTTACTCTGTACCATGCTGGGTTGCAGCTCAGCTCTGGTGCCTTTCATTCAGCCTCTATCCAGAGCTTGTACACTGAAGCAGATGTCTTATTGCTTCAGGACTGTCAAGATCATTACTGCCTTTGTGCTACCTCGCGAGGACTGCATCATCATCATTCTCGCTTTTGAACGAGTTTGGAGGATGCTCCTCCAGCGAGTGTTGCCTTTCACCTCCTTCCTTTTCTGTTCGGATGTCTCTTACAAGCTTCCCTTTCAGTCTGTGTTAGCAATGTCTCTCCTCATGTCGTTCCATCCTTATTTCTTTGGAGGGTCCCGCTTGTGAAGTCTTGCAAGTCACATGGTAAAGACTTCTACCCCTCCTATTGCTCAGAAATGCCTTTTCCTTGAACATTTTTCTTCACACTCACATTCTGTTACTCTCTACACAGATGGGTCTAAGTCTGCTGATGATGTTGGTTACTCTTATCTTTCCAGACAAAATGTATATCTGCCGCCTATCTCCGAAGGCCAGCATCTTCACTGCTGAGCTGTATGCTACTGTATCTTGTTTGCCATTTGTCGACTGCTTTTCCATCATCAGTGCTCCTTTGTTATTGTGACTCTCATAGTGTTCGCATGGCTTTGGAGTCATTTAATCCTATACATCCTGTGGTAGTTGAAATGTAGTAGGCCGTTTCTAATCTCTAGCCGACAGGTTAAGTTTTGCTGGGTTCACAACTAGATTGGTATTTCCTTAAATGAGCATGCAGACATTACCACTAAGGAGGCTATCCACATTTATCCTATTTCCCAAAAAAGCATTCCATATTTTGATTTCTACCTAATCATTCATTACTCGATCCATGGCCATTAGCAGGATCATTGGTCTTCTGATACTGGTAAACTACATGCTCTTAAGGGAATGCCTGTTCCCTTGACCTTCCTTCGTCCCCTTGTCTAAACTGCATTGTCCCTCTATGGTCGTACATCTCCTTGTTGGATGTCATGATTTTTAGGATGTTCGTGTCTTGCTTCCCGACTGTCCCTTGTTGTCGTTTGTCCCTCAATAGAATTGTTGGTGAATCCAATACCTTTGATATCGCTCACCTTATGCACTTTTGTTCCTGTGTTGGTATCCATAGTGGTATTTAGTGCCTTTTGAATCTCTTGCAAATTTGATGGCACTATGTAGCAGCTTGGTATCCTTTTGATAATCTTTTAGACCAAATATCTAATGGGTCAAAAAAAGAGGTCTGCCAACACGTGCGGTACCAGATGAGTAAGGTAGGACCGAGTCGCAGTCACTCGGGCTGGGACTCTGAGTAACCTGTGACTCCATCTAGGGTTCACCTCATTTTATATTCTTTCTTTCAGATATTATAATAGTTTGTTTCATCTTTGATTTTTGATCAGTTTTTTTTTAATTTTGGGTTGATCTCTGATCACTAAGCACCTCTTGCCTACCCAGCAAGAGCATGGGTCTCAAGAGACCTGGCACAATCCCTAGGCTTAAGGGTACCAGTGTGTAAGCACCTGGGAACTACTAATAGAGCATTTCCAGAAATAAAAAATGTGCATTTTTTTATAGAGAAAATTGAGATGAAAAATATAATTGGATAGATGCCAAAGATGCACAGTGTGCAGAGTATTCGGCATATGAATAGGATACAGTATTAACTAAACAAAATAAATGGTGAAAAATAAAGTGTCAAGAAGTAATTAGTTTACAAGAATCAAATTCTGAGAAATGACAGCTAAACATAGACACCACTGCCTTTAACATCTATTCACTTGTACAAGCAAAACAATGTTAGCTTACCTTGTTGCATGTAGGACATTCATACTCTCCGTTTACACAATGCGTAGATACATGAGCCTTCAGACTGGCCACAGAGAGGAACCCTTCCCTGCAAATGGGGCAGTCATAGCCTTTACTGCCGTCTGGGGAGTTAACATGTTAATATAAGTGTTAATCCATCAACTATGTAAACTAAATAACCTACAATATTTCTTGATAGAAGACACTTACCTAGGATTAAGTACCATTCCATTAGATCCTACATGGTGATTCAGATATGTTTTTATTCCATAATAAAAATATCCAAAGAAACCAAATTGGTTTTGTGTGATGCCGTTATTTGCATTCTTTATAAGAACTTGGATTCAATATCACAGCTGACGAAGTTGATAGGATCTCATACACATGAAAAATCACGCGTTTAATACAATGAATTGGCCCCATTCTGGTAGCGCACTACGTAGCTCCCCAAGCTACTCAAGACTCCCATTGACCTGCCAGAACCAGAATCTGGCACTTCCTTCAAGGTGAGGGGAGCATGGGGATCAGCAGTCAACCTAAATACTATGGAAACTCATCAGAAAGTCTAGATGAAACAAAAACGACTGCTTGAAAAAATTAAAATAAGTAATAGTTTGACTTGGGTGAACAGCTCCAGCTCCATCCATCAGTTTCCTCACTTATGAGCCACCAGGACAAAATGCCATGGAAAAGGCAGGACATAAGGTGGGAATGGGGGTCTACTGTGGAGAGTACCAGAAAGTAAGTAATTATCAAAAGAAGGCACCAAGCCAGGAAGGCTATGTAGCACCATTAAATGTACGGAAAAATCAGAGGGCGTTAAATATCACTAAGGATGCCAATATGAGCAGGCGATGAGTCACAATAACGTGGCTAAAGTATATTGACCAGACCATACATTCTCAAGTCCATTCAAATCGACTTGAGACTTCTGAGGAGAAGAACAAAGAAACCTCAATGGGTAAAGGGCAAACCGATTGCCACCCAAACATGGCCAGCAACAGCTACAATCAGCAGGCCAGAATCAACAGACAGGATCAGGCATGAGCCCAGTGGCATATGAGAGGACCCTGTTGAAGAGACAGAAACCCAAGGGAAACCAACTTGGGATGCACAGAGCAAAGGACATAACAGATGCAACTTATCCAACTGAAAGCAGACACCAAGATATCTCTCAAGAAGAAACAAAAGGGCCACAGACACCAGCAAAGCACCCAAAGAAAACACCTTTGCAAAACCCCTGGTCAACAGGAGGTCACTGTCAGCCAGTTACCAAACTGGAACAGACAACAGAATAGATAGAACACTAGAGTGAAAAAATGGTAAGAAACATTTCAATCCCCAACCCAGAAGGAAAATCAATACCACAAGGGAATTCACCAATGGGCAAACCTATCAGGAAGGGACACCCCAACTCATGACCAGGCCACAGCCACCACTATGAAGCCCGGGGAACCTGCTTGCTTGATACCTGCTGGATAGGGTTCTGGAAGTTCTTCTACTCTCCAAGCCTGGCCCGAAGCCAGGCTTAACCTGTTAGAGCTTGGTCCAACAAGCTGTTGCATTGAGCGGCCTGCAGGCCCACATATCCACCACAGCCTGGTTGGTTCAGCACTTCTTTTAAAAAGCTATCTGGTCCTCTTGAAGATGTCCACAGGTGTTCCGGCAATATTTCTTATACTCACTGGGAGGATGTTGAACAACCGTAGACCTCTGATGTTTATACAGTGTTCCCAGATTGTGCCTATGGCACACCCCCCCCTGCTCTTCACTGGTTCTATTTAAAGGAGGCAGCCGAGGCACAGGCAAAACACTTGACCAACTCTGATATGAGGGAGGCACTAAACAGATCAATGAATGCTCCAGAAGGCCAAGGACACCCCATGAAGAAAAAAAGGAGATCCCATGCCAAATAAGGAGGCAGACACAGCTAGCCAAAAAAAGGGCATGCCAACCACTCGGACAACAGGGCACCCAACTGTCCAAACAATAGGGGCACCACACAGCTTACAAAGGCTGACAAAATAGCTGGGTGCCGCCACCAAGGCCCCAGATGTCCCAGCCAGAAAAGATAATTCTAGATCAAGCAGTAAAGCTGAGACCCAACAAGCAGTGAAGGGAATCTAGGATTAAAATCAGAGCAAAATCAGCCCTAGGTTACAGGTATTGTGGGCGATATTAAGCAACTGTTATGCATGGCTTGCATGGAATAACTGTTTCAGGGAAACCATCACCAATTAGGTGGTTGAAGCAGCCAGCAAGTGTAGATTCGAGCAAAAACCTTCAAATCTTCAAGGTAGCAGGCAAGTTAACCAAGTAGAATACATACACTAGCCACCTAGTGAGAACTGGGCAAGTTTATGCTAGGGCTGTTCACTAATGGCCAACTATTGTTTCTATTGTTTTCATAATTTTTGTCATGTCATTCAGAAAAGGTTTGTTTTGGTTTTTCTGGACTTTATAGTTTGGTCTCATTATTTTTTGTTATCTTAGATTCCTATGCTTTCCTTGCCTCATAGAACCACATTCTGGTACTGGCCCTTGGTAAGTAAACCTGGGTCAAAGGCCTGATATGATCTCAGTACTTTGTAGTACCAATACAAAACTATTTATAAACTTAAGGGAGCTATTGATGAAGCCATCATATAGGCTTACATCATCATATATATATACATCATATAGGATGTAAGGCATTAATTATTTGGGCATTAATTATTTGCCAAGACAAGATTGTTTTTCAACAAAATGAGAAATTGAAGTCTTTGTGTGCAATACCTCCTTTTCCGTACTTTAAATTTATTCCAAAACTGTTACTGTAACAAGATTATTGTATAATCTAACACCATAATACTATTACTGTAACAAGATTATTGTATAATCAAACACCATAATACTAGTCTACAAACTCGGTACTGTAATTTATTCAATCTCTTACAGCTTATTTCTGTCTCACAGTTTCACCTGTACTCTTACTATCAATACTCGTGTGCATCATTAGACTTCAAAACTTTCCTAAAGGCTATTGCTCTGCATTGCGACTTTTTATATTTCTTCAGAACTGTACAACATGATTGCCCCTTCAGATAAAGTGCAATTGTTCCCATGGACAAGACCTTGTACAACAAAGATCTTTTCATACATCCCTGTTAGATCATACTAATGCAAGGGAGAAACTGATAAATTCTCAATTTAAGCCTGAATGACCCGAAGGTTAGTTCCACAACCGAACTACATTCCACTACACTACAAATGTTCCACTACATTCAAACCTCTTCCAAGTAATACTCAGCAATAAAGAGACTGTCAAGGAGCACTCTGTTAATTGCTTGATGGCCAGTCTCTTCCCTAACCCTAGCGATCATCAGGTATCAGCACTAACACATCAATATGATACCTTGACCATGCCCCCCCCACTTACATTTACAGTATATGGTTTTTGTGTCTTGTGTTTATCCTAGAAACTAGAAACTTCTGTTTCTAGTGTGCTATTATTGGGTCAAGTCACATACAATACTACAAGGAGAGAGAGAAAAATATGCAAACTGGAACCAGAACAGTGTTCTTGGCAAAGTAAACAAATCACTGAGCATCTCAAATGCTCCACTTTATCCCAAAATTGACAAAGAAAGAAAGCTATGTAGAGAAAAAGAAATGAGTGAAATACTGAAGCAACAGTACAATTCTGTTTTCAGTGAATCCCTGAGCACACTTTATCTAAACTAATCCAAACAAATTCTTTGTGACACCACCATTGAACCATGTATCAGATGTCACTAACTCCACTGGACTTTGAGGTAGAGCTAGACCGCAAACACTCTGCATCTGGCTTGAATTCCTGGAATTCTATATTCATCTAGAACTGCAAAAAGGGGGGGGGAGGGGGAAGAGAAAAAAAAAAGGTCAAGGCTGGTGAGAAATACTAGTGTTATCCCAGATATACTTTAAACAGCAGAGATTGTGCCACTTCACAGAGGAGGTAGTAAAGCAAGTGCAAAAAATTATAAACCAATAGCTCTAACATTACATCATAAACTTTGTTTTTTTTAATGCTAAGAAGGAAGATCACAAAACACGGGGAATCACAATCTACATAACCAGGACATCTCTCTAAATGAGTTTTTTAGCATTCTCTCGACTCTATAATCTTTCCCATTTCACAAATTACACAGAATTAGTTTGTGTACTTGCAAACCCAGAAGAATTTGCATCACAATTACAACACGTACAGGAACGAAATCCTATGCTATCTCATTATTTCATATGGTGGAAAGAAATAACCACCTCATAATTCTTCCAACACATTTGATTGCCAATCATTCAATAACTACCTATAGAGTTATCTTTTGAACCAAGACAATCATTTTTCGGTCTCCAATGATTATGCCTTGCTGGAAGGCCAACTTGTCTTTTCATTATAACGTACTTATCACAGAAATAGAGTACAACATACAGCAAACAAAAATGCTAAGGCACCTATACTAGACATGAAATTTTACTAACCAGTGTGATATTTGATGTGATTGTTCAAGGCTAAGTTGCTGCAGAACCGTCTGAGGCAAAGATTACATCGGAAAGCTTTCTGAGCTTCATTTCCATGAATGGCTGTATGTACGTCTAGGCGTTCTCGTCGTGAAAATGACTGGGGAGGAAGGATAAAATACAGACAACTGAAATGAAATTATCCGTTGAAAAATTGGCCAAAACAATATTATTTACTTCTGATCATGAAAATGGTTGCATTACTGTATATTAAAATTCTCACAAAAATAAACAGATATTTTCCATTATAAAACACAAAACACCTGTTTAGATTTAATGACATTTTACCTCATAAAAATACAGTGGAACCTCAGTCTACAAATTTCATCTGTTCCCAGAGATGGATCATAATCCGATTATTCATACACCGAAACGATTTTTCCAACAAGAAATAATGTAAATTGAATAAATCCGTTCCACGCACCCAAAAATATATTTTATACAGAATACTTCTCATTGTTTACTATACCTAACCTTCATTGAGGACTTGTTGGTATATGGAAGATGGTGAGGAAGGGGGGGGGGGGGAGGTGGTGGTAGTGTTTGGAAGGGGAGTTCCCTTCCATTATAACAGCAGGCAGTGATGACATTTCTGGAGTACGCTCTCTACTATGTTTTGCAGGCATACCACTAGGACCTGCTTGTGGCTCACTCTTGCTTGTCTATGAATCTTTATATAAACACTTGTTTTCTCAACATTTGTCTGTAGTGAGACATCACATTGTCATTAAAAAGGTTAATGCAACAGCCTGCTACAGCTTTATCTGCGAGAGACTTTTCAGCAAAAGTTTGCAGTTCTTCCCATACTGCACACGTTTTCTTAATTAATGAAGAAAGGACATCATCTACTGCCTCTTCCTACCCTGAAGAAATTTTCTCAGCTGTCTTTTGTTGCTACTCCTTGCGAAGGGCTAGGAGTTCCTCAGTAGTCAGTTCATCACTTTGTTCCTACATATCAGCACCATCCAACTCTAACCCTAATCTCAAGCCCAGAAAAACAATTTCCTTGACAAGAGGGAGAGCAGCTTCAGGCTAAAACCCCCTCAAAGCCTCTTTACCACCGACTTTCTTGGGATCCATGGCATGATATACAACATCCTTTCTGTGGAACGCCCCGTCGGCTCCCTGATGGCTTCAAAGAAGGGAGTCTGCTGGATCGACTTGGAAGCCTCGGCGAGAAAGAGAGGCTCAATCACCTCTGTGCTCATATTGGAAGGGGCAGCCCTTGAAGCCAACCGAGCTTCACCCCGATCTAAACCCTACCCTGAATCAAAGCCTCAGGTGTTTGGAAGCAGGGTTAACCACGCCCACCTGGAAAGGAAGAGGAGGCACGGACTGAATCATGGCCGAAGCAACCAACGTCCCCCAAATCCGAGTCCCTAGACCCCAAGCTCTGGGGCTTCCAAATGGGCAACCAACATGGCCCGTTGCAAGAGAACCATTCATGCAATGCGGCAGCTGCCCGATTCGGTAGATCAGATAAGGGATGAGTAAATTGGAGCACAAGTGGGGAATAAGTCTCACAAGACTCCGGGTCATTTGTGTTCCATACCCAATAGGCAACATGGCAGAGGCAGTATGGATGATTGTCACCCTGAGGCAGGGGTGACTATTAACCCTCAAAATTGCACAAGGCAAGAGTGGGCTCAGAAGAAGTATCCATGGTACAATCAAACCCATAGGGGGGTTTCCAGGGCGTGTAGGGTGAATGAGCCTCACAGGAAGCCCAGGCACTGGGGCCAGCGAAGCCAGTAAAGCCTGTCGATGCAGGCAAACCGACCGCAAGCAGGCGCTGTAAAGGCAACAGAGGAGTACCACCAATACACCCTAGGTGTAACCTAATGAGGAACTAGGCAGAACTTCTCCAAGGACCTGGCAAAAAATGCCAACAAAAAGAAAAACACATGAAACCCCCGAAAACCCACAACAGCCAATCAAGCAGTCTGAGAAAAAGTCTGTTGCCGTGTAATACCATATGCAGGCTGCGCCAGCTGTAGTGTGCCCCACCAGCTGATAAACACCCCTACCCGTGGCAAGGCAGAAAGCCCAAGACCCCCAGCTTAACCCCAACGGCGAGGACAATCGCAAGCAAGGAAGCCCTCTAACCGGGAGTGTTTCCTGAATGCCCCAAGGAAGATAACCCTGACCACCCAAGGGCAGTACTCATGGAGCGCCTAGGGAAGGAAATTACGCAAGTGTAGTTACTGGACGAGAGCTACGCTCGTGGTGTCCCGTTTTCCCAGTACTCCGTCGTATAATGTTTTGAAACTACCAATGGTTTTGGCCTCTATCACCTTCTCATCGCATAGTAAACAATTAAGTGAGGCTTTTGAATACTAGTGGCCTGTAATTATTGTCAAATCACAATTTGGTCTTTCCTGCCTGTGTTCGAATCAATTTCTAAATAACATTTCCAGACATAATAGCAAAGTGAATTACAATATACTTTGAGCTGTAGCAGGGACAAGCTCTAAGCCAGTACAACTATACAGCATTGGAAGGGATATTAGGAGGAGGAGCTGGGACAGGATGGAGGAAAGGAATGGTGCCCAAAACTACTTGCCCCATCGGGATTGAACAATTACCTGTAAGAAGTGAGGTCATCACTATCTACCAGTCCAAGCGGTTAGAAAGGTGTATTTGATAAATAGATGTACATAGAGCATTATATTTTACTCCTATATACACTACTCAATCAGTTTTATTCAATTATGTGCACGAATCAAGTTCAACACAATTAAATGCATAATGTAAACTAACAAGTGAAGCCAGGAAAAAAAAAAAAAAAAAAAATATCCAAGAGTTAGTGGGTTAAAAAACCATCCAACTTGATCATTCGAGCCTTTTTACCACGAGTCGGCACGCTACATCTAGCGCTTACACATCCACTGACCATTCCACCCGGCTACTGTGCACACCTTGCATAATCAGAAAAGTTTTTTTTTTTTTTTTTCCATTTTCTTGCTGTTTGCATATAAATGCTTCATTAGATAAGGAACAAATTATTTACTTTTCTTTTTTTCTGAAGTGGCACTCATTGTTCAAAAGGTGGAGGAGGCCAAAACCGTTAGTAATTTCAAAGCGTTATATGATGAAGAGTGCTGGGAAGACGGGACATCACGAGCGTAGCTCTCATCCTGTAACTACACTTAGGTAATCAACTCAGAGTTGATTAAGTAAAGTGTTTGTTAAATCCTCTCTGTGAGAGTTAAAGTGTTCAAGTCCATACAATGAGGCATTAATCGAGATATTAAATGAAAACCTATTACAGTATATGAACAAATTTAACAAACCCACAAGGTATCCCACCCCTACTAGGGATATCTAATTCCTTACTTTATAACAGAAGTCACACTTATAAGGCTTAGTTTGGACTGGGGGGAAGAAGCCATGATCTTCAACATGAGATGACAGTTCCTTCTCAGTCTCAAAAACCTGAAAAATAGAGCATTGAGTATAATGAAACATCCCACAAGTGGTTACCTAAAGCTTATACACTGGTACCCCTACAGATCAATTTAACACCAAGCATCTACAACCTCACAGCCTACTGGGAGCAGGTACAGTTGAGTAAAAGTATTCCTTTACCCCTCAGTTCCTTGGAATGTGCAAAATGGCAATGCCCTATTTGTTGTAGTAGTAGTGGGTTAGATTATGAATGAATAGGCATTTTGTAACAACAATTCTCATTTGTCAAAACACCACTCGCTTGTTACATAATTCTCTTTGCCATCTAAACTTGAACAACAAATGTTGGTTTGGTGCACCAAGAAAAACCTCTCCTGAAGAAGACCAGCTAATTCTTGAATGCAACCATCAGTCTCCCTTTATGTTATTATATCTGAGCTTTAGAGTATACTGCATCTTGACAATAGGGTTACTAGTAAAGTCCTTTTCAACCACAGCCTACCACATACCACTCATTTTTATACCAATATTTTACCATGATATATATAATTGTTATTAATGGCAATGTCTTCTCACAGACATAGTAACTTAGAATAAAAACCCCACACTTATGTATTTGTGTATTTTATGTAAATATTTACACCAAGTCTTTTGTACTCTGAGTGCTTTATCAAGGTCTGAATACATGGTTAGGATGAGACTAACCATACACTCAACAGATTAGCTGTTGAGATGTAAGTTTTGTTCTATCCCTATAATCAGACCTTCATACACCACTCACTAGAGTTCAAAAGACTGTAAATCTCTACATAAAATATACAAATGCATAAGTGGAGTTTTTTTATCCTATACTTTTAATTGATAAGCTGTTGTGATGTACTAAATATTGTTCACCACAATTAAGTATTACAGATTTTACATCATTCTACAAATTCTTAAAAATATGTTGTACATAGATAACACACCTTTATACATTGAGGACAAGTCTTGTCCACGTCCTTCAATGTAATGGTGGAGGCATCCTTCTGTTTTATATCAGCCCGAACATGGGAATATTGGTGTATTCTAAGCATCTGTAATAAACAGTAATTAAATTGTAACACAGTATTAGAAAAAACTCGGCACCGAATATAATGAAACACCTCTTTCTGTTGACCAAACCACACACTAGAAAGTGAAGGGATGAGGACGTTTCAGTCCGTTCTGGACCATTCGTCTCTTTCTGGTGGGACAATAGTGGCCCCCTGTTGGTAAGTGCCTGGTTAGCTCAAACCAGGCCCCTTGCAAGTCATTCAAAGCCTACTGGAGACCACAGGGCAAAGCCTGCCCTGCCCCTCCTCTAAAGAGGTTCAACTAGTGGGAGATTTTTCTAAGAAATAAACCAGCAAAAAGGTACAGCAATACAATACAGACAACAGCCACCCATATCTAAACACTTCTGAAAACAAGGCACCAAAGTGTTGGATCATTCACCTACAAATAGAAACTGCCCATTGCCAGGTGACAGCACCAGGAGATCCCTAGTGATTGCAGTGCAGCTCCTTTCATGAGATGACCAAAGGCAAAAAACTGACACCTGAAAAGGGGAAGGGAGGGTCCTGAGTGTTACCACAAACCCACCAGACAGAGATGGTTCATTACATTTAACAAGTGGTTTCCTGGGCATAACTAACTTCATGGTGGCTCCCAGGTGTTATCTCACCAAAGGAAAAACAAAGGATAGGGAGAGACTAGGGGTAGATGAGAGCAGCAGCCAAAAAAACACTGAGGAAGGGGAAATCAGTGATAGGTAACCCAACTTATTGTCACTCAAATCCAGCACAGCCCCAGCACATTACTAAGATAACAAGCAGCCAAAAGCTTGTTAGAATACAAGTAAAAACCCAAGCCTGAATATCAGCCCAAGACATACTCTTCTTAGTAAATACAATGGATATTGTTGCAAACTTCTGCACATCATGGACTTTAGTCAGCCTGTGGTTTAGGATAAACAGAATGACAATGACCCAAGACAAACAGGTCTTTGCTAAGGGGCCAAGATCACCAGACCAACAAATAATGTACGAAGTGGAACATCCCAAGTTACACATAAAAAATGACAGACAGCCACAACCGTACCAAAGGAGTTAGAGAATTGATACGACAAAATAAAACCAAAGCCCAATCCATAGTCCAAGAAGGCTCAGGAGTGTGTGCATGCAGAGGTAAAATATAACTCATAAAATAGCAGCAATGAAATGTCAAAGCTTAATGGGAACAAAGCTGCTCTACAAGCACTGAATAACACCAAGGGACAGCAACTTCAACTTTAGAGCCCATACAAACATTGCCACACCTGGAGAATGACTGAGGAGGTACAACAGTACTGTCAATCTGTAATTGGACAGTTACTACTAGCAAATGAATTCTCTAACTATAGTGTGCCTCATTTTCAAAGTTTTTTTTACAGATTTACCTTGCTACTGTCTGTTTTGTTTCATTCTGTCTTTTTCGCAGGTTACTTCTTTGTTATGGCGATCAAGACTTCCCTGCTCTGTCTCTGAGGGGGTGCCAGGTTTTGTCCTCTAGTCCCCAGTAGTATATTACTGAATGACTGGCAAGAGCCTGGTGTGACTGTGTGTGTGGCACTAACCAGGAAACTAGTAACATGGTGTTGTTGTGCGGGCCATGCTGATACATAGGCTGCAACATGCTGATACAGTATATGAAATTCTCCAGGATGAAGTTGACAAATCTGTCAGTCGATAAGTACAAGTTTTGGTCAAGCATACATCATACAATTTCATATATCCCTTGGTACTTCAATATACAGTACTATATTATCTCCTGATCATTTACTTAATTTTTTCTCAAGCTATGTTCTTGAAATTATATTTTTCTCTATATTCATTGTCTCAAGCATTCAAACCTAATACAGTATTTAGATTGACAACTCCTAGTACTTAAGTAGAGAACAAGCTGTAGTAGAATCTCCTCCAGACTAAAGCACACATACCTCTGGCATGGTGAAGACAAGACTGCAGATCATGCACTGGCTGTGCTCAGCGCTGTTCTCCACTAGACCACTGTCACTTCTGTAGGAACAAACCACCCAATATTATATTCTGCCATTCTAATATAAATGTACATATTTTCGATATGCTGCATTTACAAAATTTTGCCCTGAGGAGATAATTAAATCTCTGTAATTCAGTCTGAACAAGGTTAATGTGCAATTCGGAAAAACCCACAATGTTCTTTGTATAATTATTACTTTCTAATCCAAGGCTGAAGGTTCTCAAACAGAAGTTGTACTAAAAATTAATGGAAGACAAAATATACATGCATTATTGTACTACATACAGTCAGCCACTGGATTATCAGGGGTTATGGTCTCCTTTTTTCCCCAACTTATTCTCAACTAAAAATCTATTTTAACATTAAATATTTAATTGTACATCTAATTTGTGCCAATTTTGTTATTGAAAGTGAAGTTCACAATGTTTAAGATCTGCAATAATGCACATATAATTTTAAAATATTATAAATCAAGCAGTGAATGTAATCAAACACCCCCTTTCTTTTCTAATGATTCAGTTCCTGGAGGTCTAGAAAATTCTAGCTGCAGGAATTAGAGATTTTCTAGTTCCTGGAGCTAGAAAATGCAGCCCCCTAGCACTGGGGCTGCAACTGAAGGACCGCACCAGGAATCTGAGGACCACTCGAGCCCACCTACAGCCAGAACCAGAATCTGGTTCTAAGAGGCAAGGGAAGTTGGGGATCAGAGATAAATTAAAAATGAGAAAATCCCACCCTGAGAAAAATGAGGCAGATAATCACTGCTGCAGGAAGAATACCCCATTTCTGAAGTATCAAACTGCTGCCAGCCACAATATGGTGGTCCAACACCTAAGGGTTCCCATCTACCAGCCATTTTATTTAACAGCCACCCAAACCGAAAAACAATTTTCCCATAGGAAAACAAGGGTACAGAGCACCACCAAAGCAGGAAGAGGCAGAAAGTGCACCAAGCCACTTCAAAAGATGCAAATGTGACAGCAACAAATTTGCCACCTTAGCCCCCATATGGGAATATGAAAACCATGCTTAAAAACTACATGTGAAGATCAGCAGAGCCTCACACCATCCAAATAGGTCATCCTGTTGATTCGCTGGAACCAACAGACACACACAGGGGGGAAGAGGATTGGGACAACAGGCTAGACGGGAAAAACAAAGGCTGAACCAGCCACAATGGTCCCAGGAGGAGGTGGAGGAGTCTGGCAGACAACTTGAACCTGGTCAACAATAGAAGCAGTAGCCACACCAGAGGGTAAATATACAAGAAAGGGTAGACTCCAATCCAGGTGAAATGCATTCACCACTAAAGCCTTGCAACCCAATATGGTACCTGTATATGGAAAGCCACCAATTCCAAACACAGGTGAATAGGTTCATCTATCAGTGGCCAGGAAGGAAGCCTCATCCAGTAACAAATGTGAACTGCAAGGAAAACTAAATACAGATAAGCCAGAAAACTGGCTAGCCATAGAGTACAGCCTCATAAAGAATGGGAATGAGCCGAACACTTAACAGTTGAAACAATGGGCTAATGGGGGCACAATTCGAATGACAGCAGAAAATGGAGTCCCTCAGGTGAAGAACATGCTGTGACACTACTCAGACTGCCACAAACTCCTGGATCATGATATGTGGCCCACTGATCCTGACTGGTATGATGACAACTGGAGACAAACCCTCTTGGTATTTCTTGTACTGTTCTTGTACTGTACTTGTACTACTAGTACTTTTCCCACACATGTACACATTAGTTTCTCCTCAGGTGTTTGGTTTGCCTAGCCCTGCATGATCGCACTACATTTCCTCCTGCTTCACAGTGTGCTGTGGGCTATTGAGTGTTTTTCCATTTCTCTGCATTGCACTCACCTTTGGAAAGTCTTCCCTATTGGCTTCCTGACTTGGGAAAGCTGTTTGCTCTAGGCCAGTTGTGCTGTGCCTTCCCCACACACTGGGCTACACATTCTTTGCCTTTCAGGAAGGATGCTCCAGACTTTCAGGCAGCCGTTCTGGTCATTAGGGTTTTATACCATTCCTTTTGATTCAGGGGCCCTCTTTTTTTTTTTTTTTGAGGCCTCGGTCCTATGCTGATCCTGTCCTCTCTAGTTTTCACAATGAAGAGAAAAATAGTGTACCAAAATGCCAGAACCTAATCTAACCTTACCAATAGACCCCACACATAGAAAACACAAATATTTGTGAGTTGCTATGATTTACTGCATAGTACATCATATTTTGTCTGTTGAGGATTTTTATGTCAAAAAGCTATTTATTATTCAAGATGACAAGTTGGCTGACCTCTAGACCATGGGTTCAAGCTCTCTTGTCTGGTGGTCAGATCCCTGGGCTGTGGGCCCGTCATATACCAGTCTGCTTTCTCTTAATTTTTCACCAACATCCTGGTCATAAGATCCTCCTTTAGTGGTCAGGATTTCATGGCATTTAGTCCCCCTTTTTCTTTTTTGTCACCTTGATGCTCTATGGTGCACTCTTTTTTGCTGTAGTCTGCTATAGTTTATTTCCAGAAGCTGGATGCCTTTTGTCAGTTGAATCTTGCTTCTGGATCCATGGCCCTGCTGATCAGGGAAGTCTAGAAGTTGATATCATTCTGCCCCTCTGTGGCGAGCGCCATTCACCAATTGGAAGCAAATCTGGCTTCTTTGTCCTTGGCTGCTGTCTGGGCTTTGTTTTTTTTCTGTACCTGTCCCTATGGTTGTTGGCCCCTTACTGCTCTATGGATATTCCTACGTAGCACTTTAGCATTTGGTGCAGAGCTGTTGCTTTCTTGCTTCAGGCCCTGTTCTTCTACCATCATTTCTCACATGAAATCCTTGAATGCTTATTTTTGTTGCTACTTATCTTATATTCCATTCCAGGAAAATTATCCTTAATGTGTTAAGAGCTAATGGGAGTAAACTCTGGGGAGCTAATGAACACTTGATTCCAGAAATCAAGTATTGAATGTAATTAAATACTATTTTCTGGCGAGCCTCAGTAGCTCTGTTACCACCCAGTTCATGTGCTTTCAGGCAAGATATTTGGGGTTCGGTACTGGTGACTTGAGATTAAGGCGAGTTACTGGCAGGGATTCTGGGTAACCTTAACTGCCATTTGATGGCAGCTGAACACATCAAGGTTAAGGTTGTTTACCTGCGGCAACAATAGTTTGTCTTGTTTGCCACAGCTATTTTAAGGAGTAGCATGTTTTCTTTCATCTAACATTTCATGCAGACTTTGTTTTCAGCTTTTAGGAAGAGCTTCATTCATCGCACCCCCCCCTCTAGCCTTGTACAGTGCCATATTCTGGTCCTGGTTCCAGGTTTGTCAGCCTGAGTCTCGGAGGTCCAGTGTGATTACCAAGACTATACTAGGTTGTTAGCCTTGGGAACTTACCGAGCTTTATTGCATTAAATCTGATTTTTTTTTTTTTTTTTTTTTGGGGGGGGTGCAATAGCCATACCATACTTCAAAAACAATCTTATTTTTTGTTATCCATCAACTTTAATTGGGTAGAGTGAAACCTTGCTAGAGGATGATATCCAGTGCAGGATTTTGTAGGCATTTTCCTATTTTATTCATCTGTTCCATGAAACTCTTCAACCATTGTACGTGGAGGTTTATATTTTATAGTAACGAGTATTGTTGTTCGCTGCCTTGATTCCAGGTACTGTACCTCAACCATATATTTTGAAGAATTAACGAGTTGTGTACATAAGAGATGCTCTTTAAAGATTTACTTCTCTAACCTGTTTTCTCAAAATCCACATTACTGCACTCAAAACTGCACAAAGCATTGGCCAACTGTATTTATATCACAAATTTGACCACAAGAGGAAATTTTAACTTTTACTGCAAGAGATGTCAGAATAACAAAGTGGATGCAAGAGAAAGCCAAGATCAACAATTACACAGCACAATAATCCAGTTACTTGTGGCATCTAAATATTCTTACACTTTTTCAGAAATTTTACTATTACAGTATCAAGGTCCTGGATATGCTATGCCTTTTGTTCTTATGTCGTATTATGTTTAAGGAAAAAGAATATGAAAAGGCTTGGGGAAAAATTTGCAAGTGCATACCAAACGGCTTCTAATGAAACACTTTTTCAGAGGACATAAAAAGGTCAAAAGCAAAATGTATACAACTGAAAGCAACAGTGTGACTAAGCAAGTCAGACAGAAGTATTCTTACCCTCCTCCTCCTCCTCCTCCTCCCTCAGATGTTCCAGCAACAGAGTTTCCATCCTCGCCCACCTGGTCACCCAAACATGAAAGATTGGTTAGCTAAGAAAAATACAATACTATTAGTCACACAATGTGTTACAAACAAAAATTCATTCCTACAGTAAATATATGTTTATTTTATAATTATATATACACACACATACATACATCAGTAGTTTCAAAGCGTTATATGACAGAGTACTGGGAAGACAGGACACAAGTGTTGCCCTCATCCTGTAACTACACTTTTGTAATTACACTTGGGTAATTACACACACACACACACACACACACACACACACACACACACACACACACACACACACACACACACACACTGAATGAGAGCTATGCTCGTGGTGTCTTGTTTTCCTAAAGGTTTTGTCAAATTACATTTGGAAGCTTCTGATAGTTCTGACATACACTACTACACATGTAATTTATTGCATCCATCTAGCAACCTGTTCACACGAGAATTTCTGGTAGGGTCCCCTAAGTAGCACCTTGATCAATCTGAAATCATCCAAGCCACAGGGAAACATACCAGGGGCCAGATTCACAAAGCACTTATGCAAACACTTACGAACCTGTTCATCTCTTTTCAATCTTTGACTGCTTTGTTTACAATTATTAATCGGTTAATGAGCTCTGAAGCATCAGGAGGCTGTTTATAACAATAACAACAGTTGATTGGGAAGTTTTCATGCTTGTAAATTGTTTAGTAAGTATAACCAAAGCCGTCAAAGATTTAGGAAAGATGTACATGTTGATAAGTACTTGCATAACTGTTTCGTGAATCTGACACCAGGCCTCTTATGACTGTTGAGTGCCTATTGGGTACCATGACCAGAACCTGGTCCCAATGATGCTTAGAGTTGCCCGAGGATCAGAGTTGACCACAGAACCAAGAGAAAACAGAAAGGTACTGTCGTCCAAAACAAGCAATTGCTTTAAAACCCTTGAAACTGACTATAGTAAAGGAAGCATTGGTTACTGTGGCAAAAGCATTGATTAGCTACTCATTCACCACTACAGTAGATGGCAAACCAAGTAACTCTGGGCCCCAGCCAACCAACCAACTTATTCATAAGCCTGGTGTCAGCACACCACTGTCCAGGGGCCTCACCCCTATCTTCGGGTTTCCAATAAGTGATACTGGTCATCCCTAGAATCAATTTTTCATGCTTGATTGTTTCTAGCACTGTACTTTTCTTTCTCGCTTGACGTGTATTCTGTGCCACCCACAATGCGTACACCCCAATTTGACAGTTCATATCAATTGTTAAAACAAGGGTTATCATCAATGGTAGCTAGCTTGTGTTGCCCCCTGCTTTCCATGGTTTTATTCACTGTGGGGTTCGGATTTTCTCCGTGGCAAATCACTTCAAAGAAGTTTCTCATTCCAGATAGAGCATAAGGAGTTGTATTCCCTGCCATGAGCCGATATAATTTGTGATTCACTCATTCTTTCAGTACTATTTCTGATGCATAGCATAAGGTGTGAGGGGGGGCGGGGGTTTGCATGGTTGACTGCTTATCCTCAATGGCTTACACCTCCTTCACCGAGTAGCAGAAAATTGGGGGTTGGTGTTTGCTGTGCCTGCTAGTTATGTTCAGTTAGGTGTCTGTTTCCTTCCTCAGGCCCTAGTTTTGGCAATTAACACTGCAGTACCTGCCTTTGGACCTGCATGATATTTACCGAGTGTGAATCGGTGATTTTAGTCATCAGGAATGCTTGCTGTCTCCACCACTCCATCTACTGGGTTTAGTCTTTTTATCTTTGAATCCTTGAGTGAGTGAAGTGGGATGTCACTAGTCTTTAGTAATGAATGAGCCACCCTCCTGGCTGGTGGCATATCAGGTGGAATCAGGAGCCTTCTTTGGAAATGAGCAGTGGAGTGGCCGTGTTGTCTTGTTCCGTGACAAGAAATTTGAGCAAATAGTCATGTGTGCTTGTGCCCCTTTTCACTCTTTCCTTGCCCAAGGCCTCAGTGTCAGCATTATACCAGTTAGTGCAGCTTTGGTTTGGTCAGTTTATCTCCTCTGCTAGTTCAGGCCTGAAATATCTTGAAGCTGAGGCCCTCTGGGGATTCCCTTATCTGAGAAGCTGGCAGAAATGGCAGAGATCAGGATGAAGCTAGGAACCTACACTGCAGCCAGGATAACATCAGGATGAAGACAAATCCCTGCACTGCAGCCAGGATGAAGGAAAGTCCCCTGCACTGCAGCGAGGGTGAAGCCAGGACCCTGCACTACGCAGGGTGAAGCCAGGACCCTGCACTGCAGCGAGGGTGAAGCCAGGACCCTGCACTGCAGCGAGGGTGAAGCCAGGACCCTGCACTGCAGCCAGGAAGCAGAAGACGATCCATAAACAGAGCAATAGCTTAAGCTCAGATGCACAATCCCAATTTCACAGCAGGTACAGAATCAAGTCCCACCAAGTCACACTTGAAGGAAAATGAACACAGAAACCTGCTTAAGAAAAAGTGGAGGGGGATGGCACATCCAGGGCCCAAGTAGAGATCTGGGAATACAACTTACTGGCAAGAAGGAATATCCAGTCCCTACTGGCCTGGACACAAACTAAGCATCTTGATGAAGCAGAAACTAAAACTGAGCTATAACACTCAGCACAGGTGGTCATAAGAGTATAAAAAATATATCACTTGTGCAACACAAATGTGCCCTCACAGCATAGGGCACCAATCACACACAGGAGTTAGGTTACCACAATAAGCATGCCAATAATGCACACAAATGCATAGAATTTTTTTTTAAAGACCGTCTTCTTCCCCGTCAACAGACCCCACAGGGAAAAACAAGTCTTATGCACTGCCCAAAAGTGAGGTAACTAAAGAGAAATCAGCTCACAGAGGTGGCAAACCCTAGTGGGGCAAAGGTTAACACAGGCTAACCTCAGGGAAGGTAACCCTAGTCATAGTCTCAGCAAAATGGAATGTTAGCACACACACAATATGGGTTGCATAAAGACAATCATTAAGTCTAAAATAAAACAATGGCCTCCCTAACAAAACCAATGTTCTAGAAATGACAACACATTTAGCTGAAAGTAGAAAGCTGGTGACAGGCACTGCACACGCTAACAAGTGTTGACCTAAGGAAACCAAGCAGAAGTAAGTGGGCATGCTACTCCAGATTTTAGGGGTCTTGGACTGCCATATGGTGACAGCCATTTGCATCACAGTCAGGGTATTTACCCCTCGGCAACACTCATTTGCCTTGTTAACATTTGGGTGCTCAATTTACTTCAAACAGTTACTCATTTTCTCGCACCTATGCTTTTTCTGGGGAGTTTCCTTAGTTTTGAGATTGATATTCGATCCTCTGCACCCTTCTAAATGTACAGTAACCCAGACTCTGATCTTGGCATTTTCTCTGCAACAGATGGATCTCACTGGCCTGGTGTGTTGGGTTTAGGCTTGGTGGTACCAGAGTTAAGCTTGAGGAGCAACCGAGACGTTCCTCCCAGAAAAATATATCGGTGAATTACACTACAATACTAAACTTGAGAATATAACAAACAACAGTAGTACACCTTAATCCTCTTAGTCGTCCTCTTCAACCCTGCCTCATTTTCCCCATTGCCTCTTGGTCGCCTTGGCTTGATTCTCTTCCGCTTTTTACGATCATCTTCCCCAACTTCCTGCAATACATTATGTAGTATAGAGAAATTTTGCTTCTATCCAGGCAGCATTTATAGTAAAGAATGTTATAAATGTATACAAAACCCGACAATTCATGAGTGCATCAATATAGCTTTTAAATGAATGAAGACAATATCTAACCTCATCATGACAAGTCAAATGATGTTGCAGTTCAGCAGACGACTCAAAACCTTCATCACATTCATAACAAGGCCATGACTTCTTCAGTGAATCTAAGACTGGAACAAAATTAAGTATGTAAAAAATTGATTCCCCAGCGACTCACTATCGCCACCAATAAAAAAAATTACTTACCAAAGTACTAACACATTACATTTAAATACTACAAAAAATAATGAGTGGAACTAGTGTAAACATACCCATAACTTTGGTTTACATGAAACTAAATTATAAAGTGTAGTTTTGTAAAGCTCATCAGCATTCAGACATGTACAACACTGTCAGCGACGGTCTCGCTTCATTCAGGTCGGTGTTCAATTCCCGACTGTCCAAGTGAACGGTACCATTCCTTTCTCCTACCCCCATCCCATCCCAAATCCTTAACCTGATCCCTTCCAAGTGCTATATAATTGTAATGGCTTGGCACTTTCCTTCATAATTCCCTCCCTCTAAATGGAATGAAGAGCTCCAAAGACAGCCAAAACCACTTGTCTGCAAGTATAGACTAGATAAGTGGCTGATGTTGCTCAGCAGAGAAGTGTAAACCCTGGCTGCCACAGAAGAGTGAATGAAGCAGTCAGCTGGCCGGGCCCTCAGATGACTCTGGGTGTTTACACCACAGCAATGATTGACTTGTTTTCCTAAAGATTACTAATTTTCTTAAAGCAGTTGCTTCTTTGGATGCATTTAATTTTTTCTTTAGTTTTGAGTTAACATCTGGTTCCTGAGCTAACCTCGCTTCATAATGAGGCAAAATCTTTCCTTGGATGCCAGTAGGCTTGAGTGGGTCTCAAGAGGCCCGATGCAGTTCCCTAGGGTTCGTGAACTGCACCACTGTGGCTACAGTGTATAACAGTGTATAACACTGTAGCCACAGTGTTATATACTGTGTGGAGATACTGAAGAGGGTCCCTCACAAAATATGACAAAATACATGAGTTATCAAATCAGATGTATGCATATTTTATACCCCAATGCCTGATTTTGTTAACAACACTATAAATAATCAAATTAAAAAATAAAAAGTAATTAATTTCTCACTTTTTATCTCCTCCTCAGTTGGCTCCAGTGTCTGCAAATTTCGTTCATCAGCATACTGCTTTGAGTATCTGTTCAAAATATAAGTAAACAAATTACTTGAAATACTGTCTTGAGAAATATACAATCTGAGTTTGCACAACTATCAACATTGCCAAAATATTTCAACTTCTGTATTATAATACAATTTTAAATATTTCAACTACTTGCCCAACTCGGAGTTCTGCACGAGGTGCTATGTCAGTGGTGGTGAGAAAGAAGAGAGATCCATCTGTCTGTACAACCACACAGTTTTGTTCCAAGTACGTTGTTGCTTTCCGTACAAATCTCATCCAGTTCGAAGAGTCTGTTCAAATATGATTAGCTATGAATGCCAAAATCTGTGTTTTCACGTAACATTTATTTTACAGAAAGGATAATGAAAATTGATTTGGAAAATTATTTCAAGAAAGAGAAACTCTTGGTTCTCGTAAATTAATCAAATTTTGACCCATGACCATGTTATTGTAATTTAATTGTGCATACAGTTCTAAACAAATTTGAAAATATAACAAATAAAAATTAAAGGGTAGGTAACAAATTGCTTCAGACATATCGTACCTTCATCTGAAGTATCGAGATATGCAAATTCCTCTCTAGAACTGATGGTGTAGACGAGACCAGAAGGAGACTCGCTGACTTCAGCTTTCATGATCCCCTCTAAGGGCCCAAACTGTGTTCTTTTGGGGATGGACTTGCGAGCAAATACACCAAAATCTAAGAGAAAAAGCCAACTTGAAACACACACTACCTGTAGAGTGAAATATTCTTAACAGCCAGAGGAAACTTAGAATTGTATGAGTTCTGCTGGCATATTTTAAAACAATTTCATCAATTGCACATCATCCTTTCATAAGCATCCCATGAATTATGTTTCAAATTTGATCGATAACCGATAGAAATGAATGATAAAAACAGGCACACCCTTTCCCACTAACCAAGCATTCTAAAATCATGCAAAAGTTATATATGTCAGCAAACATTAACAGTGACTAGGTTATTTTATGAACACAAAAGAGGTCATAATATACTTGTACAATTTTAGGAATGAGTCTTATGAAATGTTACCCCTAATTATAGGAATTATCAAGATCAAACTATCAGCTGCAGCATAAAATTCCTGGGCAGCTCAGATGGCGAGGAAGGAGAAGCAAAACATGGGGGAAGGGGTTACCCTTGCTCTTTACTTTACAAAAACTTTACCACAGAACTACAATATAGTAAAATACTAGTATTCATATGAGTAGACAACAGTCTTATAAATCTTGTACAACAAATGAGTCAACAACAGGTGACCAAGACAGGAGTGGAATGGGAGCAACACACCTTTCATGAGAGCTGTGGAATAAACTGTATTATCATAGAAGTAAATGATATCAGTAATAATACTAACAGCGTTTGACTGGAATCAGAGATACTGACTAAATGGTAGACTTGTGAATAGGAGGATACATGGGAGCTGCCTGTAACCCTTCTTATATATATATATATATATATATATGTACTTTTTCCCTAAATAAACATTATCATTATTAAATAAGCTAGATGCCTGAAAAAAAAAAAAAAATCACATGTTCATTTGGTAATTGTCTATTATATTATAGGTTAAAATTTAAATTTTGCAAAGTGAAATTAAACCATAGGGCACGGAAAATGCAGCCCAGAGTCATCTCCAGTTGCACCAAATCCTTCACTGCAATGGATTGGGGTTGGCCCCTCTATTTCGTTGAATCCAGGTTGTACTGTACCGTACACATGTATCAAAGCTATCTTCCAATAAATAACAAAATATTATAGTTGCACAATGAAATACTGGAGTGTTTGCCCAACATGAGCAATATTTTAGGAATAGGTCATGCAATACAAAAATAACAGGGAAGCTCAATTTCATACCTTCTGTATCTGGAACTTTGCGAATTAATAAATGTTGAGCAGGCAGTGATGCCCAGGCTCTGGTCCTGACAGGTTTATCGGATATAGCCTGTATGTGGTGGTGCGAACAGTCATGGCCACACATTTCCTCACACTCCTCGCAATCTTGGACAATAAGACAAATTATTGATACACATAAAAGGTCGTAAATGTCCATATAATTTTACATTTGCTTTAAAAATATTTACAAATCAACACAAGTCACAAGCTCGGGCTTTATCTGATGATTAAATACTTGTATTTTGTTCTAAACTAACATCAAATTTAAAGTCAGAATGCATATGAAAGGCACTTTCTTACAGAATACAGTGGCTGCTTCCTAAGGCAAAACCTAAGTCTTTTGGTCTGTCAGGATCTCATACAGTCTAGGTAGGTCAACATTCTGCACAGGTGTAGCAGGTAGCACTCTCAAATTACTAGTATCCAGAAATATATGGCAGAAAATCCCAGCATTCTGGGACTAAGACTGCCAAGAACCCTGCAGATGTCACTTAACTACACTGGCACTGGAGCTTACCATAAAGGATTGATGAAGAAGCCCTGTTGACACCCAACTAGCCAAATGTTGGAGAGGCACTAAGCTCAAAGAGGAAGAATAAGGCGGTAGTTCAGTCCATACCAGAGCCAGAAGCTCACTACAACCCGTACCTCGGCTAATAACCAGATAACACTGTTGCTGAGAAAGGTACATGAAATAGATTAGTCACACCACAGCTGGAAGAATGCTTCTGCTAAAGCCTGTGCTGGCCCCACCCCATGTTTTCCAGTAGTAAAATGGAAAATGAAGACAGTAAACAGTAAAGGAGTGACCAAGCAGACTCCTGGAGATATAAGGATGCATGGTGGCAAGACCTAAATGCTGTTTGGGAAGCTCATCATGAAGGAATGGAGCAAAAACAAACTTGGGTAAGGCATCTGAAATAGATTTTGCAGTAGACAAGCTGGAACAGGAACCCAAAGTATGGGAACCCACCTCTGCATACCTATATCAAAAACATTTAGCGCCTTGTGATCCACCCTAATTAAAAATGCTGAAATGGCAGATGAGCCAATTTCTCCAAGGAAAACCAATGATTGTTTGCCAACCAGGAAATCATGGCTGATCAGTCATGTTGCTCTGTCAGCTGTCGGTTCATTGAACAACAATTTCAGAAATTAGATGGCAACACTCTCAGAAGAGCTTCATATCTTACCTTCTGTGCTAGTACGTTCAGGAATCGCCAACTGCTGCGTAGGAAGGTGCCCCCATGCTCGGGTCCTGGTGGATTCCGCAGACTCCTCTTGCATGTGGTGATGAGGACACTCGTGGGCATACATTTGTTCACATTCCCCACACCCTACAACAAACACAAATTTCAGTTACAGCAGAACTATTTCTACCTTTAACTCCAAATTAGTTTTCAATATTTTGATAAGGATAATCTGAATTATTTACATAAAAATACCTTACTCATTGTACATCTTCACACGTTTTTAAAGATAAAAGTTTGAAGAAAACGCTCAACAAATTCACTGGAGCATTCTGCATTTCTTTACTTGTAAATCATACTTTAAACTCCGATTTTTATATTACAACTGTCTAAAACTCACATCCTATCTAGCATTCTCTAATTATAATATAGTAATTTATTAACCCTTAAACTGCTAAGCTATTTAAAAGCGCTACATCCAAATGCACACAAAAAATAGCATTGAAAACCCATAAGGATCAATCCATATGGCGATTTGATCAAAGGAGAAAATTGCAGACGGCGAGTGGAGCAGTGTCAAGGTTAAGAAATTACTCGTGTCCATATGTGGTCAAGTGAGTATGTGTAATTATGACCCAAGTGTAGTTACATGTTGAGATACACACTCATGGTGTCCCATTTTCCCAGTACTCTGTCATATAATACTTTGAAACTACCAACTATTTTGGCCTCTACTCACTTTACTTGTTCCAACCATCTACCCCTCTGTTTGCAGAAGTGAACTTTCTGATGTTTTTTTGGCAGGTTTGTTTCCTTATACCTAAGCAAGCTTGTTCTTGAAGTTGCAGTTTTCAAAAAAAATCTGTCAATTTTATCGATTCTTGTTAGTATATTGTAAGTAGCGACCATATCGCCTCTTTTTTTTCCTCTATCTTCTAGTTTTGGTATATTTAGAATGTTTAACCTCTCTTCATAGCTCTCATTTTTCTGTTCTGAAAGCCATTTAGATGCGTGTCTTATGCACCTTTTCTAGTTTAGCGATGTGCTTCTTAAGATATCGGCACCTTACAACTGCTGCTTATTCCAAATTTAGTCTCACAAAAGTTGTGAATAATTTCTTTAATATTTCACCAACAATTTAAAACCAATTCTAAATGTTGGAAAGCGTAGCATACCTCATCGTACAATGTTCGCGTAGTATACGCTCCTCGTACAATGTTCGCGTAGTATACGCTCCTCGTACAATGTTCGCGTAGTATACGCTCCTCGTACAATGTTCTTTATGTGATGCTTGGGTGACAGTTTTATATCCAAAACAACCCTTAGATCTCTATCTTGATCTGAATTATTTTAAGCTTTTTTCACATATGTAGGTTGTGTGTGGCCTATTTCCTCCTACTTCACATTCCATAATGTAGCATGTATTCACATTAAGTTCCATTTGCCAAGTGTTGCTCCATACACTTATTTTGTCCAGGTCTTATTAAAGGGCATGACAATCATCTAAGCTCCTTCCTTAGTAGCCTGGTATTATCAGTAAACATGTTCATATAATTCTGTATTTCTGCTGGTAGATTCTTTATATAGACAATGAACATTACTGGTACTAGAACCGAGCCTTGTGGTATTCCACTGGTAATGCTTTTCCAGTCCGATACATTACCTTGGGTTACTGCCCTCAGTTTTCTGTCGAAAAAGTTTTCATCCGTGTCAGAAGTCTCCTCGTCACTCAAGTATGATCTAATTTCAACAGCCATCTCTTTCCTGTAAAAAACTCTGTGGCTCTATCTCAGAAACTTAGTAGATTTGTTGCACTGAATCTTCCTGATCAAAACCCATACTGTCGGTATTATTATATCACTTCTTTTCAGATGTTCTACCAATTTAGTTTTAATTATTTTCTATGACATGGGTCTATAATTTAGAGGGGTCGTCCTTGCTACCATTTTTGTAGAATATAACCGATAGCCAAAGAGCCAGAGCTCAACCCCTGCAACCACAACTAGGCAAGAACAAAGATGACTGAAAAATCAATTGAAGTGTAGTGCTGAGCTCTGATGTACATTCTCTCAGAACCCAAGGAGAAATTCCATCTAGGCCAATTGCTTTGTTCCTTCTTAGCTCCTTAGGCATTTTTTTCACTTTCATCTCGAGTACTCTACGTTATTCTCTGAAATTCGAACTGTGTCTGGTTCTCTAAAAATTTCCATCTTGCACAAATACACTTCGAAACTGTTCATTTAGCGTTTCACACATTTCCTTTTCATTTTCCGTGAATCTGTCCCCCATTTTGAACCTCTGAATTTTACCTTTTACCTGCAACTGGCTTTTAATGAATTTATAGAATTGGCCTTGTTCTGTTATACATTTGTCTATCCCTTTCTAAAAATTTCTTTCTGCCTCTTCTCACAGCTGTGTAGTTGTTTATTGCTGATATGTATTGTTGGTATGTTTGTGGGTTTGGCCTGTTCCTATATTGATTCCATGTTTTTTCTTTTGCTCCCTGGGCCCTCTCACAATCTGTTGAATCAATCCTGATTTTTAGCTCTGCATCTGTGTTTTGGTATAAATTAGTTAGTGCTTTCATCATATATATTTCACAAAACTTGGTATACATCTCATTTACTTTCTTGCCTAGCAAAAGGGCTTTCCAGTCAAATTCATTAAAGAACCTTCTAAGTTCCCCATAGTGTCCTCTCCTGAAATAAAGTTTTTCACCGCTTCATTTTCCTCATTCTCTTCAAGATTACAATGCACTGCATATTTTTGTTCCAAAAAGACATTGTCACTCTTACCCAAGGAAGTATGGTACTGAATGTCAAATATCTTTTTTCCTGGTGAATATCAAATCCAGCATTGAAGGAACAACACCTACCTTCATCTTGTGGCTTGCTTGACGTGTTGATACATGAAAATCTCCAGGACTAGGTTTACAACTCTGCCAGTACAACAGTCCTCTGTTTTTGCTTCACAGGCCTCCAAGTCTTATTGATTTCAAGTTGAAGTCACCAAGTACCAACAATCGAGATGTATCTTTATCTGCTCTTTCTATAATCTCTCATGATTGTTATGAGGCTCTTGTTTACCATATTTTGTCCACGTGTGTCCATGTGTGTGTGGTAATTTTCCCAAAGGTATACTTAATCAGATATGATTGCCACTCACCTACAGCATTGAGGGACAAAACATTATTTATTCCTTGTTTATTTCCAATAAAGACATTACACCAAAGCAAGGACACTCATTTCGTAAACATAAGAACATAACACAAGAATAAAGGGCAGAAGGCCTATTGGCCCATATGAGGCAGCTCCTGAACATCTCCAGTTATAAAATTATGGAGAGTACAGTACTTCCCTTGACATGCATTTATTTTTTTCCTTAAAAAGTATCTTCTAATATATTTTCTTTAATTTGTTTAGTTCATATAAACACTTCAAGATAGATTGATTGTACTCACAAAAATCTGCTCCAATGAATTCTGCTTCCATTTCATGACCAGTGGCTGAAGAGTTGACTTCATTCTCACTTCTACTGTTAGGTTCCTCGGATGAAAGACTTGGTGAGGTGCCCTCCACTCTTGTAGATTCTACACTCTGAATAGAAATTTTTTTTACAGAAAATCTCTATCAATTTTCTGAATCATCACATTTGGTTATTTCCTAAGTTTGCTTTAGTATTCACTGTACCATTAATCTAAGGTTATATACAGTTAGCTAGGACAGTGTATCCAGTTTCTTTATTAATGTAACAGGCTCAGAACCCTTTGTGTCAGCATTATACTGAATCTACCAATGTTTGTTCACTTTAAAATCTTATCTGAAGTATCATACATAATAAATTAATATTAATCACCCAATTTAATCAGTGCTCTATACAGAGTTACATTGCCTATGATAAAAGCAGAAATTTGACAAGCTAAACAGGTACGCAATTAGACAAGCTCATGAATCACAACAATTAAGTTACAGTTACAGTCTGAGGCAACTCAGTTTTGCAACCCTAGAGGAGAGGAACATAGGAGATATGTTGACTACATACTGAACAGTAACAGGTATAGAATGCATAGGAAAGAAAAGTTTCTTTTAAGTGAAAGAAAACAAAACAAAAGAACGTTGGTGGAATGCACGGAAAGATGTCATAAAAGTCTTCTCCATCCATAACTTCAGGAGAAAAAAATCTGAAAGTTCTGAAGTTTGAAAAAATGTACCAGTTACAAAAGGCTAGAAAGCAGAACAGAGCTACACCTCGCTTCAGGGTTGTCTCTAATATACAAGTGCATAATGCTTTATATTAACAACTCAATTATATACCTTCCTTTAAACACACTCCTTAAACATTTCCTTTATCACTGAACACTTCTTCACTCTCTCTCTAACACATGCTCCAAATATTACATCAACACTGAGGGAGCCTTAAGGAAAATAACTTATAAAATGGTGCACTTATAAAATACAGAACTAAAATTAAATTAAATATATTACTGTATATAGCTGAAAGGAAGGGAAGGGATTTATCAGGAGAAAGATCCAAGCCATTACAACTATATAGCAATTAGAAGGGATCAAGATATGGATTTGGGATGGGACGGGGGGGTAGGAATGGTGCCCAACCACTTGGACGGTCGGGAATTGAACGCCGACCTGCAGGAAGTGAGACTGTCGCTCTACCGTCCACCTCAAGTGGTTGGACGGAGCAGCAGCTCACAGGTCCCAGCTGAATGGTGCCCCCTTAGACAGCCCAGACGAGGGAGTGAGGAAGATAGATGGCCACGACAAAGTGACCTGGGTCATGACCTGGTGACAGTTGGACACATTAACCCTTGCACTGCTCACCTATTTTCGGCAAAAACGTCTTGGTGCAATTGACAAGGACATATTTTTGTTATTTTTACAAATGTTCAGGTAAATTTAATGTCAAAATGTTTCCAAAGTCAACTATTTCCATTTCAAAACACAAATAGTAATGAAAACATTAAAAAACATTAAAATATAGCCAAATTAAAAAACAAAAAGCACAACTCTCTGAGCGCCTAAAGGCGCTTTGCGCAGTGCAGTGGTTAAGGTTAGGGTTGTTCACCTGTGGCAATGATCAGTTTGCCATATGTGCCTTATGTTTCATTCCATTCTTCAAGCAACAGCTTTTGTTTTGCCTGTGCTTTCTGTTGTTGTTTTTCTTGGTTTTCAGTTGACCTCTGATCCCTTAGCTCCACCTCAAGAGCCAAATTATCATCCTAGACCCCGTTAGGCAATGACAGACCTAGTGCACATCTTACGGTTTGGCTCCACTTAATGTATAAGCTACAGAAAGCTACAAAAGGGACCTTCCAGAAAATAAACCAAATCCTAACCTGTGATTCAGATGCTTGAAGGCTGGGAACAAGGCTTCTTGCTTCTCCGTGTTCTAGCTGCTTCTCTGTAGTAGTACAAATAATCATTTATATTATACAGTATATGTATTTTCTGGAGGAAGCCTCTTGTGGCTCCCTGAAGCTACATAAAGAGATGGTTCCCGCTACTACATTGCATCAGCCACGGAGTGCTAGGCACAAAATTAATTGCCAATAATTAAATATTGAAAACAAACCACATTATTACAGTAAATTGTGTTACTAATAATAGAATATTCAAAACAAGCTGGGTCATCAGTCTTTTATCACAAACTCACAAAAAAAAAAAAAGTTTGATATGAAGATAGTTATGAAGTAAGCTCACATCTCACCACCTTACCCAGCATACATAACCCACGCCTGATATGTCACACATTATTTAAAGACTCTTACCTTTAACAAACATTGACTCCATTATCTAAATGAAAAATGCTTCTAGAAATTTGAAAGGAATGTTAAACTTTTATCCACCTGCCAGCCATTTGCAATGAGTGAATAATGACAAAATCAGAGTGGTGTGATGGTGTGCCACCACCGGGTGGTGACACATCAGGCCCTGGTGGCCTGATGCAGCAACACAAAACATCACATCCAGTAATACCAACCTCACATCCTGTATAGCAATTCTCTTGCCCAAATATAAACAACTATACAGCTGATCTTAAGGAGTTAAGAGTTGGGGTACAAAAACCACTTTAAAATATCTTTCAATAAAGGTATGATAAAACATACTAAAGTAATTTTTTCCAAAAAATATGCAGACAAGGAGTCACAATAACGTGGCTGAAATGTTTTACCAAACCACACACTAGAAAGTGAAGGGAGGACGACATTTCGGTCCGTCCTGGACCATTCTCAAGTCGATTGTGATGAAGGAAGGAGGCGAAGGCAATAAATAGGCAAGAGAGAGGCGAGGAGAAGGAAATCTTAGAGGAAGAAAAAGCAAGGCAAAAGAATACAAAAGGTAAGGTATAATAAAGGGGATAGTACTGTAATAGGAACAAGAAAGGGATCGTTAGAGAAAACAAGGAAAAAAAAAAAAAAAAAAGATAAATGGAAGGGCAAGCTTATGTTAGGTCACGTTTGTTAGAAAGTTTAGAACTTTCTAGTATATGAGAATATACTGTGAAAGGTAAGACTCAACAGCAACAAAGCCAGGACTTAGTTCATGTTGGGTATGTTGTGTATCAAGAGCCGATTCAACAAGACGGCGTCTGTGTAGAGTAGAGGCAGGAAAGATTATTTTGGAGAAAGACCAATCAATAGGATGATTAGAATCCCTAACATGACAGAAGAGAGCATTGTTTGTGTCTGCAGACTTAACACTTCTTTTGTGTTCCTTAAGTCTATCATTAAGTGTACGGCCAGTTTCACCAAAGTATTGGAGAGGACAAGATGAACAGGAAATAGAGTAGACACCAGCAGCATTAGAAGCAGGAGGAGCAGTGTGAACTAGATTGCTACGAAGAGTATTAGTTTGTCGAAAGGTGAGCTTTATGTCAAGAGGACAAACGGTATTAGTACAAGTTTTGAGTTCATATCTGAAGGGAAGGTAGAGCACAGTGCTACAAGTGTTGGAAGCAGGTTTAGGATGAAAAATTTTGTTTAGCTTGAGAATAGGCACAGTTGATAAAATGCAAAATATTCTTGTAAAATAGGGAGGGAGCATCCTATGGGAGGGTGCATCTTTTATGCCCATGCTTGAGTGCATGATTTACAGTTTGTTCCATATTAAGTATCAGTTGATATACACAAATGATTCTTTACCCAAAATCTTGAAACAAATTTTCTACATAGAGAACAGAAATATCAAATATTGAATGTAAAGCAATGCTCTTTTTTAGCGGGGCCCTCAGTAGCTCCACGGTTTTAAGGAGATAAGAAGATCGGAAGAACCTACAAATAAAAGGTAGCTTTAGAAGGCCTACTGTAGCTCCCTACTTGGGAGCTACAAGGCAGCTCCTATTTATATCCACCCAAACTCCTTCATAAGTCTAACCTATGCTTGAAACACTCCAGTGTTCCCATGTCTATTATGCTACTTAGTATTTTGTTCCATAAATCAGCACTCCTACTTCTAAGCCATTAATTACCAGTGACTTTTCCGAATCTAAACTGCTACAATTTATACCCATCGTTTCGTGTTCTATGTTATGTTGATATTTTTAAAACTGTACTTATTGCCCCTTTGCTATACTCTTATCCATTTATATACAATAGCAGGTCTTTGATGAATGCAACGAAGGTACACCATCACTAGGCCTGCAAGTCTTAATATACTGTAGATAAAATCCTGTTCCTTCAAGCTAGAAATTGTCATTGGTAGAGGTTTCAAAGGTTAGTAAATCAAAAGACTAAATACCTGTATTATAACTTACCGAGGGAAAGCGTATTGTGTATAGAACGAGTGTTGGATGATACCATCATCAGCAGAGCGCCATCACTACTTTCATCTCCACTACCATCCAAAAGAGAAACCTGTGGCAAAAAATATCTACTTCTTCAATGATAATATAAATTATTAAAATTATTACCCACGTTAGAAATTATGACCGAAATTCAATTTTGTCAAAGTATTGTACATGTATAGTATATGAATACTGTAATAAAACATACAGTCAACAAATGAAAGTACAAAAATATATCCGACCTGATCCGGTTGAACGGGAAGCAAGTGGTGTGCCAAAGTAGGTTGCTGAGAAGGTCCTGGTAAGGCCACATCTGTTTCCATCACCCTATTTGGTTCTGAAGATGCTAAACTCAAATTGAGAGAGCTATTTAGAGTTTCTTCTCTTAACCTTTTAGGGACAAGTAATGACTGGTTACCAGTTGATAAACTGCTAAAGTTTCTTTGCTGAAGTTCACTATCAGCCAAATCATGTTTTATGATTGAACTAGAGCTCAGTACATTTTCACTTCCAACTGAGCTCTCATCATTCAGTCCAAGCACATAAGACTGACCTAGTTGATTCAGGTCTTGGCTCTCAGCATTACCAGTCAAGCTATCATTATCAATGGCATTAGATGTACTGCTGGAGAGACACACAAGAGGTTCTAATCCTCCCGATCCACTTCCTAGTCTGGATTCATTTTTTATTCTTACTGAAGAGGGTAAATCCCCAGATGCACCCGAATTGCTCAAACGATCTACAACAGGAACTGTGCTACAACCAGGCAAACCTGATGTAATGTCAAGTAGTGGTAAACTACTGTCAAGAACTTCCACTGGATCTGTCAAACTGTGTGTACTAGAAGTAGAAGGCTGATTTCTAGTTTGGTCAGCTGGAGTACTAACTTGTCTACTGGTAGTCTGTGAACAAGGAAGTGATGCCCTGCTGGGTCCTGGAATAGCAAGAGCATCATTAAGATATGGCCCAGGATCAGGTGGGGGAGTGTTGGGAGGAGATCGCTGCTCATTCACAACTCCAGATAAATTGGCATCTAAAGCATCACCAGAAAAGTGAGAGAGAGAAAGGGAAAGTTGCTCTATAAAACGGTTAGCACTAGCTCTTCCACTCGAAAACATTCCCTGAGGGCTGACAAGAAGAGCAACATCTTCACTGTCATCACTCTGTTGCAAACCAACTTCTGATGTTGATATTTCATCTCTCTCACCCATTACTGATAACTGCATCTGTCCCGTTGGTGCAAGATTATCATTATCAGAATCGTCATCGGAAGTCTCGCCTTCTGGATCCATGATTCCTCGGCCACTAGTGGAATCCACAGTCGAGTCAAGTATGGCAGCACTACCTAGACTTGGAGAAAGTGGACTACTGGGACCAGACACATCATTTCCTTGAAATTCAGCAGGTGTAGGAGGTATAGAGTCAATATGCCCAGTAGAGGATGATACAATACAATTATCTGTAGGTGTGCTGGGTGATTCTAAAGGTGATACGTGTCCCCTGATACTGCTACTAGCTTCACAGCCAGATACAGCACCATTAAGTGCCTCTGCTTCTCCATCACTGAGTCGAACTAACCTACTTCTAATACTAGATGGCCCTGGAGTTGAGCTAAGCTGTGGCAAATTCTCTGAAACATCATTGCTATCATCAGCATCACTGTCTGAAGAAGTTGATCTCTGATGTTGTGGAAGAGCTTGATGGCTGGATGGCACAGCTTGAAGAATACTTGGACTAGGCTGTGGCATAGCTCCAAGGTTACTAGGAACAGGCCGTGGCAGAGTCTGAATCCCACTAGAACAAGGTTGTAATGCAACCTGAAGTCCACTTTGACCAGGTTGAGATATACTCTGAAGGCCACTAGGACTGGCCCTGGACACTATCTGAAGTCCACTAGGACCTGGTTGAGACACACCACTGTCTACAATATTACTCAGAGCTAGTCTTTTCTGTTTGGCCCACACACTTTCCCCCAAAGATGGGCTTACAGTAACAACATCCTCATCCTCGTCATCATCAGATATTACATCAGGCGAGGCCCATCTTGGCTGTGAGCATGACAAAACTGGTTGCGATGCAAACAGACTGTTAGCGGATACTAAACTATTGCCTCTGCTGCCCGACGCTCGTCCTACCGAGGAACGTGGCAATCTGTGTGCTTCGGAAACTGCAAGGCTTTCTGTGGCACTTGATATACTACTGCTAACACCAGCTGGGAGACTAGGAAGGGAGGTCGCACTGGACAGATCTTCCATTGGAGAGTCGGGATGCTCCAATGATGCTTCTATACCTGCCAAAGGGCTGTTGTACGGTGGAGGTGGAGAATACCGTGCCGCTGATGATAAGTTGGGGTCCAGAGGACTGACACGACGCTCACATTCTGCACTTGATGATGGCTGTGGTGACAATTCTCCACTGAAGCCTGCACTCAGGCTTAAATATCCCACCTGTTGAATAAAAATGTGTTAAGAAGTTACTTGAGTACAAGTGTATTAACTAACAATTATTAGAAAATTCTGAATAATCCAGATAACTCATCAAAAAGATAATAAGAAAAAAGCTTCCACTCTACATAGTATAACAAACTATATATTTTATGTTACAAAAATATTAAATGCGGTCATTATTATACTGTAGTATTAACCCTGTGCTGTCGTCATCATCATATGTTCATCGTCTAGAAGTGCAGTCATTATCATAACATGGTTATTTACATTTGCATCAATGTTTGAATACCAACACCAATGTTGACCAAATGGTCCACAGAGCTCAACTGTATCTTCCAGCAATCATGGAAGGCCACAAAATAATTTGGAGTCTAGGCAGACTACAACTACTGGTTCTATCATTTTATGATGACAACACGTATCTAGATCAATATAAAGATCTTTAAAATATATATTTATGTAGAGACTCTCTTTACTTTTGCATACAGATTACTCACATGTATTATATTTCCCCATGAAAAATAAATACTGTATAAATGTTTTTGTTTCATCTTTGCTATCATAATTAAATGCTGATAAATGGCAAAGGGAATTTTGCCCACTGCCTAGGCCAAAATAAGGATAGATGAATGATTTTTAGTGTATTTTCCATACTTTTCAATTCAAATAATTTCCTAAGAAAAAAACATATAAAATAATTATCTTTATTTTTGCTTAGAGGGAAGGTGTCAATTTTGTCGATGGCCACACTTTAGGGATTAATATTCTCTTATTCATAGTAATCAACCGAATTTCTTGCACATAAACCCAGAAAGAAAATGGCCTGAAGTGCAATGAAATGCCCCTTCTGGATAACACCTTAGTGTTATCTTTTCCTGGCAGTTTCTTTTTTTTCATGTAATTATCTCAAGATAACCTCAAGATAAGATGAAGGCAACCATGTCAGCAACTTGGGCTTAAGAGTAAAGTAGTTGTGCAAGGAAGATTAATCCAGGTTCAGATTGTTTCAGTTATATTTGCCGATTCTTGAGGTTATCTTATCTTGATTCTGTGATTACCAAACATTTCTCAAAAGGAAGGCGATTGTTTTGTCACTTCTCTTGAGATTTTTATGGGTGGGTGTCAACCCACTTCAGTTGTGGGTTGATCTGATTCAAATATGCTCCCAGCTCTGGTGAGTGGACAAGTTGGTATTAAAAGGGGCCCTTGTTTCTAGTGGGCCAAGATGGTCACAGGATCCTGGCATATTCAGAATGTTCCTAGCTAGTTGTTAACATATGTTCAGGAAAGACACCGAGTTGTTGTGCTATCCAGAAAGGGGAATTTTATTACACTACACTCTTGCTTCTGGTCTAGCCCCCTCTGTGGCTATCCTTAACCACCGTGCTGCACAGAGAACCTTGAGGCGTTCTGAGAGTTATGCTAATTTTTTTAATTTGGCTATATTTTAATGTTTTCATCACTGTGTTTTGAAATGATTAAGTTTCGAAACATTTTGCCATTAACTTTACCCGACATTTATAAAAACAATAAAAATATGTCCTTAATAATTGCACTATGAAGTTTTTGCCGAAACCAGGTGCGCAGTGCGGTGGTTAAGAATGTAAGCTTCCACTTTTCATTCCACTTGTCTTTGGGTTGACCTGTTAGCCAGTTTGGCCTCTTTTTCCACATTCCATTAGTTGCAAGAATATAGTCTGTTTTAAGCCCTAGCCTTCCTCTGTTGCAGGGAGGCAACAGAGGAAGGCTACTCTCCAAACAGGAAGATTGGAGAGTTGAGAGTTTACTGTAAATTTGAATTTTTTGTATTTCTTATGAACTGAATTCACAGTAAATCCAATTATAGATATACAATAGTTTTTATCAATATACAGTATTACGATACAAATATTTGAGTGCCATTACTGGGTACAAGAACCCTACTTACTGCATTTGAATTTATCCTTTAAACAGTATTTTAATATAAAGAAGAAAAATTACATTAAACAAGTAGTATTAATAGTATTAATAGTACAGTACTGTACAGTACTGTAATCTTATGATATAATGCCGAGCGTAATTTTTAAAACGAGTTATAAGGCATAGGCTATAAAAATAAACAATTTATATTGCTTTTAACCCCTGCACTGCGCACCTGGTTTCGGCAAAAACTTCTTGGGCAATTGTCAAGGACAATCTTGTTGTTTTTATAAATATTCAGGTAAATTTAAATGTCAAAATGTTTCCAAACTCAACTATTTTCATTTAAAAACACAAAGAGTAATGAAAACATTAAAAAACATTAAAATATAGCCAAATTAAAAAAAAATAGCACAACTCTCAGAGCGCCTAAAGGCGCTTTGCGCAGTGCAGGGGTTAAATAAGTCATGTGAAAAATGATGGTAATTTACATAAAAACAAACCTGCTGTTGGAGTCGCCTGTGATTCCAAATTTCCCCATCATCCATGTCAACAGAGTCAGAGTCTTGTGACAACTGCCGCCCCACAGATGATGGAATGGCAGCATCTTGATTGGTGTTGCCTGCCATCAATACTCACGCCCTTAAATACTCTACTGTACTGTACCTATAAAACAAATTAAATTTATCAATTTACATTTTCCATTATATGAAATTAAGTACAGCTCATCATTCTATTAACTAAATTAAATACTGTACTGTACAAACATTGCTAGTATGGTACAAGTACTGTATAAACAAGACCTGGACAAAATAAGTGCATGGAATGCCACTTAGCAAATGGAATTTAATATGAATAAATACCATGTTATGGAAAGTGGAATAGGAGAAAATAGACCGCACAACCTACAAATTATGTGAAAAAGCTTGAAAAAATTCTGATTAAGTAATTACCTAAGTGTAATTACCCAAGTGTAGTTACAGGATGAGAGCTACGCTCGTGCTGTCCTGTCTACCCAGTACACTGTCACATAACGCTTTGAAACTACCGACGGTTTTGGCCTCCACCACCTTCTCACCTAACTTGTTCCAACCGTCTACCACTCTGTTTGTGAAAGTGAATTTTTTTATATTCCTCCAGCAGCTTTGTTTCGTTAGTTTAAATCTATGACCTCTTGATCCAGGGGTGGTTCTAAATAGAAAACAGTCACTCAAGGACCACAAAGAACATTGAGCAAGGAGCCTATGGTACATTTTCCAATTTCAGAATTGTTTTTAAATGCATGAATGGTGAAATACTTAAGAAATTGTTCATGACCTTTGTGAGACAAGCTGGAATATGCAGCAGTTGTATGGTGCCCAAATCTTAAGCAGCACATCAAGAAACTGGAAAAGGTGCAAAGACATGCAACTAAATGGCTTCTGGGACTGAAAGACAAGATCTACAAGATGAAGTTAGAGGCATTAAATATGCCAAAACTAGAAGACAAAAGAAAAAGAAGCAATATGATTACTGCCTATAAAATAGTAACAGGAATTGACAAAATTGATAAGGAAGAATTCATGAGACCTGGTACTTCAAGAACAAGAGGTCATAGCTAAACAAAGCTGCTGAAGAAACATAGAAAATTCACTTTTACAAATAGTGGTAGATGGTTGGAACAAGTACGGTGGTGGTGGTGGTGGTGGTGGAGGCTGAAACTGTCAGTAGTTTGCAGGCATTACATGATAAAGAGTGCCAGGAAGACGAGACACCACGAGCGTACCTCTCATCCTGTATCTACATTTAAGTAATTACAAGTACTGTACTCAACAACTAACACTAAATGTACTTTTTATACAAAGAAATTTTATTGCACAAAGTATTCGAGTTCTCCAAATGCTGTATTACACAAACTTTATATACGTACCATAATGCATTCATTTGGTACTAAATTATTCTTTATCAAATATTTTAATTACAAAAATGCTTGTTAACTTGGCTAGTTAACGAGCTTGTTAACAACAAGCTTCTTGACTAGCCAATTTAACAAGCCTAACTTGTTAACAAGCCTAACAGGTTTCCTGTCACCTTTTTTTTTTTTGCAAAGATATTCCTGCACGGGCCCCAAGCCTCTGGCTGGCCCACGAAGTTACTCGTTTCCGTTTTACTTAGGTGGAGTATGAGCATTTATGACTCTTATGGTCGCTTTAATAAGATTATTTTGCCTTGTGTGTTTAACAACGTCTGCTCCGTTGCATCTAAGCTGAAACATTATTGCATCTGTAACTGTGCACTGTGTTGGATAATATACCAGTGGTCTATAGGGCATGTCTCCATAGTGCCAGTCGCCAATAATGGACAATCAGTACACTGCACAGCCCAGTATATTTATTTATTTACATATATACAAGAAGGTACATTGGGATTGTGAGGATACATGGCATAGTAATTACATTCTTGTAAATAAGAAGTATGTAAGTATATTCTACAAGTATATTCTTGTAAATAAGAAGAATGTATACTTTACATTCATCCAGTATATTCTTGTAAATAAGAAGAATGTATACTTTACATTCAGGACCAACTCCAGTGGACTCCAATTCACTGGAAGTCTGTATGCAATGGTAGGATTTATTTCAGCTACAAGTTTATTGATACTGGTTGCAATAGAAAATAATATAACCTGTCCAGTGGAATGAGGCCATGTACTATATTAGTTGGATTAGAATTTTATGCAAAAAATCACCTAAATTTTTCTTTCATAAAATGAACAGTACAGTACTAAAAATTTACTTTTACAGATAATTTTGACACCAAAATCTGTTCAAAATTGTTTATGCAATTTATAAAATAAATAAAAACAGCAACTTTATACATAAATACCAAGTTTGATGCAAAAGGAGTTATATTGCAATGGAATGGACTTGGTTAAAAAAATTTCTTCTCAAGCAAGATTACAGCATTGTATTTTGTAGTAGCGTTATATGACAGTACTGGGAAGACAGGACACCCCGAGTGTAGCTCTCATCCTGTAACTACACTTAGGTAAATGCTTTGGGGGTTTGGCTCTGCCAGTGAATTTGGACAAACCGTAAAAAGATTTTCTATTTATGTTGCAAAAACAAACCTAACCTAACCTTCCCGAGCCTAACACAAGCTATCCGAGGCCTAAAATAGTACTTGTGCGCATTATACTAGACCTATTAATATTTAAGTTTGTTTTTTGGCTTCATTTTTTTGAACTGTAAAATGAATAGTACTAAATTTTACTATTTAGATAGTAGTACTGTACTAAATTTTACCATTTTAATTGCTTAGATACCTGATCAACCAGGCTGTGACTCATACGTCAGGCTGCGAGCAGCCGCGTCTAACAGCCTGGTTGATCAGTCCAGCAACCAGGAGGCCTGGTCGACGACCGGGCCGCGGGGACACTAAGCCCCGGAAGCACCTCAAGGTAAGGTAGTACGTCAATGTTTGTACGATGGTGCACATAGTTACAAAACGTGCTAACTAAACAAGAGCGAGTTGGGTTATAGATAGAGCAAACTGCCTTTATAGTAGATACTTCAAAAGATTTATTGCCCGACTTTATATATCAATGAAAATACTGTACTGTATACACTTGTATCTTCCATGTCAAAATTCAACTTTGGTACATATAAATGTATCAAAAGTGTAATCTTTAGCTCAAAGTTCTTATATTCTCAAAAGAGTTAATCTAACTCCAAATATTAAATACTGTACCTACATATACTAAGTATATAAGGCAATCAAAAATAACTACCTAACCCTTATCAATTAATTCCTGAAAACTTGACACCAAGATAGGTGTCAAGGATGATTTAACTTGACCAGATAATAGCCTGTCAACCCATTTACCAGCTTGACCCCAGCTTAGGCTGCCCCGGCCACGCCTCCCTGGCACTAGAGCCACTCTCACATCTCCAACCACCCGCCCTTTACCTCTATCACCAATTTCCCTACAAATATCTTTAATATAGAGTGAATAACATACAGTGAATAGCCATACATGAAGTAATCCCCCCAACCCATCCCTCCCGCTTGGTGCAACCAGGAATATTTAGTCTCGTGAAATATTATCCCAACTCTGGAGCATTACAACCCTCCGCCATGACATTTTTCGAGGCTAAAGTCAGGTATTAGGGTAGTGCTGGGCCTGCCCTGCCCTCCCTCGAGGGCCAGCCCGCGGGGTGAGGGCAGGGAGCACCACCAGACACCCAACCATAGCCATAGCCAGAAATTAACTGCCCAGACACAGGTATTTGGGTCAAGTCCATTTCGCCCTCGTCGGGGGGAGACCCTTCACCACGGGTCGCCATTTTGACTATTATCGGCCAATTGTGCACAGGTGCACAGGGCTGGCGCCTCTCAGGGGTGGCAGCGGGCTGCAGCCTCCTGCCAACTTATACTCACACCAACACCAAACCGCTGTGTTGTCCCTCAATTGTCTTGGAAATAAACCGCGTTCACTTTCTCCCCTTTTTCGCAAGGTTGGACTGGTCTGACGTCACGCTGGAGTATTGGAATCTTGTTCCCTCTCAAAAGGATTTCAGTTTTATTACTGATATTCTGGTATCTTTATCTTAATATATTATATAACATATTTTTTTGATGAATATAAATTTTACTGGATTATATTTGTTCGGTTCTGGTAGTGAAAGTCCTCGCAGTGCTTATTTACTTCGCTCTCGCTCTTTTATTTAAAAGACTGAACATTTGTTTGTAAATATTTATTCACAAATGTATGTGAATTTATATATTTATAAATCACTTTAGAAATCATTTGTGTATATCTTTTTGTGTATATATATATATATATCTACTCACTAATGTTCAGATATATATTTACAGTTTTACACTTACAATTATATTCATCATGAACATGCAGTAAATTGACATATCATTATGAGCTACATTTTATTTATTTATTTTTTGGGGTCCCAGAAGTACAGTCGGGTTTGTTCTCGACTCACAATCGAGAATACCAGGTTTGAATCCCGGGCGGAATAGAAATGGTTGGGTCCGTTTCCTATCACCTAATGACTCTGTTCACCCTAGCAGTACTTAGCCTGTTATATAGTTGCATTCTGGGGTGGGGGTGACCTTGATATCAGCCTAACATGTACTGCATGTATATACTGGATAAAATTATTCCCACACCCTCCGTCACTATGTGATGGAGTGCGAAAAGATACATGAATTCAGAGACAATTCTATAAAAAAATGTTCATGTAATTATTAAAAAAGAAAGCACCAAGCCGGGAAGGCTATGTAGCACAACAAATGTTCAAGAGATGTGTAAATATTTCATTCAAAATGATCTTCTACCAGAAATTTTAGCCAAATATCCCCAGTTTGCTAACTGTAGGTTGTAATTAAGTGATTGTAACCTATCCACCGCTGCCCACTGGATGGCGGGCGGTGTGCAGGAGTTAGTTAGTTTAGTTCATTTATTATGCACCCCATACCCATCTTGTGGGCGGTAGTGGAAAGGGTTACAGAGGCACATAATGGGCTCAGGGACTGAACCCCACAATTCATTTAGCTAAGCAAGTTACAATCTTGATGAGCTAGTTACAAAATTCAATATAAGTCATCACATCAACAATGGGTTCGAGATCGACCTCAAGTACAGGTTCTAAATTAAGCAACTGACATATGTGGAGAGCTAGTGTCAAAATTTATATGTTTGTCCTGCACACCGCCCCCCATCCAGTGGGCAGCGGTGGATAGGTTACAATCACTTAGTTACTACCTACAGTTAGCAAACTGGGGATATTTGGCTAAAATTTCTGGTAGCAGATCATTTTGAATGAAATATTGACACATCGCTGGAACATTGGTTATAGAATTGTCTCTAAATTCACGTATCTTTTCGCACTCCATCACATAGTGACGGAGGGTGTGCGAATAATTTTGTTGACACAGTTTACATTTGGTCAGGTCTACATCAGCAGATAATGAGAATTCCCAGAGATACTTGTAACCGAGTCTAAGCCGAGCAGTAGTAACATCTAGAAGTCTGCTGATTTTATTGGATGATCCATAGATGATGGATCATCCAATAAAATCAGCGGTGTGCAGGACAAACATCAATTGTGACACTAGCTCTCCACATGTCAGTTGGTTAATTTACAAACTGTACTTGTGGTCGATCTCGAACCCATTGTTGATGTGACGACTTATACTGAATTTTGTAACTAGCTCATCAAGATTGCAACTTGCTTAGCTACATGAATTGTGGGGTTCAGTCCCTGAGCCATTATGTGCCTTTGTAACCCTTTACACTAAATTAAGTGTAAATTTACTCTTTATACTAAATTCCCTGAATTTACATGAGGGCCACACTATCCAGCTGAGGACAGAAAGCCGTCGGATTGTCAAAGGCCACCCCCATTTATCCTGACAATTTTTTCGAGCTGGATTTTAAATTTCAGCAGCATTTTGGCCTTTATGGTTTCAGCGGGTATGCGGTTTTGTGAGTTTATAACTCTATAGGTGAAAAACATCTCCTGTTTTCTTTCCTACATTGTGGCTTGTTGAGCTTGAAATATCTGAGCAGCACGCTAAGAAATATTCGTATTCCTTCCTGGCATTTTTTTCAATAATACTGCCATCTTAGTAATACTAAGGCTAAGAAAAACTTTTACAAATATACAACCTCATTTTATTATGACAACATACATAAACATGACGACCAAACCATACATCAGAAAATGAAAAAACGACAACATTTCGGTCCATTGTGGACCATTATCAAGTCGGGTAATGGAAAGAGTAGAAGAGGCAAATAAATAAGGCAAGAATTAAAGTGCTATTGGTGTGTACTCTATTTCCTGTTCTTATCCTCTCTAATACTTTAGTGAAACTGGCAGCATACTGAATGACAGACTTAAGGAACACAAAAGAAGTGTTAAGTCAGCAGACACAAACAATGCTTTCTTCTGTCATGATATAGAAATCATCCTATAGATTGATCTAAAATAATCTTTCCTGCCTCAACTCTTCACAGACGCCGTCTTGTTGAATCGGATTCGATGCTCAACATGAATTTTAGTCCTGGCTTTGTTGCTGTTGACTCTTCCCTTTCACAGTATATACTTAGATGCTCCAACTTTCTTAACAAATGTGATCTGACTTAAGCTTCGTCCACTTTAGCCTCTTTTTCCTTTATGTCTCTTACGTTGCTGGGGTTCTTTCTCTTCTTTATTTTTCCTTCTTGTTTCTCTATTTGTTTTTCTTATTTATACCTTTTCCTATTCTTCCTTTTTTCTTTATTTCTTACCTTTCCTTTACTTAGCCGATTCTCTTATTCTTACCTTTCCTTTACCTGATTCCCTTATTCTTAATTTTTCTGCTTTTTAACTTTCATCTTTTTTTATCTCTTCTTATTCTTACCTTTCATCTTATTCTTACCTTCCTTTTTGATTATCTTCTTACTCTGTCCTTTCAAATCTTATTCTTTCATTCATCTTATTCTTACCCCTCATCTTATTCTTACCTCTCATCGTATTATTTCCTTTCATCTTATTCATACCTATTCTTATCTTTTATCCTATTCTAACGTTTCATCTTATTCATACCTATTCTTATCTTTTATCCTATTCTAACGTTTCATCTTACTCTTACCTTTATCTTTCTCTTACTTGCTCCTCACCTTGCATCCCATTTTCTTCAACTCTCAGAACGTACCGAGTCATTATTTCTTCATTTTCTGACGTTTGGTCTGGACCCAGATTCACGAAGCAGTTACGCAAGCACTTACGAACCTGTACATCTTTTATCAATCTTTGGTGGCTTTGTTTACAATTATTAAACAGTTAATGAGCTCCGAGGCACTAGGAGGCTGTTTATAACAGTAACAACAGTTGATTGGCAAGTTTTCATGCTTGAAAATTGTTTAATAAATGTAACCAAAGCCGTCAGATTCAGGAAAGATGTACACGTTCGTAAGTACTTGCGTAACTGCTTTGTGAATCCGGGTCCTGGTCATCATATCTTCAGCCACGTTACTGTGACTCATCGTCTGCATATATAAACGTGCTAAAAGGAGCCATAGCATATGGTACAAATGCATGAATATTAATTTTTCTACAATTTTGATGAGGGTAATGATACTGCGATGAAAATTAGCATAATGTCAATACACTCTGGCTCGTTGAACGAGTGCACAGTTGAGTGCGTCAAACAAGCATCGAGGGAAGGAGAAAAGCGCCAAGCCATTACGACTATATAGCACTGGGAAAGGTGTCAGGATAAGGATTTGAGATGGGTCGGGATAAAGGAATGGTGCCCAACCGCTTGGGCGGTCGGGAATAGAACGCTGACCTGCACGAAGCGAGACCGATCCTCTACCGTTAGGTTAAGATCTTCCTGCATGGAGGCATGCCTCACCATGCGATAAAAAAAATGCTATAACAGAGGTGTTATAACTAACGGGGATATCATGAGTACAGGCTGGTGTAGTGTGTGCAGACTGGTGTAGTGAAGGTGAGAGGATATTAATGGAAGAAGGGTCTGCAAGAAGATACATATGATGATTGGTGGGATCTAGACCTTAAGCCAAATACCGGAGTTGGTTAGTCTATCTAGTGCCAGGTGTGTAATCTTGAAATGTAGAGCCGAAGGCCAGGTTGAGAGAGGTAGAGGAAAAGAGGGCGGGAGGAAGGGATGTAGTGAGGAAAGGCGGTAGAAATAATAGGTAGAGGGAAGTAGAAATAATTAAATGGAGGGAGAGAGCAAAGATAGAGAGGTGGAATTCAAAGTTAGAGGGAAAAAATCAACTTTCACTCGTTGTGTTAGGATTTCTGGAGATCACGGTTATGTTAGTTTAATAATGAATGTGAACTGACTGTTGACGTATACTGCAACAAGCCATGTAACTGGCTTATCAAGGCTGCCACTTACTTAGCTAAACGAATTTCAGTGTTGAATTCCTCAACCTATTACTGTATATGATATAAGAACTGTTGATACATATGTTAAGCCGTGTAACTAGCTAATCAAGACTGTAATTTGCTTAGCTAATTGAATTTTGTAGTTCAGTTCGTGAGGCTATTATGTACCTGTGTAACATTTCCCACCATCCCTCACAGCATGGGTTTGGGTGCAATAAGAACTAAACTAACTGCCGCTAAGATGGCCATGGAATTCATTATAAACTACATAAATTAACACCACAATCAGCATGAGAAGATGTTTCCTCTTTGGTTTACCTCTTGTATTAGGCTGGCCGGACACATCACCTAGCCCTAGGTAACATATTAGTGATGTTCCACACTGATGTAGGATAGTTAGAGGTATTGACGCTTCAGTGGCAATGCCAAGCTCAAAACGATGAACAGAGAGGCTGGAGTTCCATTCTTGGGGTACATGTGATGGTCCGGTATATGAAAGCCCTCTTAGGAGATGCCTGTATGCGGTCGGTTAAGAAATAAACTAGGCCTCTCGTATTGGAAGAATTAAGCCGTTGTAGGTATTACTAATTTGGGTTTATTCGTGAAAACCTGGCACTTGCTGGTAAGGCAATGCGCCTGTACTTATGGATAGCCCGGTTGTGGAGATAGTGTCTTAGGCTCTCTACACAACATTCTCAGTTACTTCTGTATATTCTTTAAATTTATTGCCTTTCTAAGGGTTTCTTTCTAATAAAGAGCGCAAGCTCCACATATCTCTCCATCAATGATTGCACAGTAGCGCATACTAATATTGTGCAGGGCAGTATAGTACAAATAGTTGTTTATCTCAAATGTTGTAAACACAGACACTCACACAGGCTCAGTTCCAGTCCTCCTCTGAAAAATTCACTATAGTTATTATCCCATTTCAGACATGTGGTAAATATGTCTGCCTTTACTTCCCTCTATGATGGTGTTGTTGAGTGTATAAGCTTTTCAACACTAGATGTAATGATTCAACATCGCCTCAAAATGTTCTTGGCGACCCGAGCCTGGCTTTGGGTTCCCGTTTTCAAAGATATACTTCTCACACTCCTCCAGCGTGGCTTCAGCTGATGCAATCTTGGCGCCAGTTCCAGAGTTCCATGACAAATAGCGAGCCTGAGAACACACAAAACCTTATATAAGGAGAATATAATATTTCCGCAACAACATTTAATTTGGGGACGATGTGATACTTAAGTAATACATATGAACACCGTATACACGTTTCCATGTATACATTTTTATTCATTATTTGCAAATTTAAAGGAAAGGTGACGACAATAACAACAAAATAAAATAAATGACAAATAAATGTAGAAGTGGAAATGTAGTATAATCGTCCTCAGCTTTGGTTTAACTTTGTTATAAGTAACTAATCGTGTACGTATGTCTGCTTTTCTATCTCCGCCAACAATGTATGAGATCTAGCTCTAGGGCCCTGCCTCTAGCGTGTAGGGTACCCCGTGTATTTGTTCCTTTCGTCATTCTAGTGCTACCCTTGCCATTGTTATTATCTGTGAGTGCAATGATTTGTAGCCATAGCTCCATACACTCTGGCAGTTGTTCCGTGTTGCTGATGAAACAATCTTCATTTTCTCCCATTCTAACCCACTTATTCTGAACGACACGGTCAATACTGAATGAAATCAAGTTCATTTGTGGTTGCCTACTAACACATTTACCCTGAACAATGATAACACGTTTTATATATTGTTTGGTAATAAGTTCAGGAATCAAATTAATATAAGAATTAATAATACCCAAATTATGAGCAGAGTATATGGGAACTTCTTTAGTGTTCACGTTGACAACAAACTAAATGTTTGTTGTCATTAAATATTATCATATACAATATATAACTAAACACATGTTACGATACTATGTTCTTCGCCATGTCCTAGTAACTCTGTATTATTCACTCATTTATCCATATCTCGCCTATGGTATCTGTCGCGGGATCAACCACCCTTAATTACCTACGACCACTAATTACTCAACAAAAATCAGCAACTAGAACAATAACAAATTCAGTACCAGACAACTCCTTACTGAAATCTTTGAACATGTTACGTTTTCTATGAGTGGGTCGGTTAGGTTACGTCAGTCTCTTGACTTCTTGCATTTTAATACAACGTTTTTTCTCCGTTGTGGCAACTCAAGAGGACGGGCTGGTTCGTGTGATATTACCCACTTGTAGTTACAAGTAGTTCTCACTTCCTTGTGTATGTTATCATAAATATTTGTCAAAGTTTCAGGTCATACAACGTCCTGAAGTTTATTCCAACCATTTACCGCGTTATTGGTTAAATATCACCTTATGCTGACCTATAAAAAATTTTCCGTCTCTTTTATGTTATCCTTTTACAACATTTTATGTGTTCGCGTCTATTCATTCTATTTTTGTATGAAGATAAATCGTTATACCTTGACATAATACATTAATGCAACAAACCCGATTAATGCAACGAACCCGATTAATCAGCTGAATAAAACTAAGGGTTTGCAGAGCCTTACATTTAGAGACTTCCTTAAAATCCCTTCAGATATGATCTTGGCGGCATTTTTCAGACCGCGGGCAAAAGTGTCCATGGCGGCAGCGTGGGCGACGAACAGGTCTCGGAGCTCCGTGGACTCCCGGCGCACCTTGGCGTCGAAGTTGAGGCCGCCTGGGGCCACGCCTCCCTATAATAAGAACATAAAAACATAAGAACAAAGGTAACTGCAGAAGGCCTATTGGCCCATACGAGGCAGCTCCCATTTATAACCACCCAATCCCACTCATATAGAAGTGGGAAGAAGTATAAATCCCACATGTAATAGAAAAAAGTCTATATGAATCTCACAATTCATATTTATTACTGAACAGATGAAAAGTGACACTAATGTTGACCAAACTACACACTAGAAATTGAAGAGACGACGATGTTTCGGTCCGTTCTGGACCGAAACACTATCAATCAAGTCGATTGATAATGATCCAAGACGGATCGAAACGTCGTCGTCTCTTCAATTTCTAGTGTGAAGTTTGGTCAACATTTATTACTAATGGGTCACTGCATTATATTAAGAATTAGTTTTACATTCTGAACTATGATACTAGTTGACACTATTGTATTTTACGTAATAACAAAAATATAATACCTTGTTTACAATATTTACTTCAATAATTTTCATAATCAAGGTCATTTTTATATTGCGAACGGTCAGAATACTATATAATGTACTACAGTAATATACGAGATTGTTATAACCTTACTGATGAATTAATATCTGCATCTTTAAAAGTTTGCCCCTTAAAAGATGAATAATATGAAGGGTACACTAAAGTATATAACGCACCTGTTCAACCACAGTCTTCATGACCATAGTGCAGCTACGAATATCCATAGGGAACTGATCGGTGTCCCATCCCAAGTCTGGGGAGCCAGTGTTGGCATCAATACTGCCAAGCATGCCATATCTGACCACGATAAATTCATCATTAAAGGACTATTAAGGTACATGTTACCAAACTCTTTACAACTTAGCAATGCTTTAACCTGATTAGCTAAATTAATATTGGAGTTCAGTACCTAAGACATTATATGACTCTTTATCCTTTACCCTTATCACCCACAGGATGGGTATGGGGTCCTCTACCACATACACAAGATGGGTATGGGGTCCACTACTACTCACAGGATGGGAATGGGGTCCACTACCACTCACAGGATGGGTAAAAAACGCATAATTGAATTAACTAACAAAACTAAAGAATAGTATCTGAAGTTAAAATTAGTATATGAATTAGTTTTTACAATAAATTACTTTACAATACAATATTCTTAATCTTAACCATAATTTACATAATCACATTTAGCACATCAACGTGTGAAACGTGAAAACAATACGTGTCTGAACTACATAATAAGTGAATGTACAAGAATAATAGCCACCACTTACGAGCTATTCATGCCCGTGCCACCTTTTGGGTGGCTTAATTAATCTTTATCTTCTATCTTCTTCAAGAATAATACACGGGAGACATCTCCCGTCACGTAGCGTGCAGTCGCACCTCCACAGATCTCCAGTATCAGCTCTTGATACTGGTAATGGCTCAATAGGACCACCACTTACGGGCTATTCATGCCCGTGCCACCTTTTGGGTGGCTTAATCTTTATCAATCAATCAAGAATAACACACACAGTAGATTTGATAGGCTCGGGAATTTGTACACCAGTTGAATGATAGTTGAGAGGCGGGACTAAAGAGCCAGAGCTCAACCCCCGCAAGCACGCCAGTACACACACACACACGAGCCGAGCATGGTCTAGTAGGAAAGCTGCTTAAGAAACTTACGCTGACGCGAAGATAATATCGTGTTCATAAGGGTGACCGGCCAGGGTAGTGTGGTTGGGCTCAATGTTGAGTTTGAAATGCTTTGCAAGTCCATACTGATGGAGGAAGGCCATGACTGTCTGGGCATCATAGTCGTACTGGTGACGTGATGGCTCCTTGGGCTTTGGTTCAATCAGCAGTTGACCTTTGAACCCAATCTTATCCTTGTAAGCTGAGAAATAAAAGACAATGTGGTTGAGAGTTATTACAAAAATATATTACATTCCTTAAATGGTTCTGCTTTAGAAACACGAATTTAAGTACCCACAGAAGCAGAGTTGTATCCTCACCGATAACCATCTTGTAGAAGGAGGCGAGGTGGTCGAGCTCAGCCTTAACATCAGTGTTGAGGAGCGAGTGGTAGCCCTCCCGGCCTCCCCAGAACACAAAGTTTTCTGCTCCAAGTCTCTTGGCAACCTCCAGTCCTTTCTTCACCTGGGCAGCGGCGTAGGTCGCCACGTGGGCGTCACAGCTGGTCGCGGCTCCGTGCATGTACCTTGGTCCACGTTAACCACAGTTTAATGTGCATTTACTCTAAGACTTTCATTTATTAGTTCATTGACTGCGGGGCCGCTCCAAGCAACGACCTGTTGGACCAAGTTATCACAAGTCGAGCCTGGCCTCGGGGAGTAGAACTCCCAGAACTCTCTCCAGATGTGCCATAAATACTGAACAATGTATTACACCATAGTACATGAACACTTTATAGTGTATAAGGCATTGAATACCGCATATAAACTAAATATAGAAACAATATTAATTTATAACCCAAAAGAAATGATTGGACAAAGTACCTTGGGTGAGAAAATAGGTTACACGTGACCCAGAGGAGCTTGACGCCAGTCTTTTTTTGCAGTTCAGCGGCTAGATCAACTATTTCATCCAGGTTGGCATTAGTCTCTGCCAGTGTTTCACCCTCGGGGGCCACGTCCCGGTCGTGGAAAGTCCAATATTTGTTGCCTACGTGAGTAAATCACATTCATGTATTAGAATTTCTCATATCAATAATTAATGTTAATTTTCTAGACAAATAACGGTAAATACAATACAATACAATACAATTTTATTTAGGTAAGGTACATACACACAATCAATATTTACAAGGATTGTTTGACTTATAGGTATAGCTAGTACATACAATGCCTAAAGCCACTATTACGCAAAGCGTTTCGGGCATGATAAACTTAAATGACAAGCTTAATACTAATTGAACATAATGAGTAGAATGAAAACAAGAAATGAAAACATAGATGAAAAAGCAGCACAAATACAATTATGTCGACAAACAGCGCTCTTTAAAGAAAAAAACAGACATTGGTTGACAATACTGTATATTGATTCTGAATGTCCTTAATAATTATCACTTTCCTCCCAAGTAGACACAAAAATGGGACAACTATTTTTCTCTTGAATGTGAGCGCGCGATATATTTTTATGTCTGACGAACAAATAGTTCTATAATATTCAATTCCTATCTGATCGACTTTGGGATAGTATGAAGATGTTTGCCATGAAATTTACGTTTTTTCTAATAGCCACATGGCGTATTTGGGAGAACGGAATTATCTTGTATCTTCGTGGTAAAACTATTGTATTGTTGACACGTCAAGTGTAATCAACGAAGTTTCTTTATTTGGTGCCGGTCTAATGCATCCTTGTGTGACATTTTATACATATGTTCTTCTAGAACATTCTATTGCAAACACATTGGTACAAAAATGAAATACGAACATGGTGTAGTCAGCAGCAGTCAGCAGTCTCCGTGGTGTAGTGGTAAGACACTCGCCTGGCGTTCCGCGAGCGCTATGTCATGGGTTCGTATCCTGGCCGGGGAGGATTTACTGGGCGCAATTCCTTAACTGTAGCCTCTGTTTAACGCAACAGTAAAATGTGTACTTGGATGAAAAAACGATTCTTCGCGGCGGGGATCGTATTCCAGGGACCATAGGATTAAGGACTTGCCCGAAACGCTACGCGTACTAGTGGCTGTACAAGAATGTAACAACTCTTGTATATATCTCAAAAAAAAAAAAAAAAAAAAAAAAAAAACCATAGACCGGCCAGGGTAGTGTGGTTGGGCTCAATGTTGAGTTTGAAATGCTTTGTAAGTCCATACTGATGGAGGAAGGCCATAGGAAATAGAAAAATTAAGGAAGGAACATAGAAAATTAAGGTCAGGACAGTGAAAAAAATATTCACTTTTCAATACTGGTTTCGCAGATGTACAGAAACGGATAACACTTCGCCCACTTCCCACACTCTTGCGGGTGGGCCGCTATCATGATTCTACATATATATATGCATATGTCCGTGTAGAGAATTTTATTGCGATCTCAGAGATACCAAATTTAACGCTGTAGGACAAGTGTGGAGTTGACAACCCTGAAAAGAATAGAAACATATCGTCGCTGTTTGGAGCTCACAGCTAGTGATCGACGTAGTTCTTTATTTGGTGGTGGTTTAACTCATGCTTTGGTGACATTTTATATATATGTTCTTCTAGAACATTATATTGCGAACACATTGGTACAAAAATGAAATATGTACATCGAAAATTAAGGTCAGGACAGTGAAAAAAGTATACACTTTTCAGTGTTGCCGCTCGATCTCCCGAAACGCGGAGAGCACTGTGCCCTAGTTTTTTTGTCGTTTGCCGGGAGGAGGAAAGTGATAAATTATTATTGTATGTGGTTCCTTCTTAATTGTTAACAAATGTTTTACCCCTTTAAAAGACTGCTTTCCTTTTGCTGTAAGTTAGATTTTGCCCTTTTCAACTTTGGAAGCAGCCACACTGTAAAATATAACAGCTTACCCAACTTGGAGAAGAATTCAAAAGAAGCACGAAGTCGACGTTTAGCGTTCTCGAGGGAGTCGGTGCCGTCCTCCCAAGGGCGTTTGATGGTTGCACTGCCAAACGGGTCCATACCTAAAACATCAACAGCTGCTAATTATAATTGTTGATTAATTTCCAAGTTATGCAGAGAATGAAACAAGAAGAACTCCCAGAACCCCGTCAACCAGGTATATATGTTAAAATTGTATAACTGTCTGACATTAATTTTACTGGCGCTGGCCGACGCTGAAGCCATATAGAACTGTTACCCCTTTAAATGTACTAATAAATTAACTACATTATGTTTAATGACGTCTGAAACGGTGTATGTGTAAATAAAGCTTTTATATAACCGGTAAAACATGTTCCTATGTATATTTTATAAATGCAATAAATTGTTATCATTAGCTTCTAATATTTACCTACTCCACGAAAGGAATGCCAGTAACAGACAGAAAAGCGCAGCCAGTCCTCCATGGTTTTGCCCAGGACCTCCTGCCTGGCGTCATAATGGCGGAACACCAAGGTCTCGTTGGCGCTAGCTTCAGGTTTATACTCCACCTTCCCGAATCCTGTGAGAGAAGTAATATTAGATTCACGAATGCATAGCGTACGCATAGCGTGTCGGGCATATTAGCCCTGAGATAGCGTGTATTACGGCTAGGAAGGTTAGTTAAAGTTTTCTTTGCAACATAAATACGAAGCCTTTTTCGGTTTATCCAAATACATTAGTATTTATTTATAGATACAAGAGTTCTTACATTCTTGTACAGCCACTAGCACCCATAGCGTTTTGGGCAGGTCCTTAATCCTAATATTCCCCGGAATACGACCTGCCAAATCGTTTAACAACCAGACTTATTTTACTGTTCGGTAAACAGAGGCTACAGTTGACATTGACGCCCAGTAAATCCTCCCCGGCCAGGATATGAAGCCACACCAAAGCGCTCGCGAAACGCCAGGCGAGTGTCTTACCACTACCCCACGGGCACTGCTAATAGTATTGACTATAATTTACGGGCTATTCATGCCCGTGCCAACCTCCTGGGGTGGCTTAATCTTAATCAATCAATCAGTATCGATTTCTACTTTTTAATTGTCGTTTACATCAATATATGTACTATAGTCCTCATCGTTACTATCTAAACAGGAAGACGGACTGCAATATTAATAATAACAACAGTACGTGAATCTTAAAATTATATTAAAAAAAAGGGAAAGGTTGTGGCATTGCTTGTTGTTAGGAGGGAAGGGGAGCATGGGGCTGTCACGCCTGTGTCAGCTGATAACCGTCTGGCGCCTCCATTATCAACACTTCCCTATTCATCAGCTGAGTAAGAGTGACATATAAGCATCAGGCTATAAATAAATGATTTACAATGACTCTACTTACCTAAGAGCGCCCTTAGGTAAACAGTGGAAGACTCCTCCAGATATGAATTCAAATTTTAATATGACAAACCCCACGGGATTGGAGAAGTGTCATACTGGAGGATTAATTATAAACGGGAGCTCGATCCCAGTAAATAATGTCATGCGGGTGGACACATGTCACATAACCTTCAAAAATGACACTAGAGTCCTGACGTCCTAGCGACAGTGTGACCTTTATGGAGCAAAAGAGTAAGGGTGAATTTTGAGGGCTAAAAGAAGTCCATTCTAAAGAATTGGCCATTTTGGATCATGGACTAAATGAAATCCATACAAAACTTAAATTCCCGAACACGTACAAGGCAACTGAGATAAGAATCCATTAGGTAGATAAGAGTGGATGAATTATATGAGGGAGAGTGAGGTGACTGGTAGTATGGTTCACGTGACACTGGCCTGATACAAGTATCTACTACCTTAGCAACACATCCAACTCTTGCATGTTACCGTCCATTCTCGTACAGTAAGAGCCGTCTGTCCCCTCCCCTCCCACCCTGAATATAGTTACTTATGAAGCGGTGAATGAGTGTATGCCGAGACACTGATTGGGTTTTCTGAAATGTGAACAGCGCTTCATAAAATAAAACCTTGCGTCCGGCAGCAATGTCGCGGCATTGTTCTGGGTCATCTTCACCAAGGCCAATATCGAATAAGCAAATATTTGGCAAAGTTACATTAGATTCCATAAGTATGCACATAGCGTGTTATACTTGTGTGGAGCACAGTACGCCCACATTCTCTTAAATATTAAGGTTCATGCACGTACCACATATATATGTTATTAGCATAGAGACTGAAGCTATGATCGCTCTCTGTTTTCCATTACCAACCATGGGTATGGAGTACATAATAAATGAACTAAACTGCTATATATATTCCTCTCTTTTATTAAGGTTAATGTGTAATTATTGAAAACATTTTAATAACTATGAAGTTTCACTTATACATGTTCGTAGCACAGCTGTAGCAATTCATCTTTAGTTTAATTAGTACATTAAAACTCCGATGCCCATCTTGTGGGTAAGTTACAGAGTACATCGGGAAGTATAATTATTTCAACTATCTTGGACTAATGTTTTAAATTACTAATTTTCCGAAGGTTGAGTTGTTCAATCACATTTGTGAACTCTGAAATCCAGTTTTGTGTAACGGTTATATCCTGTCTATAGATAATGTATGTATAGCTAAATGCAACGTTCAGTGCTCAGTGTGTTCACTGTATTTAAATTGTATGTCCAATGTTGTATAGCCCAGAGACGAACGGGTTACTTCAGTCCATTCATGTACCCCCATACCCTTCTGTGAGTGGTACATAGCGGTTACTAGGGTACATGACGGGCTCAGATTCTGAGCTCCACTCCTTTAGCTAAACAAATTACAACATTGATGAGCCAGTTGCAGACTTTATTAATATACATAAACAGTCTATTTATATATATATAGTCTTCATTGCCTTAAATTTGTGGTAAAGTTATGAAAGAGGTGGTTGTGAAGGCGTACTGGCGCTGAGTAACCGACGTCTGGCAGGCCAGCAGCAGCCACTCAACACCACTCAAGGTCAATGATTATACTACTGAGTATTGCTGCCATGCCTCTGCCACACCTTCATTTACAGTGATAACCCACATACATCCTACTCTTAACCCCTTAAAACTGCGTCGAGTAGCCTATCGTAATACTGCGTTGAGTAGCCTATCGTAATACTGCGTTGAGTAGCCTATCGTAATGCTGCGTTGAGAATCTTAACAGGATGCAGCCTCACAACAGTTGAGTAATTGCCGGGTACCAGTTTACTGCTATAGGTGAACAAAGGCTTATTATTTTTATGAAGCATTGTTGGAACATGGTCGATTGTGCTGTGCCAGTCAGAATACAGTCGATCATGTGACGACAGTCAGAACACAGTCGATCATGTGACGCCAGTCAGAACTCGGGCGATCACATGGTGCCAATCAGAATACGATAGACCGTGTTTTACCAGCAAAACACGGTGCTCCAGGCAGCTGTGTGGCACTATATTAGTTCTCACTCAATATCTGTATATCTGACCTTGACATTTTTACCTTAGCAATCATTACTGTTGGTGACAAATGAAAGGTGGTGACTACCCCGTACACAGACGCCAAGCCAGAGGTGGTGACAACCTCCGTACACAGACGCCAAGCCAGAGGTGGTGACTACCCCCCGTACACAGACGCCAAGCCAGAGGTGGTGACAACCTCCGTACACAGACGCCAAGCCAGAGGTGGTGACTACCCCCCGTACACCGACGCCAAGCCAGAGGTGGTGACTACCCCAGTACACCGACGCCAAGCCAAAGGTGGTGACTACCCCCGTACACCGACGCCAAGCCAGAGGTGGTGGCTGCCCCCGTACACCTGCCACTGCTCAAGGTCTCCCACAATCTACGAATCATCGTGACAATATTGCTACCCGCTCATATGTATATGATGCAGGGAACGTTCCTTTGCCACAGTTACATTTTTAATATTAATTTATAAAATACAGTAAATATAAGTGACTAAATGCTGGTAATAACAAGAATATTTATGGGAGGAGGAACGTATTGATGCACTTCGCTTGACACTTGTGCTCTGTTTTATGGTACAAAGTTTTTCGTTAATGACGGAAGATTGCCCGAAACGCTATGCGTATTAGTGGCTTTAGGTATTGTATGTACTAGCTCTATCTATAAATCCAACATTATGATTGTAAATCATCTATGTATGTACTTTTCCTGAATAAAAATAAATTGAATTTGAATATGATGGGATACTAACGGCCGCCTGTGCTATCTAAACTTTTAAATACAAACATTTTACCTGAAAAACATCAAGCGAACTGGTCAATCCTCGTTGTTGCCAACCACCTTGTTTTTCATAATCCATACGAGCCAAGTATTAAGTAACATGAGAGTTACAAAACGCCACCAGCGAGACGCGATTAAACTGGTTCCCTCTCAAGCAGGTTTGTGGCAACCTTCCTCCCAGGACGGAAACTACACAAGCTGTTAATGCAGCCCGTGCTCCTAAGCTTTTACGGGCTCACCATAGCCCGTGCTACTTGGAACTTGTTCCGAGTAGCTGAATCTATAACAACATCCTAAGCTTTCCCAACGTCAAGAAACTGTTGTACAAAAGTGCCCTTATCCTAACCTACCAGAAGACCCAAAACACAAAACGGGACAAAGTCAATTTCGCGAGCCTCTTCCATTTTCTAGTACGACAATTTTTGGCTTTAGGTAGAGTATACGTCAAAAGACGACGTGATATTAGGAGGACAGGTTGGTTAATGCTAATATGATAATATATATATAGATGTACCTGGGAGGGCCAGGTGCAGGAACCGGTTAGGTTATTCAGCACCAGGTGTTTGTGTAGTGTGACGGGTGTGTGTGTGTGCAGGTGTGTAATGTCCTGGGTGCACGTATGGAGTATACCTGCGTCGTTGGCGTGACCAAAGTAGCACCTCGAGGAGGAGGTAAAGGTAGTACTTAATCCTCAGCAACCCGTATGGGATTAGTATCCAGTAGCACAGTGGTCTACGCCCTCTGCTCACAACCGAGGGACCCAATCCCTGAGCATGAAAGAAAAGGTTGGACACGTTTTCTTTCACCTGTTCACTTGACAGTGAAAGAGGTACACGGCAGTTAGGAAATTTTTGTGTTGCATCCTTGGGAAAATCAGTAAGGGGGGACTTCGATAAACCTAGGTGCAGGCTTCCTGGCCACGACAGTGGTAATTATTACCAGACAGTTTGATCTAAGAATCTCTGAAATCTGAAAATAGAATCTCTGAAAAATACTTTTCATCGCTTAACTTTTGACAAAAGCACTCTACAGATCATGCAGATATGATCAGTGCAACCGTGCATGTACTCAAGAGAGATCACGCAGATTATTTATTTATATATACAAGAGTTCTCACATTCTTGTACAGCCACTAGTATGCATAGCGTTTCGGGCAGGTCCTTAATCCTAATTTTCCCCGGAATACGACCCGCCAAATCGTTTAACAGCCAGGTACCCATTCACTGCGTCGTGAACAGAGGCTAGAGTTAAGGATTTGCGCCCAGTCAATCCTCCCCGGCCAGGATACGAACCCAGGCCAAAGCGCTGGGCGAGTGTCTTACCACTGCGCCACGGGGACTGCTTGAAGTACAGTCCCAGTATACTGTACTGAAGTAATGTAAAGAATATGATCAGTATAAGTATGCATGTTCTCCTGAGCTTGGACAAGCTGGTATGTTCTGCAACTCGCTGCTTTTCTCTCAAATAGAGTTTAAAGCATGTAGGTGAGAACAAACACTTTACTATCCTTTCCTATCAAGGTGACCTTCCCAGCCATATCTTATCAAGGGTGGGAGGCTGCATCTGCCTTACGAACCCACCTCCATTGCAGATAAACTCTCACTGTAACTGTTAAATTTCAGCATGCCAAGAACAAATCGCACAATATTATTTGGTAGCAAGCAATGCTGGTGCCGAAACCAACATTGACAGTTATCCCTAACAAGGCTGACCTTTGTGGCAAAACCTAAATGTCACCCTAACAGGTACCAATCCTTGTGCCTATTTTGGACTTGCCTTCAGCTTAGTCTAATGTTTCATATCTAAGGCTGACCATTGTTCTAGATGATGGTTCTCAGACAACGCCAGCAATGAATTGCCTGACCCTGGTACTATCCCCTACCAAGTCATAGTGATAGCTTTTTAACAAGTGATGAATAATATGGCAGTGTCAGACCATGAATGAAGAATTGAAACAGGAATTTCCTTAAGTACTTTCGTATTTAATAATACATCTTCAGAAGGATGAATACATCCCTCTGAAGATGTATTATTAAATTCGAAAGTACTTAAGGAAATTCCTGTTTCAGTTCTTCCTTCGTGGTCTGGCACAGTTTTATATATATATATATATATATATATATATATATATATATATATAAAGTACCCATCCTCCAGGCCCGCCCAGTATACACGTTCGTCAGTTATATTTTATTTACTATAAATCAATGGTTTTCTTCATCGTCATCTAATTGATATACCTATTATAGTAAAATTGCTTACTCAAGTGATATATATGTTATCTTACTTCCTGTTTATTTGTATGTGTTTACCCCCATTTAACATTTCAATTTTGCTAATTTACTCTGTTATGTTATGATCTAGGAGCTTTTCTAAACACACCCTTGTATTTCCTCGCTGTTATTTATGTTAATACCAACTTCTGTGCTTTGCTGGAACTGATTCCATAATGTATTAGTCAATTACTGTCATCAAGTATCACTTTTATATTGTATATCATGTGTTATATTTCTTGAACATTTTCACATATGTTAGTTTCCTTCTCTTTAATTTTAAGTGTTTACCCCATTATTCTTAAAAAATTATTATTATTATTGGGACTATAGCCTAACTCTGTAGTTCCTACCCGGTGGAGGTCGAATTATTTTTTGGTGGGTCGCGGAGCCTATAGATTCTGAGTACTAATATATCTGAATCATCGAAAATTAGCAAGTAGTGAGTATCCTGAGTATACAATATGCTTTAATTACGATAGTGTGGTAGTGGGGGAGATGCAACGGCAGTGCTGTCTTAACGCATAGGCTCATGGGGGGGGGGGGTGGAAGTTAGTGGCCCATTGGCCCACAACTCTAGGGGCCACCATTGATTGGTGGCCCCTATCAATGGGCCCACAACTCTAGATTGTCACCATGCCATATTGTTCATGAGAGATCTCTTAGCAGGGTGGATAATCATTCCACCTCCCACTTGAAAGGTCTGGGATTCTAATCCCGTTTGAAATATTTACAATATAAATAATTTGTGCATAACTATCTGACGGCATATCCTGTACTTTAGCGGACGGGCGGGGCCCAAGTTCAATTATGTTTATTGAGACAAGAAAGAAATACATCTCAAAGAGATAGAGTAGCTTAGGCTATTTCTATCCCCTTAGGCGGGGCCCATCATCTAGAAAGAGGCCCCCAAGGGCATTTTCGCTAAGGGTCTAAAAGGCTGTTAAGGTGCCCCCGGGGTAATAGGTCTTTTGAGTATATAGATAATAGGGCGGCAAGTCCAGAAAAGGTTAGGAAGCACTGGCCCAGTTCAACCTCTGCCCAACATATATCAGAACTTCGGCATACTTCATTGATTGGTTATATTTTACCACCTGTTGTCTGCCATTCAGCTACGGCTCGCACTCGCCACTCTGCTCTCATATATGTTTTGTGAGCAATATATAAATTCCTAAATAAACGCTCAGTTAAACGTAATAAATACATATAATAACAATACAAACGATGGGGGCGAATTTGTTCCTAATGTGGCATACATTCCATCGGATAATACTGAATAATGAAGAATATCATACCAAACATATATAGCTCGCATATAGCGAGCTTAATAAACACAAATAATAACGCCGAAGTTAATAACGACAAGTATTCCCACCTGGGAAGAACTCTTCATCCTTAGAAGCGTTGACAGTTTTCTGACGCTTGGAGATCTGTGCCATGTTAGTGAATAGAGCTGAAGCGAGATGACCTGGAGAGAGAGGGAGAGGGAGAGCTATGGAGGAGTGAGGAGACGTGAAGCTCACCACACGAGAGCCAGCCACCGACTGACGATCCTGTCCTTGCAAGCACTCTTACCCCCTTACCTGCTACCACTTACCTGCTGACTATTACAGATTTTATCTTTCGTTTACTAAGTCTTGCCTCTTTGTGGTTCTGCAAGTGTGAATATTGATGTTCTCTTTGAAACCTGTTTAGAATTCAAATGCTGCGCTTATGTTTCTCTTGGTTTGCATGAACATAATTTAAACTTCAGTACTGGCATCAGTTTGTGAATAAGTTTCAATACCGCAGGCCTTTTTGTCTTATATTCAGATTAGTTGCAAGGTATGTCTTTTAGACCTGAAATGTTTATGACAATATCTAAAGTGAGCCTAAACAAATATATTACCTTATTACGAGCATAACTAGTGAACACGCCTCATACTTTTTGTTTTATTAACACAATTACATAACATATTGTACTGCTGGTAACCTGTTATCCAAACCGATAGAATGTACAAAATGAATGTACAAAATATGGACTGTTGCTCCCGGAAATAACATCACGTTTTGCACAATTGATGTACTAGAGCAGCAATTGATGTACTATATTTGCCACCTTCTACATGTGGGGCCCATTAACAATTGTGTAACTAGCTTCAAAAGATTGTTACTTGCTTAACTAAATGAACTATAGGGGTTCAGTTCCTGAACCGGTTATGTGCCTTCCATTCACTGAATGGGTCTCCAACCGCTGACCTTACGTGTGAGAGATCGTAACACTGTCTTATAATCGTTACCACCACCGCCCATGGGATGGGCATGGGGTGCATAATAAAGAAATTGAATTTAAGCCCTCGACGCACTCCCTACTTCAATAGCACCCATCTAATTGAGGACAGTTGTGCCTTTGAGCTGAAACTACAGCTTTCTGAGAGGAAACTTGTAGAGTAACGTTTCATACATTCCAACCTTAAAATCCCTGCAAGACTTATCTGAATTTGATGCTGGTTCACGTACAGAAGTGCTCTGAAGCAAGAGTTATTACTAAAACCATCAGTTTCACAAAATATTTTGTACTTTAAATGCTCCAATATATACTTATCCATTTTTCGTAGCTCAGTCTTTATCGCTGTTTACGAAGCACCAGATTTTCTTCAGCTGCAAATAATTGTTACAATGTATTTCTGTTTTGAGAAGATTGAGAGTGAACTTTGTTACATTTTATCAATAACTAGGAAAAAATGATCTCGAGATCAAGTATTTTGCCTCAAAGATTACGCAAATGTTTGGAAGCACATATACTAAATGAGCAGGGCCTCTTTTTTTTCTATAAGGATCACTATCAAATCTCAGCATCATTCAAAACTTACATATGCACACCGGAACTCAATACTCAAGGTTGCTGTAGTTCAGTCACGGGCTCCTGACTTTGATGCAGTGTTCCAGACCAAGAGGTGCCAAGTGTCAGGAAGCAGTAATACCAGGCAATAAGGTAAACAATAATTATCTATTATTTATTAGCTTTCTTTTACGAATGGCAGGCTTTTGCTCGTGGAGGGGCGAGGTCGTCCTTGACATGCATGCCATCATCATGTGTAGAATCGTATGAAATCCAGCCCACGATACCTAATGAGTTTGGCACCCCTGTATATAACGTAAGAAAAATGCAACAATCTATTAAGTCCTAAGCCTAATTAAGCATTTCTAGGCCCAACATACGTAATCTCAATTCACACTGTCTTTACCACTTTACACATCTTCATACCCTCCCCATCACCCCACACACACCACACACCCCTTCCTCATCGCCTCCAACACAATCTCATCATTCCCATCACTGGGGGATAGTAGGAAATGTATGTTTATCTCTCAGAATGTTCGGTAATACGTTTATTGCTTGTGATGTGTGTCTATGTATGTATTAACACGATGTACTGAACGGGGAGAGAATAGCTTGAGCTACCTCATCCCTTTGTGTGTATTTTACCTCAATAAACTTATTTAAATTTAAATTTCAATCACTGTAGGGGGGCCGGGGGGGAAGTGGGGGGATAGAGAGGAAGGGGAACAGGGGGGAGGACTGGGGACAGATGAAGGATAGGCACCAAGAGGGTGGGGACGAGGGGATTAAGGTGGAGATGAGAAATGAGACAGACTATCCTGGGTGTAACAGAGTTCCGCTTACACTTCCTTGCCCATTTTCCTATATTTATCTTCCTATCTCTCTTTCTACTTTGCTATATCTCTTCTACCCATTCCAGACGTAGAGTCAGCCAGCTGGTCTTGCTGGTGCTAAATGACAGTCTCCGTGGTGTAGTGGTAAGACACTCGCCTGGCGTTCCGCGAGCGCTATGTCATGGGTTCGTATCCTGGCCGGGGAGGATTTACTGGGCACAATTCCTTAACTGTAGCCTCTGTTTAACGCAACAGTAAAATGTGTACTTGGTTGTAACAACGATTCTTCGCGGCGGGGATCGTATTCCAGGGACCTGCCCGAAACGCTACGCGTACTAGTGGCTGTACAAGAATGTAACAACTCTTGTATATATCTCAAAAAAAAAAAAAAAAAAAAAAAAAAAAAAATACAGTACTGTATGTCACTTTTCATAAACACAACTCCTGAAATTAATTGCAACTTATACCAGGCCTCTTCAAATGAGGGCTTACTCGAATTTGGTAGACCCAGGCTTATGTTTCACATTCCTTTGAAGAGGGCTGGTATAAGTGATAATTAATTTCAGGAGTTGTGTTTACGAAAAGTGACATACATGGCACCAGCAAGACCAGCTGGCTGACTCTTGATGTCTGGAATAGGTAGAAGAGATATAGCAAGGTAGGGAGAGAAATATATGAAAGGTGGATAGGAGAATAGGGAAGGAAGCTGACTGACAAGGACTACTTGTAAATATAGTATACATGGACTTTGTTAAAGCTTTTGATAACGTAACACATACCTGATTTACCCGACCTGGACCACATGAAAGGCTAGCAAGAAAATTAGACATGTGGAATAAATGGTAGAATAATTGAATGGATAAACAACTGTTAAAGAAAACAAAGGGTTGTGCCAAAATGGGAATGAATCTGACTGGAGAAACGTGGTGAGTGGAATACCACAGGGGTCCATTTTGGGGCCAACCCTTTTTGTCATATACAACAATGACATAGACGAGAATACTGTATTACAAACCACATCAAATTTGCAAATGACACCAAGATTTATGGTAAAATCGGAAGTGAAAATAATATTGAGGCTATACATGAACTTCTCATATAGCCAGAAGACTGGCAAATGCTTTTTAATATCGAAAAATGTAAGACCTTGCATGCAAGACATAAACCACGTCACACTTATAAAATCAAGACCTGTCGTAAGAGGTCTAAGTCATCTGGGACGTGGACGACATTCATTCAAAATTGTGGGAGTGCCAAAGAAGGATGCGAAGCTACAAGTGTACCAGGGAAGGCAACAAGTTTTGGAAATCCGACAGAAGCCGTGGATCTCAAGTTAATGTCAACCAAGGGTAACGCAAGTCAAGCCGAAAATCTTGGATTGTATGAAACTTGGGAGATTTACCAGGTGTCGTGTGTGAGCAACATCACCTAGGGTGCAGATGGAGCTACTCACATCAGTAGTTGAACCCTGAGAGTAAGGGTCTGTAGTGTCTTGATGAACAATCATAATTTTAAAGGGGCCAGTGCAGTAATTCCCAGCCTGTGAGAGAACCAGCTTATTCATGCAGTCACTGAGGCCAGTGGATGAAACCTCAGGCAGTTATGCGAGAACCAGCCCATTTGTGCAGCAGTTGACAGTGTTAGCGAAACAGTCAACTGGAAATGACTGAAGCCCTCAGCAGTCACATGAGGACTGGCCCTTTCTTTGCAGCAGTTCAAAGAGTGTATTAGTGCCAACATGTAGAATGGACCCTTGAGTGTAGACCTGGTACCAGTAAGGGCCCCAAGGCCATGTTTGTTAAAGCCTGGTGTTAGTAGTTGAGTCGATAATCAAATATTCAATGTAAGTAGGTGTGTAATGCGATAAGAATGCATCGATAAGTAGAACTGCAATACAGCATGAGCTACGGGGCTTATACAAGTTAAATGTCAAGATTATTTATAAAAGTCTTTCCTCTAATTGTTCACCAATTCAAACACTGCAATGTGTGTATTCCTTTACTAAACAAAGGCTGGCATAAAAATTACATGAAATTGGCAAAATAAACCAATTTACAGTGGTACAAGCACCAAGTATGGTACACTTTTCCTATTATTTTGCTCCTCATAGACTCATCAGAAATATGATGCCTTTGTGAATCCAACACATTTTATTTACTCAAACTTGTTACATTGTACTACAGTGTTTTATACGAAATGGCCTACTGAATTCAAATTCTATTTCTTTCAAGATTTGTGTATAGATTTGCATAAAATTATATCCATTTTACCTTTTAATAATACTGTACAGGGTTTACCAACTATATATATAGATTTACCCCAAGATACTTAATTGAATACAATTTATGAATTTCCCAAATTTGTTTCCATATTCACTTCATTGTTATTTAAAACTTCCATAATCCCTATGTTTTAGAACATTAATTCCCATACTTTTAATTTGGAATCCAGTAGTAAATGAAGTCATCTTAAACAAAAAAAATCTTCAGTAGCCGAACTCTTTAGTAATCTTAAGTAATTCGGTAATCTTGAAAAAAAAAGCAGCCAAGAGCAGTGTCACATACGTTGGATAGTCTTGTCCGAGTGTTAAATCTTCAGTTTTAAAAACCATATAGTTTTTAAGATATATACCTCTCATCACCAGACCTGGCAATATGGGAGTATAAAGACTATAGTGTTGCGAGTTATGGAATTCACATTACCTCGAGTGCAAGGATTGTGCACGATAAGAGAAAAAGTAGTTATCCTTAACTGCATTTGCATGCAGCTAGGATAAACGAGTATGTTATCATGAGATAAGACAACAGTAGTAGTCCAGTGATGCTACTCTGGCCACTGTCATTTGTGGGAGATGTTTCAGTTCTCAGATCAGCTATCTGAATTCACAGTATTCAGCTTTGAGCAGAACATGAGTTCAGAGGTAGTTTGGTGCAGTGGAGAGAGGCATCACACCACTCTCCTGGGACTACCCGAGGCTAGTGAGGCCTGGTCAGTCTACCTAGTGTGAGGTCATGTATACACTTCTCAACCAACAGTATTTGGGAAAGTTCCACTATCCCTAACTATAATAAGAGCTGCTCTGTAATTGGCTCATTATGAGAGCTGATAACCTATTAGATAAGGCATCTCTGTCTAGCTACACAAAGGAACCAGTTCACCAGCCATACTGTTGAGGCTGTGTTTGCTATTCTATGTACAGTAGTCACTAGCAGATGCAGTCAGTCAAAATACTTAACCGTCTTTCTCTAGACTCCATGAAGTTTTCTACAGCATATCATGTGTTCCCGACGTGTGTCCTACAGAACCAAGTCGTGTTCTCTGTTATAGAGGAATTTCATAGAAGTGTGGACATAGAACAACAGATCCCACGTGATAAAGTGTCACAGTAGTAACAGACTGTTTTATCATAAGCCTAAGTCGCACAAGTGCGTAGCTTAACTACATACAGTATATGCGCAAGTGTCGTGTGCAAAGATGAGTGGATATCTTAATTATACGAGATTAGGACAAACTGTTGCTCAACACCCACGTGACTATTGCCACAAATGTGTGTAGCAGCTGTCACTAATTATGCCACTGTCTAGCACAAAAGTCTCATCACGGTGTGTAGTGTGTTACTGCACATCCCTTTCAACGGCACTAAGCCACATGGGGCACCTATCAAGTGAATCCATCGCCGTAGCCAAGCCACAACGTTGTCATCGAACAACTGTTAGTGATGTATGGAGGGATCGTTTTGTTATACTTAGCATGTGGTTAGTGGATTAGTTACACAACAGTGATTATTAGTGTCTTTGTGATGTATAACTTATTTGTTACTGTCCTGCCATCTTACAAGATTTAATATAACATTGTTGTGTAACTGTGCATCACTCATTTTTACCCGACAAGTGTCTTAATAAGAATACTGTTGTATACCAGTTTATTCCATTGTGTTTGCCAGTGCCAAAGAGTAATCACAAGTGTATTCAGTGTGTGTGTGTGTGTGTGTCTTCTGCAAGGGACAGCATCACAATAATGATGAAAAGAAACCAGAATAGTGCTGGCATTTGACTATTTTAAGTACCAGAACAAATTCATTGTGATGAAAAATATCTCCAACAAAAGAAGACCCCCCCCCCATATCACCACCATTATAACAGCTTTTGGCATGAATTTTTTTGTTTTTACTTCATCACAAGTTCTAATGCAAGGTTTAAAATGTCTAATTCTTTGTTATTTTTCTCTTTAATTTAAAAATTATTACAAATCAAAGTACAGTATTTGAGAACACTCTGGTTACCAAACAAGTGTGACAGGTGCACTCAACTAAAAATAAAGTACTGTATAAATTACAAAATCTGTAGGAATGCCAGTAGAAGTGTGTAGACTCACAAGGCAACAATTACCACGGTGACCTCAATCTAATTCCTCTACAGTATTTACAAATTCCAGCACATTCAATCAATTCTTAAATGTAAAAGTAGGTCAGTACCTAAATTATTAACAGCTTATGTTTGCATAGCAGTACTGCTTCATAAAAACAAACATTTAGAATACACTATATGAATGGACTTTCAGAACATGTGATTCTTCTATTAATAGACAAAATGAACCAGCTAAAAGAGATAACATGAGGTCTTGCAGGATAATAATTGGTCAAACTACACCCATCAGAGTTGCTTGACACTTGTCTTATAAATCAAGAATACTTCCAGGCACAGCACAACCCTATTATTGTCAATACTGATAACTTATACCTACACAATTTACCCAGTCAAGACATTTTTTAAATAATTCTTCAATACCAAAACCATCAAAGACTTAAAACTTTCAATATCAGTGTATAGTAACTATTGTATCTACTGTTATACTGGTAAACTAGTAACTACAGCAATCAAATTACCATTATAAAAACATGTAAAATATATTTATCTAGTGAATATAAATTACATTATAGAATGTGAACGCTATAATAATAATAATAAACAAAAATATAACACTGTTCTTTTAGTAATTTCCAACAGTATATGCAAGGTTTTTCAGGTACAGGTAATCTGATCTTCACGTAATAGTGACCTGATTTTTCATGCAACAGTGTGCAAGTAATCCAATCTTGCATTCAACAGACTTGTATATAATGAAATGCTGGCGAACTAGTCTTGCATGCATAGTGGCAATGGATCCAGAGTTAGAAACTGAAAATACAGACAGCCTGTACCACTGACATTTGACTCATCGCAACTAATTGGAATTTTTTTTATAGTACCGTAGTATAGTATGAAGAATTTATCAACAGTAATATACATAAACTATAAACCAAGATACTGTGAATTTTAAAATTTTAGGCAGTAGAATGTGATTTTTTATTTAGATTAATTTGTTCCTCATAAGTAGAAAGTAATTCACTAAAGAAATACGTAACATCTCTACTAGTTACAGAACCATGATAAATCTAAACTATTATTCAATGTTAAAACTTAAATATTTATTTTTCACTTCCAGCCTTTTAAAATTGGCCCCACATTTAATACACAGTTCAAGGGTTAGAGAAGTTTTTTGTATAAAAAATTAAATTTCATAGAATACTGTTGATACATTCAAAACTGGTCAACAAAGAAACAAGTAAATCTTTAATGTATCTGTTAACTTTAACCAATTTATCTTTAACCAATCTAATTTATCCATTTCTATTAAATGCTGTATAGTTCTTCTGACCACATTTGGCGTTGTATTTTCCAGTGCCCTACAGGAGCTTCTGGAGGAGGTAAGGGAGTATCAGAAGAGGCACAAGAACAGAGGGCATGGTTGAAGAATTACAAAGGATACTATTGCAGAAACAGGTGTGTTCTGAAAGAAATCCTGGCAGGCCCACTCCTTGACAGCCGAAAGGATAGGCTTTCTCGGAACACCCTTTCTTGGAGTCAGACTTCCCTACTGTAAAAAAATAAAGAAAAAAAGTCATTAAAGAGAAAAACATAACTGCATTGAACGTAATTAAACGCATCTTTCTAGACGAGCCACAGTGGCTCCCTGAAGCTATCTCGTCAAGACGACTCTTAACTACTAGGTCACATCAGCCACGGAATGCCGTTTGGCCTATGGGGACCAGAACTAGAACCTCGCCCCTCTCAGAGAGACAGATGTCAGGTGACACTTTCACCTCACTGGGAAAGCATACAGAAAGTCAGTGAAGCAAAGTGGACCACTGCCGAGTTAAAAACAACCGAGACCTCAGAAACTGCCAAATGAACTCTCCAAACAATGTAAACAAACGACAAACTCTTGAAATCAGCACGAGCTCATCGGGGGATTAGGACTAACAGTGGGGAGAGGGGTAGGGGGCAGAGCTACAGGTCTACCCCAGCCTTCCAAGCCAGTCCTGAAGCAGATATGGAGATTATATCTACCAACTAATGACCTGGAAGGAAGGTAGGGAGGAAAACAGGGAGCCACCAGAGCTCATCCACAAAGAGGTATTTCATTAAATTCAGCTCTAGTTTTCTGGGGAAGCCTTTCGTGGCTCCCTAAAGCTAACTACTGAAGAAGACAGACTTCCCAGGTGAGGAGGAGAAACTGCAGTTAGTCAAAATGAACACCCAGCCATGAGAGAGATGATCCAAGGCAATACAGGCATAGCAAGGAAAAATTTGTTCCTCTCCTCCATCAGGCCATTTATCGCCATCTAGATGGCAATAAAGATGTGTCAAGTACCAGATGTGAAGAGGCAAGAATTTTGAACCAGTGAGATACATCACTGGGGTGATCTTATGAAAGAGGCAGAGCCAGGGAAAAATGTCCGAGTTTGGACACTGAACAAGCAATGCCTGAAACCAAGGCAAAGTTGTCCACCAAGGAGCTAGAAGGTCCACCTGTTAGGACTCCCACTTGTCCAGGATCTAAAGTAAAGAAACCCTCACCTCAACCAGGCTAGCAGTAAGGCACACACTGGCAGGGCCTCAGAATCGGGAAATGGATCCACGTAGAGTGTAAGATACCAATTCCCAGCTGATGCATTGATATTCACATCAGTGTGCCAGAATGTCTTGCAAAGCCTTTGGAAGGGTGCAGTACCACCAGATCACTCCATGGAGATGGGAAGGAAGCAAGCGAGCATCCACAAGAACACTGGATACTCGCCAAACATGAACAGCACGGAGAACCAAACCCAGAGAATCCAGTAGATGAGGTACCAGCAGCATGCAACGCTAAAGCTCAACAGACCAAAGGAAGCCTCTTCAGTTCAGGCAACAACCATGTGGGAACAGTCCGAATGAAATTGGAGCATGGAGCCCAGAGGAGTCTGGAACCACCTCTGGGCATGTCACACTGCCACAAACTTGCACAACATAAGGTGCCCTTGATGGAACGGACCTCACTAATGACCCTGGTCATGAACTTTTAAACCCGAGTCATTGTGTCCATAAGCATTGAGGGATGGTGGAGGTAGGTGCTAAGGAACAACCTTAAAAAGCCTGAAGGAGGTGGCAAAGCAACCACCAATAAGGAGAGATTGGGGCCCAAACCTAACAGTCTTTCCAATGGTGAAAGGGGTGGAACCGGAGAAAAAATGGTCCCCAAAGCTAAACCCTACCCACCAGGAAGGCCACAAAGGCAAAGTTCAGGCTCCCACACAACTGCTCAAGGAAACACCAAGTCACCCGGGGCCACCTCAACACCAGAAGGCAGCAACACTGCAGTCGGAGCAAAGCTGCCAGAGGAAGGAAAAGCAACACCGACCGAGAGTCCTACACGATGTCCAGCCAAGCCCAAACCTGGACGGGACCAACTGGAGCTTCTGCCAGTTCACCAGGAACCTGAACTTTCCTATCCACTGCAGCCTGGTCGGCCTGGCACTTAATGTGGCAACTGCCTCCCAAAGCACAAGTGACAAAACCTTGGGCAAAGCTTCTGATGTTGCCACAGCAGGCAACAAGGCACCTATACCAACCCCAGGCCCAGCAAATCAATGTCCTCACAGAGCCAGTCAAAATAAAATGTCTTGAATGCAAGAAAATGCATGGGATGACAAACAAATTCCTGCAATTGATGCCACAATCGCTGCAGGTAGCAAATGCAGCTGGGCATGAAACTGCATCAACCCCACATCCTGAGAGAGCAGGAGCAAGCAGGCAGTTACCGAGTGGCTCAAAAGAGGAACTACCCATAAACATCTAACACACTTTCAAAACGTCACGCCTCACTAGTGGAATGACAGAAGCTGCATCAAGAGATAAAAAAAAAGGGGGGGGGGGGGGGCTTGCTCATCACCGAGAAAGACACTGGTACTTTGTAACAGTCAGTATGGCAAGGAAGACCCACACTCGAGAGACTTGGTCCATCAGAAGCAAAACCTGGGTTACATAAGAGGTATTTAAAACAAAATCCACAATGTTTTATTAGAGGCTGGCAGGAAGAAAAACCTACAAAACCTTGGTGGGGCCAGATAGTTTGACTGTGCCTGAAATGGAAGTACGCATTCCTGGTGGAGGCTGAGCCACACCCCCAAGCTAACCCTCATTGACAAACCCTCAGGTCTTTCACAGCTGGAAGCAGGGCAGGAGGAACAGAAACTAGGTGCACCACACACCCGAAGAGGATGCAAAGAGGCACAAATGTAACAGGTAGAATATACCAGCACCTCCAGGATATCCAACTGAGCAAAAAGCTGCAAAACACTGAAGGTGGGCAAAATGAACTCTTAAGGCAGTAGCTGCCTGATAAGCTTGTACATCACTAAGAGGGTCAGAGAAGAGCCACATGGCGGGGGACAGGAAGAGAGAAACCCCACAGGACTGTCACCGACCCAACAGGCAGCATGGCAGAGGCAGAAAGACTGACTTCCCAAGGCACAAACAACGAACAGCCCTCAAACTTGCACAAGGTGAGAGCAGGTTCAAAGGGGATATCCACAGGCCACACCAAAACCCACAGGGGATTTCAATGATTTAAAGGACTGGGCAAATGGGACACACTGGTGCTGGGTATTATTTATGTAGATACAGCCTACTACAAGCCCAAGACTAAACTGGAGAAGGTTCCGAGGTTTGTCACCAGACTAGTACCCAAGCTGAGGGGTATGAGCTATGAGGTGAGACTAGGGAAACTAAACCTCGTGTTGATGGAACACAAGAGTTAGGGAAGATACGATCACCATATACAAGATTCTCATAGGAATTGATATGGTAGATTAAGACTTTATTTAACAAGGGGCACATGCACTAGGGGACAAAATGGAAATTGAGTTCCCAAATGAGCCTTAGAGACATTAAAAAGAACTTTTTTATTGTCAGTAGATAAATAGAATGCATTAGGACATGATGTGGTGGAGGCAGACTCCATACGGTTTAAAATGTAGATATGAGAGCCTAATAGACTCGGGAACCTGTACACCAGTTGATTGACATTTGAGAGGTGGGACCAAAGAGCCAGAGCTCAACCCATGCAAGCACAACTAGGCATTACAACTAGACGAGTATATGCTCAAGGTTAGGCCCCCACCCCAGTGGTGCGGCCTCTAAAAAGCAGTCTCTAAACACACCTAAGAGAACTGTCAGTGTAGGAGCAGCACTAGGGAGCATACAGGGAAAGAAGCTCTGAGCACTCTTCAACCCAGGCAGGACCACACAACCCAAACCAGACTGAAGATGCAGCCAAGATATGAAGATATACCAAGCAAATGTCCCCCACAGGATAAAGTCCAAGGATGACCGACGCTCCGCTTAGAAGCAGCAGGACCCGTGCATCTGGTTGTTGGCCCAGGAATCCTACAGTGAACCACTGATGCTTTGTAAAATATTATGCTTATTTAATTTTTATTGAAAGTTTTTAAGCTGTGTACAATAGTATACACTTCAATTAGGTGGATCAACAATGATAACACTGCCTCCTCCTGACATGCAGACTTGGTGAAGGCTTAGACGAACAATCCTCTATCAAACATTTGTATTCTCCACTGATCAATTTGTACTAAATGCAATTTATTAAGACCATACAGGAATTTGTTAAAGTGGGGTTCATTTGAGTTAGGATGCACTAATTTTAATCCAAGCATTTCATAAATTTAAAGTGTTTGATATGTATCTGAAGACACAAATAAGGCTTTTTATTAAATGTTTCCTTACACTTTGAGAATACTCTAGATTCTAGGAATAGGCATCTGGCCGTTTACCATCTTCAAATCAAAACGGTACAAAGCCTTAAAGACATGTTAAATTTTGAATAAAAACTCACAGAAGCTGCCTCCAACAGAAAAGCAGGAACCGGATGGGCAGAATACCAAACCAGTGTTGTCATCGCCAAAGTCACGGCTATAGCACAGGAACCCAACAGCTGAAAGACAAAAACCATTGTTATCCATCTAACTTTCATTTAGATGCAAGGCATTCACTTTGAAAAGTTTAAAACATTTTATTGCAAGGCTAAAAACAGTCAGTGGCAACTGCTCTAATATGCAAGACCTTCCATACCGCAATAAATTTTTCTTTGAGAATATAAACTCAACTGTGTTGCTAGAAAACTCTTGAAACCTATGAACAAGACTCAAACTAAAGCTTTCAACAACACTCATTCCTTATTCTGTAATTCCTAATACAGTAATAATTTTTTTGAGCATCCATGTTTACAGCTCTTAATATTTCACTGCCATGCTATTTCTCTGTTTTACTTCAGTGTATTAAATATAAAATAGATTCCTCTTTATACAGCTACATTCATTCCTATCACGTTCCCCAAAGGGTTTCTAGACAAAATACTGAAAAACACTGCAAATCAGAAGTGAAGCAAATAGCCATGATTTGCTTTGTAGGGGAGCCGGTCGGCCGAGCGGACAGCACGCTGGACTTGTGATCCTGTGGTCCTGGGTTTGATCCCAGGCGCCGGCGAGAAACAATGGGCCGAGTTTCTTTCACCCTATGCCCCTGTTACCCAGCAGTAAAATAGGTACCTGGGAGTTAGTCAGCTGTCACGGGCTGCTTCCTGGGGGTGGAGGCCTGGTCGAGGACCGGGCCGCGGGGACACTAAAGTCCCGAAATAATCTCAAGATAACCTCAAGATATGGATATTACAAAACTGTTAAAGGATGCGTAATAATAAAAGCAATGAAGTGGAATGAGTGAAAGAGGGAGGGTAATCTTCCAGACTGCTTCCTTAATACGTAAAATATAAGGCAAACAAGGGGGAAACTTTATTAGCTCCAATGTAGAACAGAAAATATGACAATTTGTCACTCATAGGTCACATTCTAGACTCATTTAGGGATATCGAGATCGATTCTTGGGTGGGACAAGCGGTTGTTTCCCTTCACCTGCCGCTCCTGTTCACCTAGCAGTAATAGGTACTCTGGAGTTAGACAGCTGTTGTGGGGTTGCATCCTTGGGACAGACAGTAGTTCAACCCAAGGGGGGGGGGGGGGGGGGGGAACTCGACAAGCCTAAAATTTATGTATACACAGGTTATGTGTGCAACAGTGGGAATTAATAATAATAATAATAATAATAATAAAATTATTAATTATTATTATTATTATTGTTGAGAAAATTTGAGATCACGAGGCAAAGAACAAATGTTAGCGATTCCCAGATGTTTGCCTTAATCAACTTTACCACGATAAGACAAAAACCAAACCCAATTGGGGCCTCCAGACTTTCCCAGTGAATTCAGTCAAGTTCCAGGTTGATCGTTTTGTCCTTTTGTGGCTAAGTGGGTAAAGGCGAGCATATGGGAATCGCGAGAACACCTGTTCAAGTCACATCATTGCTTCAAATGATTCTCAATAATAATAAATAAATAAAAAAAAAAATTATAAACCTATGAAACAGCCTACTGCCAAAGTCATAAATACCAAGACATTGGCATTTATACAGAGCAGGAGAGATTGCAGAAATACCGTAGAGGGAATACAGAGAATGTGTACGGCAATCATAGACTATAAAGCACCTGAATTACTGGGATCGTCTCAAAGCTCTATATGTACTCCCTAGAAAGGAGATGAAAGGGGCATCAAATAATAACAGTATATGGCAAATACTGGGGGGCCAGGTCCCAAATCTACACAGTAAAATAATCCACTGTAATGAATGATATGAAAGGAAATGCAGAATAGAGCCAATGAAGAGCAGATTTAGGTACAATCGGAACACTGTATAAATCTCAGAGGTCCACAGTTTTTCGACAGCTTCCTAGCGAGCATATCTAAGAGAAAACTGGATAGGTTTCTTCAAGAAGTGCTGCATGAACCGGGCTGTGGTGGATGTGGGCCTGCGGGCCGCTCTAAGGAACAGCGTGTTCTGACAAGTTAAGCTGGCCCCAGGCTGGGCAAGGGTAGAAGAACTCCCCGAGCCCCATCCAGGTACAATCAGGTACATTACAGCACTTCAGTCAAAAGTTCAGTCGGAAAAATTCTTCTGACTGGATATAAAATCTATTTTATATTGCTATAACACCCTATACTGCTATTCTTTCCCTATCTGGGTTAGAATAGCAGTACTGTATAATGAGTTACATAAATTTTTAGCAGTATATGGAGTTGTGGCTCATGTTATGTCATCAATATAAATAAGTAAATGCCAAAAAAATCAGTACTGTACTTTATGATTGCTTTTATCGCCTCTTACCTTCGATTCTTACCCTAAAAATCTAGCTATTAACCCTGCTAACTATTTACCTTTTATGTATGACTAAAGTACAGCAAATACTGCTTACTTTTTAGTCATGACCATTTTCTTCCCTACCTCTTGCTCCATCATACACTCCATTCTAGTCATCTGTCTAAATTCAGTACATGAGGTACTCTCTCCACAACTTGTTAGAAATACTGTAATTAAAGTGGAAGTGGTGGCTGCCAGGTACCAGCCAGACAAAATTGCATGCAAGTGTTTCAAGGTGTAAATGCTGCAAATGGTCCTGGCCATGGCTTGTGTATAGATATTGTACGTGTTTTACTGTGCACATCAATCACCTCCATGAAGGACTCCCAGCAGAAGAATGGTGACCACTGTAGCTCTCATGGTGTTCCTGCAACATTACAGATAACTATCAAAATGTGGCAAAAGTTTCAATGCAGTTAAAAAAATGCAAATTGCACAAAGGACCCTGCTAATTGTTCATTAGTACAGCTTACACACACAAACCCACACACCCAATAAGAACATCAATAAACTATAAAATGTGTAAAGGCATGCTACAAAATGGCTTCCAAAACTGAAAACCCAGAGTTATGAAGACAGGCTGGAAGTGTTAAGTATGCAAAACTAGAAGACAAAAAAAAAAAAAAAAAAAAAAAAAAAAAAAAAAGTGGCGTTATGACCACCACTTACAAAATAATAGGAATCTACCAAATTCCTGAAACTTTTGTTTCTAATCTACATTTGAAACCGTTTCAAATGTAGATTTGATAGAGCCCAGTAGACTAAGAATCTATACACCAGTTGATTGATGGTTGAGAAATGGGACCAAAGCGCCAATGAAGGATATGCTCGCTAGGAGGCTGTCGAAAAACCGTGGAAAATACGCATGCACAACTAGGTTAGTATAACTACGTTATCTTGAGATGATTTCAGGGCTTAGCGTCCCCATTTACCTATTTACTGCTAGGTAACAGGGGCATCAGGGTGAAAAACTGCCTATTTGTTTCCGCCTCCACCGGGGATCGAACCCGGAACTTCAGGACTACGAATTCGAAGAGCTGTCCACTCAACTGTCAGGCCCCAATGCTGTAGGCGAGTACAGCATTGCTAGTCTCCAGTTTTGGAGACTATATAATCTCGAGGCTGCATTCGACAGTCATTTTCCAATACTGTCATTTTCATAAGCAAGTTTTAGTTTAGTTCATTTATTATGCACCCCATACCCATCCCGTGGGCGGTAGTGGAAAGGGGTTACAGAGGCACATAATGGGCTCAGGGACTGAACCCCACAATTCATTTAGCTAAGCAAGTTACAATCTTGATGAGCTAGTTACAAAATTCAATATAAGTCGTCACATCAACAATGGGTCTCATACGTAAGTGCTAAGGTATTTCACTGAATGTGAGGTATGCAACTTATGATTTTTTTTTACTCCGGTTTTCAAAGCCATCATAAAATGAAATTTATACCAGAGAAAATTAATTTAACTAACAAATTTTTCCTAAAACAAAACTTTATAAATTTAAGATCAAAGGTCACGTCATTGGGGCAACAGCACTTGCCCCAATTTGAAGATATATTATTCTGTTGAGTTTTAAGGCAATTATTCCCCCCCCCCCCCCCCCGCCCCCAAAGGCAACTGCTGTGTGAATATCACGCATCACTCGGCGCTAAAATTCTGCATATGTAAGTTACTTAAATCCAAGATGGTTAGATAGGCGAGTGGGAAGTCAAAGATAAGAAGCAGGGAGGGAGATAGGGAGATTAGAAGGGCGAAGATGGTAAGGGGGGAGGAGACCACTGGCGCCGTGAACACACACATTTATCAACCATGAGGCTTTAGTATACAATTTACGCTGCACTTACCAACGTGTCGAAAGAGGAAGGGGGGAGGGGGGGGGGGGGAGGTGAGGGGGGAGACGATACTTGCCTGGTGAGGGGGGGGGGGAGAGGGAGAAATACTTGCCTGGTGAGGGGGGGGGGGGGAGAGAGGGAGCAATACTTGCCTGGTGAGGGGGGGGGAGAGACGGAGCAATACTTGCCTGGTGAGGGAGCAATACTTGCCTGGTGAGGGAGGGGGAGAGAGGGAGCAATACTTGCCTGGTGAGGGGGGGGGAGAGAGGGAGCAATACTTGCCTGGTGAGGGGGGGTGAGGGGGGGAGAGAGGGAGCAATACTTGCCTGGTGAGGGAGCAATACTTGCCTGGTGAGGGGGGAGAGAGGGAGCAATACTTGCCTGATGAGGGGGGGGGGAAGAGGGAGCAATACTTGCTTGGTGAGGGGGGGGGGGGAGAGGGAGCAATACTTGCCTGGTGAGGGGGGGGAGAGGGAGCAATACTTGCCTGGTGAGGGGGGGGAGAGAGGGAGCAATACTTGCCTGGTGAGGGGGGGGAGAGGGAGCAATACTTGCCTGGTGAGGGGGGGGAGAGAGGGAGCAATACTTGCCTGGTGAGGGGGGGAGAGGGAGAAATACTTGCCTGGTGAGGGGGGGGGAGAGAGGGAGCAATACTTGCCTGGTGAGGGGGGGGGGGGAGAGAGGGAGCAATACTTGCCTGGTGAGGGGGGGGGGAGAGGGAGCAATACTTGCCTGGTGAGGGGGGAGAGAGGGAGCAATACTTGCCTGGTGAGGGGGGGAGAGAGGGAGCAATACTTGCCTGGTGAGGGGGGAGAGAGGGAGCAATACTTGCCTGCCTGGTGAGGGGGGGGAGAGAGGGAGCAATACTTGCCTGCCTGGTGAGGGGGGGGAGAGAGGGAGCAATACTTGCCTGGTGAGGGGGGGGAGAGAGGGAGCAATACTTGCCTGGGGAGGGGGGAGAGGGAGCAATACTTGCCTGGTGAGGGGGGAGAGAGGGAGCAATACTTGCCTGGTGAGGGGGGGGGAGAGGGAGCAATACTTGCCTGGTGAGGGGGGGGAGAGGGAGTAATACTTGCCTGGTGAGGGGGGGAGAGAGGGAGTAATACTTGCCTGGTGAGGGGGGGGGGAAGAGAGGGAGCAACACTTGCCTGGTGAAGGGGGGAGAGAGGGAGCAATACTTGCCTGGTGTGTGGCAGGGGGTAATCAATACAATGGCGGCCGCAGAAGCACCACAACCCACCCTCCCTCCGAGTCTAGCCCACACTGTCTCACGCCCGCCCGCCTGCCTGCCTGCCTGCCCCCAGCTTGCATGCTTGCATGTCTGCCTGCTTGCCAGCTAATACAGCAAGCCTCTGTGCTTTACCACAGGACGAGCGACCAACCATGGTATCGGGCGCGCGGCGTAGGTTATGGAACTGGTTGGGCAATGCAGGCCATGACACAGAACGCGCGAAATACGACAGAGCAGGACGCGTGACAGGCTGTGTAATAAGGAGTATGCAAGATGGAGCAAACAACCATGAAACAATAAACTATTAGCCAGACGTGAAGGATTGCCAATATAGGCCAAGGAAGCAGGGTATGCAATGTAGGCCAATGGACAGGAATTGTTGCATAGACAACACTATTTGATTACAAAGGTTGCATTTGCTTGCATGTTTGGTTACATAAATTGCATTTGCATACTGTAAATTTAAAGTATAGCAAGTAGATTTACAGCAGATTTAGTATTTTAGTATTCTGTAACCGCTTACGTTATTCTATCTTGATTCCACTGCATCTACATGCAAGCTGATATTAACCCGGAACTATATCTGCCGTCACAAATCTGCAATAACCAGCACAGTGGCGCCGGCGAGAAACAATGGGCAGAGTTTCTTTCACCCTATGCCTCTGTTACCTAGCAGTAAAATAGGTACCTGGGTGTTAGTCAGCTGTCACGGGCTGCTTCCTGGGGGTGGAGGTCTGGTCGAGGACCGGGCCGCGGGGACACTAAAGCCCCGAAATCATCAAGATCTCAAGATAAGATGATCTGCCTGATGTCTTTTCAAAGTTCCTTGGCCTATACATAGACAAGAGACAACTTTAGCACCCACATACAACACAACCAAAAAGAGTCTCAAAAACCCTCTGTATACTTTCTAAAATTAGACATGTTCGAAACTCTGCTCTGCTCTCATTATACTACACTACGCGCTAATATATCCCTATCTTACATACGGTATCTGTGCATGGGGTTCAACCACTGCAAACTACCTAAAGCCCGTCATCGCCCAGCAAAAATCTGCTATCAGAACAATAACAAACTGTTTTCAGACAACATACAGCCCCTCTGATTAAATCCCTAAATATGACAAATTTCCACACATTACCTTGTGTCATTTACATGTACAAAACCTTGTTCCAAAATGCAAATCCTGATCTGAAACTCTTCCTTGACAAATGTAATAGAACCCAATTACCACACCAGAAAAAATGTATCTACGATATCCCCCAAGTCAAGCTAAATTTGTGTAAACACATTGCAAATAAAGGGACCAAGTCAGTGGAACTCGCTCCCTAACGAATTAAAAAGCTGTCCAACCTACGCCTTATTCAAAAGTAAAACCAAAAAGTACCCAGTTTCATCCTCAGTTTCCTACATAGTGCTTCACACTCTCACTGTATCTTGTGCAACCCACTCCCCAATTTGTGTGCCTAAGCCATACAACTTCATTGTAATCACTGCTATCATATTATATTATGGTTATGTTCAACGCAAATTTTACTACAATGTGCCTAGAAATAATCCTCAAATTATGCCACAATTTACATGTTGATAATCCTCCAATTTTACTATAATGTACCCATTTTCTTCAAATTTTCTTACTATGTACCTATTAACATTTTTCAATTTCGCTAAAAATTATCTGTTAACTGAGGGACCTGACCGAAACGCAATGCATATTAGTGGCATTGCAAGAATGTAAAAACATCTATGCTATATACTCTCTCAAACCCAATGTACCTTCTTATATATATTTAAACAAATAAATAAATAAATAAATAAATAAATAAATAAATAAATAGGCCATAAAGCAGAAGGCAAGGCATGCTTGGATCATGAACCAGGACGCATCGCGTTGACGTGGAGCAGGACGAGCGTTACAGTCCATAGTTCACAAGAGACGACTGTATCAAGCTGTTGCATCAGGCACATGCAGATGATTTCCTAGCATGTCACAGCAGGGACGCCAGTCGGTAGGCAGTGCTGGCGGTGGGTGAAACAATGAGGAAGAGCTCAGAGATTGCACACAAGACCCAGAAAGACGTCAGCTTACGTACGCCGTTACAAAAATATCATCGCGAGTGTTCGAACGTCAACAGTTGAGAGTAGGGTGTAAACAGTTTCTCATTCATAAACGGGTGAATGTTTGGGTTTGGCGGGTGCATGGAATCACTTTTGGGTCCTTGGAGGACGGGCTGCCTGCGTCATACGCTGACCATATAAATCCACTCCCATTTCAGAGTCCTCTTTCGCGATCTTTGAGCTGGAGCATAGAACGAGTCCAGGAAGGGTGCACCTTTGCACCTGGTTCTCTACCCTCAATCTAGACTCTCTGGTTCGATTCCCAGGAGGGACAGAAATGGTTAGGTACCTTTCATCTAATGCACCTGTTCACTTAACAGCAAATGGTCAACTCGTGAATTAGTTAACTTTGATTTTTATTGTTGTGGGGTTGCATCCTCTGGATGATCAGTAGTTCGACCCTTGGATGGAGGAGACCTCGATACACTCCTGAAGTACACGTACACGCGCACAAAACTATATCTCTAGTCAGATTCATGGATTAAAAAATATACAACTTGAAATAATCAGTATGCATGTCGCAACCCCCTTAGGACAGATTGCGAGATGTATCCTACTTTTAAGTTATGGAGGGCGAGGTGCAGACATGGCCAGCTGTGACTGACCAATAGCTAATGGAACGCACGCACGCGTTAAATGTTGCGCTTCACTCATGAGTCACGCTGGTTACTAAGAAAACACACTGCTGCCTCCCATCAGCAACTCTTGGTAAGGTTTCTTTGCAGCAATAGTGCAACGTTAACACGCTGAACAGTGTTGACAGTAAATGTGATGATTGGTCTAAACATGCAACTACACACAAACAACTAGTGTTTAACCACTCAAGCACAAGCCAAGCATATAAAGCATCCTGCAACCTAACCAACCCATCCTGCAACAAAGCAGACTATAACAGTAGTATAAACTTGAAGTTTAAAACCCAATCTAAACCATTTTCAGCTCGCGTACCAGTCTGGTGACGCGTATCTCAGCCCAGCCCTCCAAAGACCCAATGTCCGTTCCGTGCACCCGTCAAACCCCGTTTATGAATGAGAAACTGTTTACACACGACTCGACTGATGACGTCCGAATACTTCGAGACAACTTTTGTTCGAACTACAACGCTGTAAATGCTTCACCCACGTACTGCAAATACAAATAATTGCCAACAGAACCTAAACCCTTAACCAGTGCCTAAATATGCACAATATGTAATATTTTATATTTGAGAAAAGTTGTTTTGAATGAATAATGTTAAAATTGATGACTGCGTCTTTGGGGATCGACCGCTGGATAGAATGAACTTTGTCCGAGGACAGGTTGCACATCTTTGAAACGCCTGCACCTTGAACAGTCTTGTGCTTGACTAGATACGGACTCCACACTGGCGCTGTGTACTCTAGGATACGTCTGACATATGTGGTATACAAGGTTCTAAATGATTCTTTACAAAAAGTTTCAAAAGTCAGTTTTTATGTTGACCAACTTAGCATGGTTGGGCCCCAGGGGCCAGATTCACGAAGCAGTTACGCAAGTACTTACGAACGTGTGCATCTTTCCTCAATCTTTGACGGCTTTGTTTACAATTATTAAACAGTTAATGAGCCCCGAAGCACCAGGAGGCTATTTATAACAATAATAAAAGTTGATTGGCAAGTTTTCATGATTGTAAACTTTAATAATTGTAAACAAAGCCGTCAAAGATTGAGGAAAGATGTACACGTTCGTAAGTACTTGTGTAACCGCTTCTTGAATCTGGCTCCAGGTCTCTTTCCCCGATTTTTGAAGGATTTCATCTCCCAGATGATACCTTGTATTTGGCCTCCTGCTCATATCTGCGTTACTTTACATTTGCTCGGGTTAAACTAATAGCCATTTGTTGGACTATTCCTTCAGTTTGTCCAGGTCATCTTGTAGTCTCATGCTGTACTCCCGTCTTAATTCTCCCCATAATTTTGGCATCAGCAAACATTGAGAAGAATGAATCTATACCATCTGGAAGATGTTTTATGTATATCAGAAATAGGGTAGGTTAGAGTACAGAACCCTGTGGGAGACGGCAGGTGACATCACACCATTCTGAGGTCTCACAGTAACACAAATAATGATGTTTTACATTTAGCTACTCAGAACGAGATGTCCATGTAGCACGGGCTATAGTGAGCCCATAATGTAGCACAAAGCCTTCTATTGCTTAGGTACTCTACTGTCTACTGGACTCTGGACACGTCTCCCGTCACGCAGGGTGCAGTCGCACCTCCACAGATCTCTAGTATCATCTATTGATACCGGTAATGGCTCAAAAGGGCCACCACTTGCGGGCTATTCATGCCCGTGCCACATTTTGGGCGGCTTAATCTTCATCAATGTCTACTGGAGCACCTTACCAGTTAGTGAGTATTACATTTTATCTTTATCGAGGTCTCTCCCAAAATCGAACTGCTGACCTTCCACCCTCCATCAGTTGACTAAGTCCCGGTTACCTATTAATACTAGGTGAACACACACATTAGGTGAAAGGAAGCGTGCCGAAGAATATCTGTCCTACTCTAAATTCCCAATTACGAGTCGAGAACGACTGTCAAGCATCAACTTCAACAGTGAATACAACTCTAGCGACACTCAATTGGCAGTAGGGCTTGCATCGTCTGGCTTGATGGCTCCAGACGAAGCTGGTCGATGGTAGAAACGTACTTTGGGGCGGCGTCCCCGGCTCAGTGGCGCCACCCACAGTAAGCTTGGCCCGTCTTCCTTCCTCCCACCACCACCGCCGCCGCTTCCAGGCCGATCACGTACGTCCAGACTTTTTTTTATTCGAGATATATACAAGAGTTGTTTCATTCTTGTACAGCCACTAGTACGCGTAGCGTTTCGGGCAGGTCCCTGGAATACGATCCCCGCCGCGAAGAATCGTTGTTACAACCAAGTACACATTTTACTGTTGCGTTAAACAGAGGCTAAAGTTAAGGATTTGCGTCCAGTAAATCCTCCCCGGCCAGGATATGAACCCATGACAAAGCGCTCGCGGAACGTCAAGCGAGTGTCTTACCACTACACCACGGAGCCACGTTACGCCTAACTCCTTTCTAATTTCTTTCACCTCTTAAAGTTTACCCCTCTTCTATATTTTACCAAACTTTCTTGAACAGAATTATAAACTATGTACGTAATAATCTATTATAGATAATAATCACACAATATTAACACTATCTACAATTACTCGTTATTATTAACGTCTTTATTGACACTGACTCGAGACGTTCTGTTTATTTCGAAAAGATGATTCAAACACTATGTTCTCCTGCGTGTTTTGTCGTGCAGGGGGGGCAAGTGCATGCGGCGTACTTACCAGGGGCCAGATTCACGAAAACACTTACGCAAGCACTTACGAACGTGTACATCTTTCCTCAATCTTTGACGGCTTTGGTTACATTTATTAAAGAGTTTACAAGCATGAAAACTTCCCAATCAACTGTTATTATTGCTATAAACAGCCTCCTGGTGCTTCGGAGCTCATTATCTGTTTAATAATTGGAAACAAAGCCGCAAAAGATTGAAAAAAGATGTTCAGGTTCGTAAGTGTTTGCGTAAGTGCTTTCGTGAATCTGGCCCCAGGCTCCTTGTAAGGACAAGACTCCTTGTCCTTACAAGGAGCCTTGTCCTTATCCTAATGCCCGCCCCCCTTGCCCTCTACCCTGCTCATCCGAACTCCCCTTCCCTGGCCCTTGGCTCACTTCACAAAAGGGGTTATGTACACTCCCTCCCCTCCTCCCATGGTGTGTTCAGCCCGTCCTTCTAAGATTTCCCACCGTCAAGAAACTATCGTAAAGTGCCCTTATCTTAACCTACCAGAGGTCCCAAAACAGAAAACTGGACTGTAAATTTCGCAAGCCGCTCCCATTTTCTAGTACAGCATATTTCGGCCTTTGAGTATACGTCAAAAATGCAATGTTCTATTATTAATTCTGCTAGAATTTACCTACTTAAAATTATCTGTTAGATTAAGGACCTGCCCGAAACGCTGCGCGTACTAGTGGCTTTACAAGACTGTAAATACTATGCTATGTATTCTCTCTAACCCACTGTACCTTCATGTATATAAATAAATAAAAATAAATAAATGAGGACAAGTATGCGTGTTAATGGGGATAAAAAAAAATGGGTTCCTTACATTCATTGACAAAATATACAGTTTCGGCCAGGGCGCAGTATAAGTGAATGTGTACTGGGGTAACGCAACCCCAGCAAGCACAACTAGGCGAGTACACAAGAGCGCACATATAGATACAGCAATCAACCCGATAAAGTATATTGCCGGGTTATGGAGGCCGGGTTACCCCAGTGCACAGTCACTTATACTGCGCCCTGGCCGAAACGGTGTATTTTGTCAATGTTCCTCCATGTATAATGTATACTTGCTACCTCCTATCAGACCTTTGGCCTCTGCACCGACCTGTATTTTATATTCGATTGTCTAAGTTACTGTACAATGTTAAACTCGTCCAATGTTACCATTATCACATTGTTAATTTACCTAAGGTAAAACTTTCACCAATGTTAATTCTCCATTGTTAGACTTACACTCTAAGTCACCCAATGTTAGTGTCCATTCTTAAATTTACCCTGTTAATACTTACCAAAGTTCAATACAGTTACAATATCTTTCAAAATTGGGTAGTTTATTAATTCATCATTTAACTATATAATAATTTATAAAAATTTAAAATAAATTTTAATTATATCTCCCTAACGTATTTGACACACCGGCGAAAATACAATTTTGCCTAATCAGAGTAATTAAATTTGGTCTTATTACTGTAAGGATGTTTATATTCACTGCCACAGGACAGAGGATCTTACACAAGACAAGTGACAAATTACACACTTTACAAAATTGTCAAATAAAGCACACCATTTTCACGTGTTACTTTGATGCAACTTTGTAACAATGTTGTGGTGTGATTAACATCTGATAAACTGCTAAAAAGTTCTGGAAAACTAACCCCTATATCAGACTTCATTGAAGTCGCAACACAAGCCGCTCGTATTACAAGGAGGCAATGGGGCTGACCCCCTGACCTGCCTATGACTGTTCCTTAACACCAATGTGTCATTTAGGAAAGTTGAGGGAGGCTAGCCCCGAGCATCTGTCCCTCCAAATTATACACTTTTATAGATATAGATTGATGAACATTACTGGTGCTATTAACAGGCATTTTTGTACTACTTGTGACACTTCATGCCAATTATTGCCTCTTATTGCTGCTCTTATCTGTAATGAAATTGTTCTTCCATATTAATATCTTCATTATCTATCCTGACCATCATAACTTTCAGAACAGCTCCTTTGGTTGTAGCAAGGTCCACACTTGTTACACTCCGATACATGTTGTGTGTCCAAAGAGAATTCTAAAGGACGAACCCGGAAACTGATTAACCACAAGTTAGTCACTTGTTATGTACCCCCATGGGTGGTGTAGGAAAGGGTTGAAGAGGCTTATAGTGGGTAAAGGAACTATACTCCATTGTTCACTGAGCTAAGTAATCTTGTGAAACTAGTTGCACAATGGTTTATTACATACACGTATGAAGGACTTTCCTACACGTTTATAAGATGAAGGATGCTAATTCCTCATCCTCCACACAAGATTAAATCCTTCAAGAATTAGCGTGTGAAAGACCTGGGGGGGTTGATATCACACCAGACCTGTTCCCTGAAGCCCAATCAAGAGGATATCGTGAGCGGCATATGCCAAGTTGACCAACATAAGAACTACCTTTAGAAATTTTTAAATGAATCATTTAGGACCTTGTGCAATATACACCATATATGTCGGACCAATCCTGGAGTACGCAGCTTCAGCGTAGAGTATTTAGTCACGCACAAGACTAAATTGGAGGCTCAAATATACCAGACTAGTACCCGAACTGAGGGGTATGAGAGGTACCAGGAGAGGTTACAGGAACTGAACAGGAATTATCTCCCACTCTCACAACTGCACTCCCCAGCTGCACCATAGGATTGGTGCAAGGAGCCATCAGTAAATTATTTGGGAGATGGAGCGCTCTTTGACCAGAGCATCAATCTGGGCTAACCTGGTTGATGGGGTTCTGGGAGTTCTTCTACTCCCCAAGCCCGGCCCGAGGCCAGGCTCGACTTGTGAGAGTTTGGTCCACCAGGCTGTTGCTTGGAGCGGCCCGCAGGCCCACATACCCACCACAGCCCGGTTAGTCCGGCACTCCTTGGAGGAATAAATCTAGTTTCCTCTTGAAGATGTCCACGGTTAACGGATTATACTTTGCTTCTTGTTGAAGCATAGGTTTTTTAATCGTCTTGGGTGGGGAAAACGGTGAATTTGGAAACGGGTGATTTCCCATGGGGTATAAAAATATTGTGGTCGCTGGTAGAAGGTCGCTTCTTATGCTAGCAAGCATAAGAAATATTGCCGGAACAACCGTGGACATTTTCAAGAGGAAACTAGATTTATTCCTCCAAGGAGTGCGGGACCAACCGGGCTGTGGTGGGTATGTGGGCCTGCGGGCCGCTCCAAGCAACAGCCTGGTGGATCAAACTCTCACAAGTCGAGCCTGGCCTCGGGCCGGGCTTGGGGAGTAGAAGAACTCCCAGAACCCCATCAACCAGGTATCAACCAGGTATCAACCAGGTAGAGATGATTAGCATTATACATTCCGAATACAGTGGCGGTTTTGGTAATACATTTGGATTACCAAATTGTACTAAATTGCCCAACCCTAACCTACTCGAGTACCCACGAACAGAAAACGGGTCATCAGTCAATTTTGCGAGCCGCTACCATTTTCAGTACATCAGATTTTGGCAGCAGGAAAATACGTCAAAATGCAATGTTGCACCACCAACGTGGCTGCACCATCAGCTGCTGGTGCAGGCAGCCCGCCTGCCACATCCGCCCTCGTTCCCCCAGTCGCATTCCCAAGTCATACACTACTTTTTTTTTTATTTTATATTAATTTATTTATATATACAAGAGTTCTTACTTCTTATACAGCCACTAACACGCGTAGCGTTTCGAGCAAGTCCTTAATCCTATGTTCCCTCGAATATGACCCTGCGAAAAATCTTTTTTGGATAGGCCGCCAGTAAATCCTCCCCAGCCAGGATACGAACCCAGGACAAAGCACTCGCGAAACGCCAGGCGAGCGTCTTTACCTCTACACAACCGGGGACTGCTCGAACACCAGTGTTTAATCCTCGTTAACAACTAAGGCAGTACACACTGACACTGCTCCTCGTTGCCTTTGGAAATGTAGATGTTTATCTCTCAAAATGTTTGGTAATATGTTTATTGTTTGTGAAGTGTTTATATGTATGTATTAACACGATGTACTGAACGGGGTGAGAATAGCTTGAGCTACCTCATCCCTTTGTGTGTATTTTACCTCAATAAACTTATTTCAATTTCGTTGCCTTGTATAGACCTCTTGGTACCAGTATGTGACAAGACTAAACTTCCACACCCACAATATGGCAGTGCTTGCATGGGGCATTAAATGAACTTTGTTTCAATTGCTATATTAGGGTCTCTTGTTACCTGTATTTGCATTAAAGTACCAAACAAATGACTTGTCTCAAATGTCTCGTATAATACTCCCTTGTACACAAAAATGGCTTCCCAAGCTACGGTTCCCCATCCATGGGAACGCACTAAAGTTTTAAACTTCGATTTAAGTGTTTTATTGGAGGAGGGATGGAAGCAATATCACAAAAACACGAATACAACTATACACACAGATGGCCACCCCTCATACACAGGATGGTTACTATACAAGGCTCACGCAGTATAAAAACGTATGTTGACCAGACCACACACTAGAAGGTGAAGGGGACGACGACGTTTCGGTCCGTCCTGGACCATTCTCAAGTCGATTGTGAGACTTTAGAATGGTCCAGGACGGACTGGTTGGACATGTTTATGAGTGGGATTGGGTGGTTATAGATAGGAGCTGCCTCGTATGAGCCAATAGGCCTTCTGCAGTTACCTTGTTCTTATGATCGAAACGTCGTCGTCTCTTCACCTTCTAGTGTGGGGTCTGGTCAACATACTTCAGCCACGTTATTGTGACTCATCGCCTACATAAAAACGTATCATCATCACGCAGTATAAAATGTTATTATCAGACACTTGGCAGTATGTTCGGCTTATCAAGGCCCCCCTGGCCAAGGCAGCAGCTGGTCGCCCATTCCAATAACTGACCAGACCCCAACGACGTAAGGGGCTTAACAAGGGCTGAATGACGAGCCAGATGTCCACTGCGTCACACAGCCAATGGTTATTAGATGTTATAATGGTAATATACTTGATACAGATTATTAATGCATCCAGTCAATATTGGTATGTACGTACATCCGTTTATGCGCTCCCCCTCTGCAAATAAATATCTTTTATAGACTTTGTACTAATTTTGTTATAAAATAACCTTCAGGTTCGTGTAGGCGTAGACTATATATACTTCTTGGCTAGGTTGCCGACAAGACATACCCTGCCCACGAGTATACTAATCTCTAAATATAATGTCATACGTATAGCCAAAATCACTTTTTACGCGTCAAACTTGAACATAAGAACAAAGGTAACTGCAGAAGGCCTATTGACCCATACAAGGCAGCTCCTAATGCCCCAACATGGGCGCAAATAGCTTTTATCGTGCCTAAACGACATTTAATTTGGGTACGTACTCGCATAAGGGGACACAGGTGGAAACCGAGTACCCAAACGAGCCACAGACATTAGAACTTTCAGTGTCAGTAATAAGTATACGTATGGAATGCACTAGGAAGTGATGTGGTGCAGGCTGACCCATATAATTTCAAATGTAGAGATAAGAGTCCAATAAACTCGGGAACCTGTACACCAGTTGAGAGGCGGGACCAGAGCCGAAGCTCGACCCCTACAAGCATAATTAGCATATATATTAGACTAATATCGAGGTATACCCCCCCCCCCCAAAAAGGTCGAACTACTTCCCCATTATTTAACCTAACCGGAAACGCTATGCGTTAGTATTCACGTAGTTGTATTCACCTAGTTGTGCTTGCGGGGGTTGAGCACTGCTCTTTCGGCCCGCCTCTCAACTGTCAATCAAATGTTACTAACTACTATTTTAGTGTCTTTGCAAGAATGTAAAAATGCCAATCTTGTGTAATCTCACTAACCCATTGTACCTTCTTGTAACTAAAACTTATTATTATATAACCCCCAAAACAGTTGCCCAGCTCCCTGGTACCTATTTACTGCTCGGTGAACAGAGGCATTGGGCGATAAACGCGTCTAACTAATGCCGTCCAGCCCGGAATAAGAATCGGGGATTCACTGTACTACCAAGAAAGTGCTAAAGATGTAACTTATTATATGGGAATAATTGTGTACTTACTGGTCGGCAGCTGTGTCTGGACTAACGTTCCCACAGCCGTCACAGTTAAACACGTGGGTGCTCCAGCTTCAATACTCGATATTACAGATTTATAGAATATCGTCAGTGATAAAATATCTTGCTACTTCTCCTTGGCCACCAAGAACGTCACCCCCCCTTTGAAATCCTTAAATACTTGATCTAGGCAATATTGAGCAGAAACAGAGAAGAGAGAGAACTAGGAGTACCGTCTGCCAGCTAGGGAGGTGTAAGGCTGTCTGAGAGCTGCCTGCTGGTCAACCTCCGCCACCACGGCCGCTACCTCACGTTACCACCTACCGCTTTCTCTCCTAAAATGCCAACATAGTCAAGGATTTATGTATAAACCTCAACAATATTCTAACAATGGCTGAATACTTTCTTCACAGTATTATCCCAAGTTTGCTTTCTGAAATATTTACATATAATTCAATATAATTACCTATATACAGTATACATATATATAGGTAACTGCCACCGCTGGCCGGGTTGTCCAGTGTGTATGAAAGGCAAGCTTAAATGTAACCTTGTAAACACAAATATTGGCTGCGATCTCTACTCACAATCGGAGATCCTGCATTCGATTCCCGGGTGGGAAATAAATACTTGGGCAAGTTTCCTTTCACCTAATACTTCCGTTCACCTAGCAGTGAATAAGAACACAGGAATAAGTCCTCGTTAATCTTCTTGTTTGAGGAACTGTCCACTTGAGACAGTTAAACAAATCCCAGCTGTGTCTGGGTACAACTGACAGGATGAACAACCCAGCGGATTTTCTTCCTTTTGGGGAGTGTTGTACATGCTGCTATGGCGGTGTGTCCACTCACAGGATGAGTGGCGCTGCCCAATACTGTCACTATGGCGGTGTGTCCACTCACAGGATGAGTGACGCTGCCCAATACTGTCACTATGGCGGTGTGTCCACTCACAGGATGAGTGGCGCTGCCCAATACTGTCACTATGGCGGTGTGTCCACTCACAAGATGAGTGGCGCTGCCCAATACTGTCACTATGGCGGTGTGTCCACTCACAGGATGAGTGACGCTGCCCAATACTGTCACTATGGCGGTGTGTCCACTCACAGGATGAGTGACGCTGCCCAATACTGTCACTATGGCGGTGTGTCCACTCACAAGATGAGTGGCGCTGCCCAATACTGTCACTATGGCGGTGTGTCCACTCACAGGATGAGTGACGCTGCCCAATACTGTCACTATGGCGGTGTGTCCACTCACAGGATGAGTGACGCTGCCCAATACTGTCACTATGGCGGTGTGTCCACTCACAGGATGAGTGACGCTGCCCAATACTGTCACTATGGCGGTGTGTCCACTCACAGGATGAGTGACGCTGCCCAATACTGTCACTATGGCGGTGTGTCCACTCACAGGATGAGTGACGCTGCCCAATACTGTCACTATGGCGGTGTGTCCACTCACAGGATGAGTGACGCTGCCCAATACTGTCACTATGGCGGTGTGTCCACTCACAGGATGAGTGACGCTGCCCAATACTGTCACTATGGCGGTGTGTCCACTCACAGGATGAGTGACGCTGCCCAATACTGTCACTATGGCGGTGTGTCCACTCACAGGATGAGTGCCGCTGCCCAATACTGTCACTATGGCGGTGTGTCCACTCACAGGATGAGTGGCGCTGCCCAATACTGTCACTATGGCGGTGTGTCCACTCACAGGATGAGTGGCGCTGCCCAATACTGTCACTATGGCGGTGTGTCCACTCACAGGATGAGTGGCGCTGCCCAATACTGTCACTATGGCGGTGTGTCCACTCACAGGATGAGTGCCGCTGCCCAATACTGTCACTATGGCGGTGTGTCCACTCACAGGATGAGTGCCGCTGCCCAATACTGTCACTATGGCGGTGTGTCCACTCACAGGATGAGTGCCGCTGCCCAATACTGTCACTATGGCGGTGTGTCCACTCACAGGATGAGTGCCGCTGCCCAATACTGTCACTATGGCGGTGTGTCCACTCACAGGATGAGTGCCGCTGCCCAATACTGTCACTATGGCGGTGTGTCCACTCACAGGATGAGTGGCGCTGCTCAATACTGTCACTATGGCGGTGTGTCCACTCACAGGATGAGTGCCGCTGCCCAATACTGTCACTATGGCGGTGTGTCCACTCACAGGATGAGTGCCGCTGCCCAATACTGTCACTATGGCGGTGTGTCCACTCACAGGATGAGTGGCGCTGCCCAATACTGTCACTATGGCGGTGTGTCCACTCACAGGATGAGTGGCGCTGCCCAATACTGTCACTATGGCGGTGTGTCCACTCACAGGATGAGTGCCGCTGCCCAATACTGTCACTATGGCGGTGTGTCCACTCACAGGATGAGTGGCGCTGCTCAATACTGTCACTATGGCGGTGTGTCCACTCACAGGATGAGTGGCGCTGCTCAATACTGTCACTATGGCGGTGTGTCCACTCACAGGATGAGTGCCGCTGCCCAATACTGTCACTATGGCGGTGTGTCCACTCACAGGATGAGTGGCGCTGCTCAATACTGTCACTATGGCGGTGTGTCCACTCACAGGATGAGTGGCGCTGCTCAATACTGTCACTATGGCGGTGTGTCCACTCACAGGATGAGTGGCGCTGCTCAATACTGTCACTATGGCGGTGTGTCCACTCACAGGATGAGTGGCGCTGCTCAATAAACTCGCCCCTCGGGGCAAAATTAAACAAAATTTAAAAGTCCTCGTCATCATATCTTCAGGTCCTCTGGCCAAGATATCGTCTTCATATCTTCAGCCACGTTATTGTGACTCATCATCTGCATGATGAATCTCATTATTAAACTTGGTGAGTGCCAATCTTGGAAATTATGAACCTCAGTGATGGAGATGGCGAGTCAATGTTGGAGTCGGTCTAGCAAGAAGTTGAGCCTCACGTGAGCCTCACCCTGACGTGGGAATCCATCAGGAGCGTAGAGAGGAAGTCTCTATAGGTAGGGGAGGAGGGAGGTAAGGAGGTAGGTAGGTAGGGAGGGAGGGAAGCATTGTGGAGGCCCGGGATGTACTAACCTATCAGTGACTACGGGGAAGTGAGGTCTCTAGCTCCTTATGCCCCGCCTATACTAGCCTTGTTGTTCCCGTTGTGTTAAAGCTTCACTATTCTAACAATATCTTTGTCGAATCTTCTTTATTGTGAATAGAGGTGGCTTCCACAACTTCTTCCCTTGGTGTGTTACTGGTTCAGTGTATTTCCTTACATTCCATCGACTCATTTGCGATTCCAGCTTCCAATTGTGTCCTCGTGTCCTCCCTTTTCTCATGCGACGAGGCTGTCCTTATCCGCCTCGTCAATTTCCCTCAGAATCTTGTATGTTGTTATCATATCTTCTATTTCTTGTCCTCTAAGGTTGCGAGATCCAATCCCTTCAGCCTATCCTCATAACTTAACCCTCTAAGCTCTGGCACTAATCAAGTTGTAAACCTCTGCACAAACAAGATAGGTCAGGGAGTACGGCAGACACACTACGCCAGCCGGCAGCCGGCTGGGAGCGGCGTGGAGGCCCTAGAGGAAGGTCAGGGAGTACGGCAGACACACTACGCCAGCCGGCAGCCGGCTGGGAGCGGCGTGGAGGCCCTAGAGGAAGGTCAGGGAGCACGGCTGACACACTACGCCAGCCGGCAGCCGGCTGGGAGCGGCGTGGAGGCCCTAGAGGAAGGTCAGGGAGCACGGCTGACACACTATGCCAGCCGGCAGCCGGCTGGGAGCGGCGCGACTCCTCACCATTGCTCACAAGCATGAGGGAACAGCTGGGTAATTAATTATCCTTCCATTTTTCACCCACAGGATTGAGGCGACTACTAATTTTAGAGTATTTTACGTGCTATAAGTTTGCTACAAATCTTAATTATCTTTTGATTAATTTGTAGGATCGCTCGGAAATACTAGTTTTACTTGAAAATTATTTTGATGATGGACAATGGCGCAAGTTACTCGTTCTCGTCTGACGGGATTCGTCGCATTTCATCCAGAGATTACGGGCTCACCATAGTCCGTGCTACTTGGAACTTTTTGTTCCAGGTAGCGAATCTTAAACAACAACAATCCAGGGATTAGTATATGGGTCTCAGGAATTCACTTTCTTTCTTTATTATGCACCTCATACCCATCCCATGGGCAGTGGTGTAAAGGATTACAGAGGCACATAATCAATTCAGTAACTGAACCCTCTAGTTTAGCTAAGCAAATAACAAGTTTTGACGCTAGTTACAAAATTATTAATGTTATCGGGAGCAGCGTGGTTGATGGAGGCTGATTTTCAGCAGAGCCCATCCCTCCCCTCTCCAACAATACAGCTGCATGAACGCTATATAGAGTAGCGCCGTGTGCATAGTCACGTTGCTTGCAACACGTCAACCCGAATTAAAAGATGTTGAGGAAAATGACGTGAAAATATTTCTATATTTATAAGTATAAAACCAAACTGTCGTCTGTATTTCTGAGGAAAAAATAGCGAATGAAACTTTGTGAATCAGAGCGAAAGATGGCGGACACTGCCACCCGACCATCGCTATCACACACAATTCCAGTTAAGTTCGGAAAATCTTATAAATACATATTGGATATGCTTAACTTCCTAGTTGGCATTGCCATGTAAGACCAACTATGCTTATTTACAGATAATTGTCATTATACTGTACGGAGTAGCGTCCTAGCTCGGTATAAAGAGGTCGAGGATAGCCAGACTTTGATGAAAGCTTTGTTAGTACCGTCCAGCTTTGTTGGGTGGCCTTGGGCCGCTCCTCGACCCATTTCCCGCCTCTCTGCTTCCCTTCTTCTGTCTGCTTACTATCCTTCAGCTGCTTCCCTTTTTTTCATTTGCTTTCTTTTTTCCATTTGCTCCCCTTCGTTTATCTGCTCCCTTCTTTCATCTCCTTCCCTTCCTGCATCTGCTTTTCTTCCCTCATAACCCTAATATAATTTTTTTTCACATTGAGAGAAATCGTAAAGGTTAATGGAGGACCTTCGACAAGCCGCTGGCTTCCTGTCCTCGTCCAAGCCACTAGGGCTAGAGGCCCCCTCAGGTAAATCAGGTAAAACTCAGGTATTCCATGGAAACTGGTGGGTAAGACTAGTTCTCTCCAGACTAGTTCTAAGACTTCTCTAGGAGGCCTGGTCGACGACCGGGCCGCGGGGACGCTAAGCCCCGGAAGTACCTCAAGGTAACCTCTCTATAGCACGTCGCATTTTGACGTATATTTTACCTAAGACCAAAAACTGATGTACAAGAAAATATGGCAGCCAATAAATTGACAATGTCCCGTTTTCTGTTCGTGGGTCCTCTAGTTGGCGAGGTTAGGGCACTTTAGAACGACGTTTTCTTACCGTTGGGAGCGCTCACAAGGGCTGTACCATGAACATATTGCCTCAGCAGCATCATTCCTGAGTGATCGCCTCAGCAGCGTCACTCTTGGGAGTGAACATATCGCCACAGCAGCATGTACAACACCCTCCAACATGTAGAAAACCCGTCACTTAAATTGCACCCAGATATAGCCGGGACTTAACAGTGCTATAAACCAATGGAACCGCCTACCTGCCGAAGCCGCAAATGCCACGACATTGCTGCAGCTGAAAATCGAGTTCGAAAAATCTCAGGGAAAATGAGCCGCCGGCTTCCTGTCCTCGTCGAGGCCACTGGGTAAATAGTGGTCTTCAGGTAAATATTACACTTTAGAATTAAAAAGCACATATCCGGCACACATTTTACCGGTATTGTCTGAAGCAAATATTTCTCTGAAGAATTCAGTGAGTCACGAAAATGGCCCTCAAGTCGCCATCGGGTATTGATCCATCGCCTACATCCCCCCCCCTCCCTACCCTCAAAGGCAGTTCAGCAGGCCACGAGCAGTTATAAACGTATTTGAGCAGTGACAGCACCTGTCAGTCTACTGATAATATGTTTATTGTTTGTGATGTGTGTATGTATATATTAACACGATGTACTGTACGGGGTGAGGATAGCTTGAGCTACCTCATCCCTTTGTGTGTATTTTACCTCAATAAACTTATTTCAATTTCAATCTACTGATTGTTACTTAACATGTTTTGTTTGTCACATTTTATTGATGATAAACAGTGGATTTGCTCATTCCTGTTTGTACTCTTCTATACTTTCTTAAAATTATCAGTTCTCGTCTAATGACACTTTTTTAGGTCTATATGAGAGCCCAAGATTATGTTCGATATTGTGGGCCAGTGTGAGAGGGAATCCACAACAGTTTAGCTGACCCTTATTAGTAAGTATGCATAATTAAGAACACTACAATTTGATTGTAAGCCATGTAGTACTAGTAATAACTGCCCGAAATGCTGCGCGTACTAGTGGCTTTACAAGAATGTAAATACTGGACTATCCAATGTATTCTCATAAACCCAATGTACCTTCTTGTATATAAATAAATAAATAAATAAATAAATAAATAATTAAGTTAAGGGAGTCAGAGATAATTAGGTTGTGTACTGCAGTGTCTTCTATAATTTTGAGTGTTAATCTAGTTCATTTGTTATGCACCCCATACCTATCTTGTGGGCAGTAGTGGAAAGTATTACAGAGGCACATAATGGACTCAGGGAATGAGCCCCCACAATTCATTTAGCTAAGCAAGTTACAATCTTCATGAGCTAGTTACAATATTCAATACAACTAGCTCATGAACATTGTTGATAATATATATGGGTGGCGAGACATGTTGCTCTGTCATCTCTGAACACTAGTGCAACCCAAACATTTTAATGAGTGGTGTTACTTGGAATCCACGCAGACTCACTAGTTCCACTAAATATGTATTCTAAAATTATTAAAAGTTCAATTGATACAATGTTATTTTCGTTACAATGTAGATGCTTTAGTTATCATAAGTGTGATTGCAAATATTCTATCTTGAATGTTAGGTATATCTAATTATTTCTGCATATTAAAAACTTAGGACAGCAAAGGATAATTCTGAGGGCCTTACTTTGCATTTTGTCCGGTCTATTAATACTTTTGCTGTGCTTACCATGACTGGTGCATAATAGTCTATCAGAGATCTAATATACTGTACAGTATACAGTATATTAATAATAATAATTCATTGTGTCGGAGTACAAGAAGCTACTTATTAGTATGGAGAATTTAAGGCCTTAGCTTAAACGTAGGAATGGCCTGATTCCAGGCTCAAGAAATCCCTGTTATGGATGAGGCATCAGGCTACTTAGTACTGCATTCATACACTCGTGCTGATCAGAAGCCACGTCAAAGATTCGAGAATATTATGACGTCAGGGCACTAGGGTCAAAATGATGCTTGTAAGGTAGTCTTCTTCCTCCCAGACTTTACCTGCAAAATGGTTAGATTATAATACCAGCAGTAAACTAAGGAGTTATTTACAGAAAAGACTGTCTCTAGTGAGAAATGTACTTACCCTTAATGATTACCTTACTGGCTTTATAACCAAAACCACAAGAACTATTACAATGGCCAAAATAATATCAGTCTTACAAGTGGTCTGGGTACAATACTCACCAAGTAGCGAATTCGTGGATAAGCTGTTGTGTATTCATACACATTAGGCTTTTATTAAGAAAAAGCCCAGAGAAAAGCCCCAGAAAAGCCCGAGAAGTCCATAGCAATCGCGTTGAATTCCATACTATAACATGGAATAACATTCATCACTAACCATGATAAAGTAAGTGAGCAAGTCTTGGACATGATACTACAAAGGCCGGAAACAGCCTGTACTGTACATTAGTTTGTTTTGTTGGGGATTGAAGCCAGTGCATACACATAGATGCTTTAGGCATGTATTGAGGGTCCTCCAAGGTCGAACTACTGATGCTCCTGAGGATGAAACCCAACAACAGTTGCATTGTACTATGAAACTAAACTATAAAGTTATGACGGATTAATAGACATTTACAAATTTTTAGGTTTGGCATGTTTGGATTAAAATGGTAAGAATCAATACAACTTCATGTACTGACTGCTTCAAGCTTCTATATGTTTAAATAAAATAGATTTGTATACAATTATTTATTAAAACAATCTTTCTTACATACTCGGCTTTCAATTATTAAATCGAAAGAAAAATTTAGAAAAGAAAATGTCAAAGAAATTATATTATAGTTCACTTGTACTGTTATGCAATGAAATATCTTTAGGTGCAACACACCAGACTTGACTTAAGTTTGCTTTAAGGTGCCAGACACCCACTAAGACAACTACAGGTATCTTGAGATGCATATCTGTCTCGTGGTGCAAGACGCCACACTCAACATGCATAATTTTAGTAAAATTCTTTTTAAGTAAACTTTTCTGATTATTAGCACAATTATAAAAATAGAAAACATTTTTGAGCTGTACAATAATTCCACAAGCTATTGATAAAGTGGTATTTACAGTAAGGCTTTATACGTAGTATAAAACAGGATCACAATACAGTCCATAACGTTATATTGCAAAAAAAGAAAAAAAAGAAAAAAAAAAAAAGAAAGAAACTAAATCATTAAATTACTATAGAGGCCATGGTTCTTCTTCCCAATCAATTGTTATGTCTCGTTCATTCGAACCTTGACTACTTTGTCCTGGCAATCTTTTTCTAGCATTCTCACTTTCCTGCATCACTTCTTCTTCGTCTTCTATCTCTTCAAGTCCAGATTCTTCAGAGTCGTATTCCTCCGAGGAGCCTTCTTCCATGTCCGATTCGTCTGGAGTTGATCTTCCTTGAGATAATTTGCGAGAATAACTCCTCCTGTCTAAGGAACTATTTTCACTGTTGCATGCACTTTGAGCTTTTCCTAAGCCAGAACCTGAAGCCTCCATACAAATTTCTCCATTGTTAACTTCTCCATGATCTCCCATCTGCATGGGTATTGCCAATGGATCTTTTCCTTCATCTTCTCTAATGTTCAATGGTTTGCTTAACCATTTCTGCACTGTTTTAACTGATGGGATAGTAAAAATTGTTCTAAGAAATCTATACCCTGCAGCACTGCGCTTATAATATTCTATCATTAATCTCATAAATTTTTTGGAAAATCTGTTTCCCGTTCCTGGCCTGTTTCGCAGGAACATCTGGCTTTCCAGAAAGAGGACATGTTCTTCTGATAAAAAATTTCTAGCATCTCTAATAACTTGTTCTGGAGTACCAGCATCTTCAACTACAGCAAACTTGTTCTCTAATGCCTTATACTTCTTTAGCAGTAAATGATATCTTTGCCTGTGCTTATTAAGCAAGCGAGAATATTTTTTCTTGAGTTCTCTATTGGCAGACTTGTAAGGCGATTGGTGTATGGAAGCTCCTCCTGTGGGTGTAGGATAGATAAGTTTAATGCCATTAGTAATATTTCTGTACATTGATCACAATGCATATGCAACTATATCCCTTGAATTCAGTATATTTAATACAGTATACAAATATGTATGAACTACCAGTTGTTTTTTACTAATGAAATTTAGATTTCAGGTAAAACACAGGAACCTGGTGATTATCCAATATTGCATTAGTTTTGTCTAAAATAATACATTAATAAGTAATATTTACATTTGATAAATAATACCGTATTTGTATCTTTCAAAACTGCATTCAACTACTGTATTTACACATTTTGTAAATTTTATTTTGTTGTACATTATAATTATGGTGCCTAGGATTTTGTTTTTCTTGCCATGTCTTCTGCAATACACAAGAATATGCTCAAATAGAGGGCTGCAGAGGTTACTACAAAGATTACTACACTTTCATCATAATCCAAATTTCTGATTCACTCTCTCAGTAGAGGGGACTCTCCTTTTGGACATCTTAAATTTCAGAAAATGTTGAGGAATTGTAATTGTGAATCACCATCAGAATTATTTGGATGCCATTAGATAAGGAAGTGCTGCATGCTTCTAAAATATGAGTTTCTTAAACCTGACAAATAAACTCCAGTTGAAGTGATTAAAGAAAAAGTAATGAAAGAACAAGGAAATTTTACAAAAACATTTAAGAATACATATTGATACTACTTTGTAATGCAAAATAAGAGTACAAATAAAGGAAAACTGTTTTGAACTCTGCACACCAATAAGGCAAGACAAATTTACAGTTAAGTATATTCTGCACACTAAGCTAAAGAGTACTGAACATTGAAATGGCTTAAAACGAAAGTAAATCCCTTCTTTAATTCTATTCAGTAATGACCTTACCTTTATGTTCCACAGTTCCAATTGGAAAGCCCTCATAGAGAGCAGTGCGTAAATCAGAAGACAAGGTATCGGCAGACGAGTGTGTCTTCGCTGTCCCTTGCCGAGTATTTTGTAGTGAACTAATAACTGTCTTGAGTGCATCTGAGACCAATGGCTGACCACTGCCTATGGGTACAGCTGGAAGAGCAACCCACCTCACATTCTGTGAACTTTTAGGTCCTGCCTTGTTACTTCCATCTGGCATATTTACATAACGATACATTTTCATTCCGCCTTTTCTAATTTTACAAGGACCAGAAGCAATTCCAATAGGAAATATCTCAGGCTTTTGGTTTATTGCCGTATCTTCTGTATTTATTTGTGGACTTGAAGGACCAGAGGATAAGTAATCATTAGAACCTTCCAAATCATTGCCAGATAAATCTATTCCACTGTGAGTTATATTAATATGATCACTAGGAGACTCTCTGGAAACCAATGGAAACTGTGTACTCATAATAGGAGATTCACTTGTAACTGTGTTGGTATATGTACAGTTATTAGACCCAGAAGAAGACCTGCTCGATTGCATAACTGTAATATTTGTTTGAGTTTTAGTGGTTCCAGTTTCAGATTTTGAAAGATTGCATATCAGAGACTGGCTTTTACCTTCAAAACTCTGGTTAATGCCTGACGTCTTGTTTAAATTTGAAGAAAGTTTGTTGACTTGACTAGAAGAGTAAGTAGATCCAGAGTCTAAACCTCCAATGGACACTGGAGGAGTAACAATTTGAAGGGGAGTCTGAGGTGTGCTACAAGGTTGGTTTGATCCAGGTGGAAGCTGAATGGTGAAAGTAAATGAAGGGGTGTCTGTTCCATTAGTAGCAGACCATGTTACAACAACAGGAGTTTGAGGCAAACTGCTTGGAGCTTTGTTTGATAAAGATATAAGCTGATTCATAGAGGAGGGCGTTTGAGCTGTTGAACCTGACGTCTTGACTGACATTGATGCTTTTTCGAATGACAGAGGAGAACCATTAGGCGAAGTAGCAATTGAATGATACTGAATTTTTGATTTATTCTGCATTGATTGCACTGAGGGCAATAGAGTTTCACATGCTGATGGTTGGCTCTCAGCAACTGAAAAATAGTAAATATATTTTAAATATATGCATAATGAAAATTTATGTACAATCATGAAAATATCAACCCATCCTCCAGTTTAGATAGTACTTTTTGTAACTATGCAGACCATCGTACACATATTGATGTAATGGGCAATTAGATAATAGTAGAATTTGGTACTACTGTATTCACTTTATAAAAAAAAAAAAAGCTAAAATCAAACTTAAACATTCCTAGGCCTAGTCTAGCACATGTATGTACTATATGTTCCAGCCTCTGATAGCGTATATTAGGCCTAGGATGGTTAGGTTAGCTTTTATTAGCAACATACTTACATACAAAACCTTTTCCAGGTTTGTCCGAATTCAACAGTACTAACTTCTACTTTCTAATTACTCATTACGTCAATACCCGTATGTGTACGATGGTCCACATCGTTACTATAAGTACTGCCCTATCAAATCAGGATGAACTGGAATATATAGGATGAAACATTAGTTAATCAAGTATGTTTTTGTTGTGGATAAGAGTGGTGTCCCCCAGGATGGGGATATCCCAGAAAATCAGAGTTCTGTGAAATGTACAGGAAGTTGTAATTAGGAAAAATGGTAAAATAATTACAGGCATTCTAATGCATACAAGGGTACAATAATTATGGGGAACTGTAATGATGGCAAGATTCTATAAAGAGTACAGGAAGTATAATGAGTCTAGGTAGGTGCAATGAACACAGGCTGCTATATGGGGGTTGGTATTGTTTTTCTCTGGTAGTGTGAACATAGTGCCATAGATATGTTATGGTCAGGAATTCCAATTTATTTTTGGTTCTACTTTTTCCATGGCAGATTTCTTCAACATTTACAGTGAAAAAAAAAAAAGAGCTGAAAATTGGGGGTTTACACACAAAATAATAAGTATATATACGAGCGTAATTATCAAAAGAAGGAACTAAGCCTGGAAGATCATTTAGCACCAACCATCTATATAAATTTAAGACAGACATATAGCCACATCTGCTGCTATCTTGTTCTTCTTGACCAGAGCTTTCATTATACTGTACCAACAAATTTATTTCCCCTGACTCGTTCTGCACTCAACTTTGTTTGTTCCAAATACATTTTTTGATCAATCGCAATCAGGAGCATAATTGCAAAGAATACCCAAATTATAAATACAATGTCTTATAACCAGAAGATGGCTAATTAAAATGAGGGAAATATTAACTAAAATTGTGATAAGGTAATAATCTAATCAAAGGCACAATGACCCAGATGACAATACTTAGACCCACAATACAAAAGATCAATCCGTTGGTAAGGTTGAGTGGAAGGGTATGGTTTTAATCACCGTCATTTTGTCTACAGCCATGCCAAGGCTGCAGACTAAGCTAACCCTCCTTACCTGGAGATGAGCACCCTGTAGGTATCTAAAGTAACTGAGCAAATTCACTCTGCTCTCATTTAGTTCTCCACCCAACCTGTCCCCTTACAAAGAACGTCGCATTTCTATCGTATGTGTTATAGAAGGCCAAAAATTGTCATACTCGAAAATGGATGTGGTTCGCAAAAGTGACGTACAGTACTGTCCCGTTTTCTGTCTTCTGGTAGGTTAGGAGAGGACACTTTAATTTGACCGTTTTCTGGACATTCGGAAACCTTAGGCGAAAGGGCTACTCCACCACCATCCTGCTCAGGCTTTTCTGGCTTAAAGGCCACTCTACGAACAAAAACACAAATGCACTCTAATGCACATTAATCCAACTGATATCACCCTGGTGTCTATTCTGTTGGCTAAGTAAATGGTAAACTGTAATGCAATGCAATAACTTGTACTTCAATTCTTGTTTTAAACCTCAGTTCACTTACATTTCTTCAGTGGCTGAATGAGTCCCTTGGCTTGCAGGACCTTAAGAGATGCCTTGTTTAAAATCATGAAAGTTCTCTTGCCACCACCCTTAGTTTTGACAGTTTGTCTTTTTATAGGACCAGAATCTGAAAGAGAAGAACATTAGCAAGGGTATACTGAAATTACAAATACATGAGGAAATTACTGAAATGTACACATTCTTTCTAAACAAAGTTGGAAGAGAACACTGCATGCAAGGCTTGCATGCAGTGTCATGGCTAATATGTGAAAATGTAATATCAAAACTGTAAATACAGTAGCATTAAAAATAGAAGACACTTTTTTTACACACACACACACACACACACACACACAGAAAATGACGTAAATGTTTAAGGACTGTACTGTAATCCCTCTATATAAGTCTGGGCAGCCGGTCCTCCAAAATTGGGAGGTAAATGTAACAGCACAAGTAAGTGTAATTATGTACTACTCATAGCATATGAATAGTACATAATGGAGCATAACATAGCATAGTAAAATGGAGCATAAATTTAAACATATTTTCATATACGATTCAATGTAAAAATGTATTTAAGCGTTCCTCTAAAAATCCAAAGCACCTACTGGACACCAGGGGCAGAATCTGGCCCCTAATCAATAGATGCTTAGAGGAGTGGGGATATAAGATCACATTAAGGAAAGATAAACCCACCAGAAAAGTAAAGTGCACAAAAATATGCAACTGCTTGGACCAGGCAGCCCATGAACCAGGTGAAAAGACATGCTAAGACACAGCCCAGAGATCCAAAGACTTTAATTACGCCTCAAGAACTATTAGAATGAGGCCAAGCACAAACAGTGGACCAGAAAAGAACTCAGACAATCCAGGGAAAGCAAGACACTGAAGGTAGAGCCCACTGCCCCAATCACCTGTAAAAACCCTCATACTTGGAAACAAAATGGGAGAAAAGTGTGGAATAACAAGAGGCATCCCTGCCAGAACCCAAAGAAGAGAGCTTTACTAGCTGGATGCCAAGCAAACTCCTGGAAACCACTCTCCCAATACCACTAGGCGGGGGATAATAAACTACTCCACTAGTGCTGCCACTGAAAGCACAGCGACACCCCCCCCCCAGGCACCACCAGTTAAAGACTCGGGACCACTTTTTCGAACCAACCAAACCAACCAAATATCCACAAGGGTCAAATGCACTTCCCAGTAGTGAGATGAAGCAGAACCCCCTAAGCAACTGCTATACAAGGAACAAAAGCCAAGGAAGACAGTAAAGGAGCCACCACAGGACCAAACCAGGACAAGGCCAGCGCAGAAAGACGCACAAAATAAGCCCATCCCTAAACACTGACTGAACTGTGCGACACACATGTGCCCAGAAAATACAGTTATACCAAAAAACAAAAAGCACATGAACTGATTGCTAGCTTGGAAAAGACCAGGATCTCAAATTCCAATTAGGAAGAAGACAAGCCCGAAGACAAGACCTTAGAGGCAAAGGAGCCAAAACCAGTCCACTCATGCCAAAGCCAGAGAAGGCAACATGGCAAACCACCCCCCCCTCATAAAAGGGGAAAGTGAATCTGGGAAACCCATAGTTCCAATAGAGCCCCTGTGGGTATGAGGTAACCTCAGGGGCAAAACAGAACATCTAAGGTGCACATATTCCCCGGGGGTTCAAAAAAAAGTCCAGCCTCAGGCCCAGCACAGCACCTGAGGCCCGATATTAGAAAAGGAGAAGGGCCCAGGGGGCACAACCAAGAACTCTACCACATGCCTGAAAGGAAGACATCAACAACTAAGACAGTGCACTGAACAAACATTAACGGCAGCCCCAAATAGCAAGAAGGCAGAGCAAAGTCCAAGTAAGGATCTACAGGGTCAACCACCCTGCATGGCCCTCAAAATCCCCCAAACCCTCGAAAAAACAGCACTGTAACCCAAAACTATTCTGAGGATTGCACTGTGCCTCGCAAAGTAGCCAGGCACAGCAAAATACTTTCCAGTAACAACTTGGCATCAAGGAGACTTGCTTCCAAGCTGTATCCTACTGTTGACCAGACCACACACTAGAAGGTGAAGGGACGACGACGTTTCGGTCCATCCTGGACCATTCTCAAGTCGATTGAGAATACCCAACTGAACAGTCCACTGGGTTGTTCACTTCCACCACCACAAAACACCACCATCATAGGATACATTAGAGAACACTTTTTTACATGTGTGTAGACTAAGCCCTTTGTTGGTGTCTGGTCTTCAGCTAACCATAGACTAGTATTTTGTTTGTGATTTTCAGCAGTGGTTATTTTCATCCTAAATTTCCTCATTACATTCAAATTTCCTTGGAACATCAATGCAGGTTTTTGATACCTCTGCTGATTAACCTTCCAGTTCTCTCTGTTCTGGTTTGGTGGGAGACTGATCAATTTATTTTCTAGTTTCTACCACAATATTTACACATCTATTGTACCTAGTCTTAGGGTAAGTGCTTGGGATTCATTAGATTTTGTTGTAGTACCCAACATTTGGAAGGTTCCAGGTGGGGAGTTCAGAAAGCCACCAAAGAGAAGTTTCATTACATTCAATGTTTGATATCTTGACATGATCAATCAAGCCAACAAGTTCCATTTTACCAGTGTTATTTATTGCAATCACACAATCAGGATCAATTCCTTCCATTGCATCTAGATATATGCTAACCTGGGTTCCATTTGACCTAAATATCATTGTATTCCACTTAAAAATATAATCTTACATAAACTTGACAACAATCAACTAACATGTACGATGAACTTGACAAGGAGGTTTGGTTGTTGCTGATGGAGCTTTCTCACTCTTTTCTTGGCATTTACTGCATGTGCACTCTTCCTCACATGTAAGATCTGAAAAAGCCAGCATTAAATTACATCGAGTCTCTCTTAAAGAAAATTCAACATTAAGTAGGAGTTTGCTTCAGTTCATTTATAGCACAGAAAAACTTTTTTACTCGAGTTAAATGGAATAAAGCAAGGATGTCAACCTAGGAAACAGATTACGCACACACTACCATAATAGAAACCTTAATGTATGCAGAACTGCATAAATATAACTTGCACTAAAAAAACCCTGCATGTATAACCTTTAGCAGCTAAAATTACCAATAAAGGGGTAATATTTGCAACTTGAAAACATTTCTATTCAAAGAGTATAAACATCAAATCAATTAGTCACAGACCTCATATCTGAAAAAAATCCATAACAAGACTAGTAGAAAAGAAAAAATGGGGTTCTCTAAAACTCTGAAAGATGTATCCATTTTCACTGGTCCTCATTTACTTTATTAATAATATAAACATTTGTTAAAATTACATCCTGTAGATAATTTTAAAATTATTAAACGAAACTATCACAGTAACCACATTCTCCCTAGATTAACTTAGTCTTGCCACATTAAGTTAGAACTAAGGCAATATGTTTTAGAATATTTTCAGCTAGGTAAATGAGGGATAGCTCATTGCCCAACCACTTGGGCTGGACGGTAGAGTAACGGTCTCGCTTCATACAGGTCGGCGTTCAATCCTCGACCGTCCAAGTGATTGGGTCGTCTTATATTCCTTACCCCAGTCCCATCCCAAATCCTTATCCTGATCCCTTCCAAGTGCTATATGGTCGTAATGGCTTGGTCCTTTATCCTGATAGCGCCCTTCCCTTCATTCACAAAAACCAGGAAGCCCATGTCACATGTATAGTGACAAACTGCCTAACTACAGTACTTTAATCTCATACAAAACTGATATACAAGATTCACTGTCTTCCATTAAAATGGATAATGGTTAATAGCTGCTAATTAATGCTTGCTTCTTAAAAATAGTGTTGATTAGAGTATAAACTGGGTTAAATACTTTACCTTTGTCGTTGACAACTGCCAAATCACCTTCAGCCACCATAATTGTCTGCTCATCACCACTTGTTTCATCAGACAGTTTTTTCAAGTGGTTTTCTAGGTCTGCTGGAGTCCCTAGTGTTTCTTGGATGGAAGATTTAGCTGGGATTAATTTAGATTCCCCTGCATCCAAAGAAGAATTTTCCTTTGTGTTGGACTGAGAGTATGGTGCCAATGAAGGCGAGACGTGTAGCCGAGAAGTCCGAGATATATCCGATGATGATGTGGTGTTAATGGATGCAGATGGTGTGCTCTTTTGAAGTGAATTGGTTGTAGTTGCAGATGTAGAGTCGCTGGACTCTGAGGAGTTAGTTGTAGCTAGACAAGTAGTATTTGATGAGAAAACATTTGTGGTTGATAGTAGTTCACTGCCACTTTGCTCAGAAGTTTTAGTTGAAGCTAGAAAAATTATTTTTGATGGTTGGCAAAGTTGTGCATGTTGCAATGTTTCAATAGATTTGCTGGTTTCTATTTGTGACTCAGTGTCATCATCAAATGAGGCTCCAGCATATCTGACTGGTTCTTCCTTCACATGAGAAAGCACCAGCGCAGAACCTTCTGTATTCTCTGTAGATGATAACGTTTCAGCTGGCAAAGTTTTCCCAACTTCTTTTTTAGGCTTCTGTGGAATATCAGAAGTTTGGCATACATTAGAGTTTACATCTGAAGAATGCATGTAATCATCAGCCAATGTGGCCATTTCAGATGCCATAGCACCTTTCACTGGTTCTGGCAATTCACTTTTTGAAGAGGGACCAGTGTCAGCAGTTACTTGGTGGGATACTCTTGCTGATGAATTCACTTTTCTCGTACATTTGCTACCTGAAAAATTAACACTTCTCTAATAAGACTTGTAAAGGTTTCAAGCACTGTAGTCAAATTTAATTCACACAACAATAAAAATGAAGCATTGAATGTAATCAAATGTCCCATTCTGTCCAGTCTCTAAGTAACTTCCTGGAGCTTAACCCTTGGCATGTAGCTATCATGAAAGGTGCCATTCTACCTGTGAAAAAAATATTTTAAAATAATAACAACTTGACCTTATAAAATGATAATTATTCATGCATACAAAAAAAAAATCAGGAGGATTCTGGCTGGTTACTGTGTCCATGAACTGGCAACAAAATTTTGTCGACTCACATTTAGGGAAAAAGCCTATGATGTTTAAGTCAGAGGGTTTATATTTTGCCTCACTTTAGTTTGACAATATGTGGAATAAGTTTTTATTTACACATTGTTAAGAAAAAATATGTTTACAATATAATGTGTACAGTTGTATACCTATATTGCACTGTTCCTGTTCCTAGCACAGCTCAAAAGAAAGTGTCTTGCACCCCACTCCTTGGCAGCTATTCTGTCTGGTAATTTGTCCAGAAATTGATTCAGACACTGGCAGCAAGCACCAAATTGTGATATGACGAAAACCACAAGGCTATAGTACATGTACATGTTAATTTCTTCACATATTAAGCAATACAAAGTAATAAGGTCCATGACAAAATTTCTGCTAACTCCATTACATTTACATAGATGTATTATAACCTATTTACATTTGTGTAAAAACCAGGCAATAGTAACTAAAATTAACAATAACTGCATTACCCCGGGGATCAATGCATGATGAAATTAGGATCACAAGAACATTGCTCCTTGAAACTATGAGGGTTTCACCAAGACCAGCTCTCTACACAACAAATAAGAGAGCAATACCCATAACACCCATTGTAAACAATAATAGTTAACACTAATAGTTAATAGAATGCCAATTGCCATTCTACCAACAACTGTATCTTTTCCTCCAGTAAGGTGCTACTTTATTGAGAATATTTAGGACCTGCCCTTCAAGTATCTTTTTAAGTACTGTACTGTAAGAGCTTGGTAATCCAAATTACAGTAACTCAAATCTTTGAATAATCAAATGAATTCACATTCATAATTTTTCAGTAAACAGCGGGAATAAGCAGGTACAACTGAAAATGTGGGGGTAAACGGTAAGAGTAACTGGGTTGTGGTGCAAAATATCTGTGAATTTGCTAATTTTTAAATATTCCTGATAAGAAATTTGGTCAACTTGAATGTTTAGCCAACGCAAACAGGGGTGGGAGCCACACGTTTCCGATTACCAAATACAGACGGTATGTATTATGTGATACCTTTGTTTCCTTTTTAGCGTACATTTTTGAGTCCTAGTAATTCAGAAATTTTACCGTTTCTATTTGTGCAGTACCTTTCCACTGTATTCCTTCCAGTTCAGAAATCTTTCCTGCCTTGAAAGGCTAGGCAAGTATTGAGCAGCATTCAAGGTGTGATAGCATAAGTGTTTGAATAGTAGTAGCAATGTGGCATCTTTTTGACATCTTGATTTGAATGTTTTTATAATCCAACTTATTATTTTTCTCGATGATGCTAGGTTTGCTCTGTTTTGTTTTTTGAACATTAGGTCATCAAACATCATTATTCCTAGATATTTTACAAGTCATTATTTCCCTTCTAATAATTCACCTACATCTTTGCGTTGATGTTTTCCCACCCATGAAAGTAGAAAACAAAGAAATGAAAATGAATATGAATAAATATTTAGCAAAAACAAAAATATTCCTTTCTTTATATAGAGATTAATTTGTGTAGGGGTTCCCTTCTCTCAAACAGTACTGTTTCTGACCTTTCTGAGTGAAGGGTTCAGAGTTGCAATCTTCTTCACTGGCAGAACCAGGAGATGAAGTATTGCCTGAAGGACTCAGAAAAAGGTTGTATTCTGTACAATCATCTGTTGTGTCTGAAATTAAAGATTAAATTAGGGAATATGAAACCTAAAATTGAGATTTCTATACAAATTCAAATAACTAATGTATGGTATCATTACGCTTATTAGAATGGCAAAGTTATTTGCCACCTGGCAAATAACTTGCATAAAGCTAAATAACTTTATTAAACTTGCACTTTAACCATTAGCAGTCAGTTATAGTCATATGGTGCTCTTCAAGTCTAAATGTGGTTATCATTGTTTGCAAATTTTAATTATTGCCACCTGGTTTTTCTACAAATGATGTAAATGTGATTATAAGATATGTATATGAACATAATGCCAACTGTACCTAGACCTGTACCTGTCGATGATTCCGAGGATCAGCGTTCCCGCAGCCCAGTCTCTGACCATGATTCCTGGTTGGTGGTCTGGTCAACTAGGCTGTTCGATGAGGCTGCCCACAGCCTGACATACAAGTCACAGCCTAGTTGATCTATGAAACATTTTTCTATTGTTTGCAAGTACAGTACTTACAATGCAATAAGTGTTGTGTATTAGTGGCTTGTGGTTATCACCGACACGATTTGGTGTCTCGCCACCAGATTTTGAATCCATTTCTGGATGACATTACTAGACAGAATAGCAGCAAAAGAGGGGGTTGCAAGACATCCTTTGAGCTGTGCTAAGAACAAATTTACATGTAATATAGGATTACACATTACTCAACCACTGTTTTTTGTTCATTACAATATAAGTAAATAAATCAAGTTATTCCACACTTTATGTAAACTAAAGTGAAACAGCAAGCATATAAACTGTTTACACCATCACATCCCATACACATACTGATACTCTCTTGACCCTGCCTGCAATCTTCCGGTGTGCACGAAACCCAACAAAACTTTAACTCTCGTTACTTTTTGTCTCCATTAGTATTATTTTACAAGAACATTTATAGAAAAACAAAATTTCACACTGGAAGATAGGGGCCAATGATCACAACTGCAACTCAGAGGTTAATTTACACATACATAATAAAAACTCAAGTAATAGATCTTGCCTTTAAATATGACTTTTCAGGCCATGTAAATTTAGTCTACACAATCATAAAGATGAAACAAATTCCACAATTTAAATATAAAGCAGAATGAGGTATTGTATATATATTCTTGCAACAATATATATATATAATAAATAAAATCACTACTGAATGTAATGAAATGCTTTTTTTTTTGGGGGGGGGGGGGGGGGGGGAGGGGTAAACCCTCAGTAGTTTCCTGAGCTTAACTCTCATACCTTCCGAAGTTTCACCTCAATGTACCAGACCTACGTGACCCATCAATCAACTAGTGGAACCAAGATCAGAATTTGGCTTACTCTACGTGGTGAGGGGAAGAGTAGGTATCAGAGATCAACCACAAAGACTGGAAAAATCCACCAGAAAGCACATCTAACAAAACAAGCAACATGAAAGGAAATGAGACGCCTCAAAGAAAACAAGGACAAGATCCTTGCCACGGGGTAAACATCCAAGCCTTGATGTGCTCGATCACCAATAGATGGCAGCATAAATCATCCACGGACTCAGCCAGCCACCCTTTGCCTGTGCCCTTGGTATGGGCACCCATTCCAGAGCTGCCCATGCCAAGTCCACCAACCTCACAGGAAAGTGATTTGAGAGCCACTTGGAATCCACCAGAGAAGGGCAGTTCATTACATTTAATACTTGATTTCTGGACGGGATTCCCCAGTAGCTCAACAACCTTACTCACAACAATGCCTCAGTAAAGAAGGCTGGCTTTTCTGGACAGTAAAGAGATTATTAAATTGAAAGGAGAACTAGGCTTAACTGTGGACGTAGAATGACTGGAAGGAGATGGTCCCAAAGTAAAAAAAATGTCAGCAGCATATTAAATGCCAAAATGAAACATAAGCATGGTAAGGCCAAGGGACATCCAATAAGTAACAATAGGCCGACACCCTGTTGGACTGCCAGAAGCACAAGCCTAGATATTAGTTATGGACACACTGTAATGGCAAAGAAAATCATCAAAGCAGGAAACTTATGACCATCAAGAGCTAGAATACACAGCCTTCTGGTTGAACTGAGCCACCTTAGAGATGACCTGGGAGAGGTGGTGCCTTGCAGCAAGGAGCATTAGATACATATCTGATAAACAAGGCCTAGACTCCAAAAGAGTGAGTAGCACACAAAGAATGCCACACTGTATGATGTACCCCACAGATGGACAAACTGAGTTTTAATTATAATGGTTAAAATTTCATTCTAAAGTCAGGAACAACAAAGAAGGCAGGTGAAAAAACCAGCCCTGGTCCAAAGAAACAAAAATTATGCTTATGGGTGAAGAGCAGAATGCTCCCAAACTCTACAGTTGGAAGCACGAGCCTAAAGAATGCCACGTAACTTATCTTTAATGGTCAGCACAACAACTGACCTCTTAACACCTCCAGAGTGATTGCTGCTGCCACCAGACAATCTTGGCAACAAATTATCAAACTTACGATGTAAACAAAACGTTATTCAAGAATATTTTTCACCAATGATGCGGCACTGTCATATAATGCGAGAGGAGAGAGCACACGGCTTGTTTAGGTTGACTGGGCCAAGACGGGTCCAGTTGGGGCACGTTATGCAGGCCGCTAGATGAAAAGTAAATTCAAATTTTAGCAAGGAACTGCACTCTTCAGCCGGTACACACAGTTTTTAAGAACTTTGTATTTGTTATAGTAATATTAGATATTTCTTTAATTTTTACTGTAATGAATTATTTAAACATTCGTTTGTTATTCTTTATAATACAGTAGTATAAATCATGCTCTCCTTCACCTAGATAAGCCAAATTCTTGTTCTGGCTTCTAGCAGATGACAGATGGGTCTCAGAGGCCTGGTGTGTTAGTTTTAAGCTAAGTGACATTGCACTTTAGTTAAGCTCAAGAAGCTACTGAGAGATCCCTCCCAGAGAAAATACTATACAACTATCTTTTTTTGTACAGCTTGGAGTGGAGTTTGTAAATAAGAACGTTCATCGAATTCTATACCTGTGTGGTCGTGCTTAATTATGCCTTCTTTGGTATCAGTACAAAAACTTGATGGGGAGTCTGCTTCAGGTGAGGGTGGAGGGGAGAGCTCCAAATTATTATCTTGATCCATCATACTCTCTTAAAATAACAACAATAATTGTAACGATAAACATATGTACAATAAAGTACAGTATATGACAATATACTGTACACACAAAAAAAATTCAACCACATAATATTCAACAGTTACTCTGGATTCTTCTCATACAAAGAACACAGCCTGAATACACCAGATTTTCAGTGTTATAGACTTATTTTATGAAACTGTGTAACAAAAAATCATTTGCATTTATTATGAAGTACTGTATAGTACAGTACATCCAATACCTTCTTTAATGATCACGTCTTCATCAAGAGCCAAAGACCAGTCAAACTTCTTACTGCCTTTAGCAAGAGGAAGAGGCTGTGACAGTAGTGTTGAATCTGTTGCGTGTGAAGCTGTTAACATAGGAAAAAAAGAACAACTTAAATTTGTGTTTCCTTATGCCCTTCACATAGGAATCTCAATCTGCATTATGACTGTTGACAATTTACATCAATATTGGACAAATGTTATATTTATTTCAGAATAGTGATTGAAAGTGTGATATATCTTTTACCTGATATATCTTTCTGCTTCTCATGAGGGTCTGCTTTACTAGCTAGATCTGCCTTGCTGTCCACACATTCATTTGAAGATGTTGACACTGATGGAGGACTCTGGTCATCTGTAGGGGTGAATGCATTATGAAGCACATGGATGGAGACACTTAGCACTCTGCCACTTAGTATCCACAAAGCTATCTACAGAAATGCTGTTTTTATCAAATATATTACTTAAATATTGTAGTCCTTTATTTGTTGAGTGCAAGCATGGTCTCTAACTTCTAAGCATTTTCAACTCTAAGCCAATTATCTTCTTGAGCACAGCTTACTTCCGTTTTGACTCCAGTGAGTGGTGGTACAGTACACTCAACTTATTGTCTAATTATTTTACACAAGGGCCAAAAATAGTTGTCATTCAATTTTATCTATATGTTATTCTTTGAAATAAAAGACAGATTGGCTAATAAATATATTTGAACAAATAAAGTGTCTAAATGACAACCAAACCACACAACAGAAGATGGAGAAACAATGACGTTTCAGTCTGCTGGACCATTATCAGGTAGTATGATAATAGTCTTATAACATACGGCTTACAATGGTCCAGGCAGACTGAAACGTCATTGTTTCTCCATCTTCTGTTGTGTGGTTTGGTCTTCACATATTCAGCCACGTTATTGTGACTCATCATCTGCAAAGTGACTACACTTCTTGGAACAAAAAAAATCACTTATATAACCCAAGCAATAAGTGCAGAGCCTCAACACAATAAAGGAGCACGGCAAGGCACAATTGAAACACGAAACAGACCCTTTATCCTCTATAGTGAGGCACCTGGCAATAGGCACTAATCTCCACTTCCCATATATCCAGAGAAAATTGCACAACAAAACACAGTACTGTACAGTACTCCCCTGCACACACTAAATACAACACCAAAGCCTTGCTTTGTTGACCAGACCAGATTGTGATCGACTTGAGAATAGTCCAGGACAGACCGAAACGTCGTCGTCCCTTCACATTCTAGTGTGTGGTCTGGTCAACAAAATTTAGCCACGTTATTGTGACTCATCGCCTGCAAAGCCTTGCTTTAATGACCAAGTTTCTAAGCCTAACATGGCACCAGTTGCAATTCAAAAGTAACTATCAAAAGAAGGCACCAAACCGAGGCGACTATGTAGCACTACTTGCAGCTCAAGAGGAAGCTTCCCAAGGAAGAAAACATGTAAGATGTCTTAGGTGGTGACCAGTCTTCGTTGATGGTTCCAGGGAATGCAACCCTGAACTAGTTCTGAAGTACAACCACAGCAAGGGATCTGCAAATAAGCTAGCATAGATTATGATATATTCTAAGCATGAAACCTCTTATACAGGGGCACTAAGCCAGAATGATGGCAAGCCAACTTTTATGTAACAAGTGTAGAGGTCTCCAATATGTGCATCTACATTTGATTTCATTAGTCAAATTAGTGGGAGATTAGCACATTTCTAAGATTTACTTGGCAATTTTGGGTTCCCAAATTTTACTCTGAGGAAGACAGTACTTTGAAATTTACGTTGGGCAATCCATCACAGTAATTGGTATACATCTTAAGTCGCATGGAGGGGGATAAGATGGCTGGAGAAGGTACTATACTGTTGTTTCTAGAGTGCCAAAATTGTTACCAAAAGCCTGGGGTATTTGCAGCATCCTTTTAGCGCTGGTGACATAAGCTACAGAGAGCTGCTAAGGAGAGCTACCAAGGGGTGCCAGCCCAGAAAAAGTGAATTTATATACAGTATTATCAATGTATTTTTTCATAAAATCCCTGAGTTTAATGGCTTGTGATGTAACCATTTACAAGTATACCCTACCTGCAACAGGCTTGGGCACAGCACACCATATAAGTCTCGATTTGTTGTTGGGGCTCATGTACATGCGATCCTCAAAGTGTAGTGAACAGACTCGCATTGACATCCTGTTTGTGATCACTTTACTGTGATTCAGGTCGGGCCTTTTAATCAAGTCGCACCATATCTTAAATCTGAAATGATAAAAATAAGTTGTATAAAAAATGAACACTCAACAGTATTTGGCTGAACCAGGTCCAGTTTAATTAATATCACTTAATCTGCTAAAAAAATAAATCATACTCTCCAGACAATAATTTATGCATCTAAAGTGTTCTATAAAAAGTATGAATACTGTGTACAGTGTATATTATTATGATGCAGAAACTAGGGAGAAAAAAGCTATAACCAGAAGTTAAGTTATTGTACTTAAACCACATTTACACATCACTTTCCATGTACTGTATTGTGCATGTTCAACTAATTTTAATGCACACTGCACATGATTTATTGGAAAACAAATATGACAGTTCTCATTAGTTTTAGAACAGCGTGTGAAGTTATGCCTATCAAACAGTTATTGTTACAGTACTGTACAGCATTTCTACCATGTTTTGATCAATAAAGACAATTAGGTAAAATCTTCCATACCTGGACGATCACCAATAACTGGACATCAGTGTTAAAATAACTTGTACCACCTGCACCGGTGAATAGAACAGTACCACATGAATACAGTACCAGGAACTCTTTCAATACAGTCTATTTTAATTACTTAATGAAACCCATAAATGTTATCTAATATGAAAATATTAAGAAATATACAGTACAGTATTACAAAGTTCAGTTTTCCCATGATCAGGCAATATGCATAATTCTTATAAAAATTGTAATTTAAGCAAGTAATTTTTATCATAAATTTTAATGGGTCATATCTTATTAGTTTTTTTCTGTTAACTTTTTTTTTGGCAGGGAAATTCCTGCATGGGCCCTAAGCGTCTGGCTGGCCCACTAAGTGTTGCTTGTTTCCGTTTTACTTGGGCAGAGTGTGAGTATTTATGACTTGTATGGTTACTGGCACCCATATGACCTTGAACTGTAGAAGGGCATTAGTAGACACCTAGAAATGTGCAATTGTGTATGGGGAAATAGTCTAGATACAAGAACCACAAAATTGGTCCATGGCCAATTCCAGAAGCCAAAACCAAGTACTGTACAATGCAGTTATCTTGAAGTTATCTTGAGATGATTTCAGGGCTTTAGTGTCCCCGCGGCCCGGTCCTCGGCCAGGCCTCGACACCCAGGAAGCAGCCCGTGACAGCCGACTAACACCCAGGTACCTAGTTTACTGCTAGGTAACAGGGGCATAGGGTGAAAGAAACTCTGCCCATTGTGTCTCGCCAGCGCCCAGGATCGAACCCGGGACCACAGGATCACAAGTCCAGCGTGCTGTCCGCTCGGCTCCCTCCCTCCTATCAGTAATGTATTGCACAGTATAGTATCTACAAATCACAAACCTGGTCCCCCAACACATTCTAAACATACTGTTCTACCTTGCACACTGACATCAGATCTTAAGCTTAACTCTCGGTGGATCTCAAAGAATGTGGGTCAAATACCATTTGGATTATGTTTACATTGTCAGATGTGAATAATTAGCTATAAGCCAATTAAGGTTATAGTGATGAAAATTAGTATTTTTGTACCATCTTAGCTGATTAAATTTCGAATAGCATCTCACCACCCTGGAGCCACTGATATAGCTCATTATTCACATACAATGCAACAGACAGACAGACACAGAGAGACAGAGATAGATAGATATATATATGGGAAAAATGTGATTTTATAAATAAGACAAGCAGTGGGCCAAGTCTGAGGTGCAAGAAATTAATGTTCTAAGAGGCAGTACGTTAATACCTTTCCTTGTTCTTGGGGAAGGAGTGGAAGCTCAGGTCAGGGTTGTCAGTTTTGTTGGAGGTACAGCCCCGAGCCTTGCACGAGCTCCCCTTGGGCATGTTCACACGCACACGGTCGACAGCCCTAGAGTTCAGCACCTTGTTGCCTAAACTGGCATCCGCCGCACCCACGGCGACCACGCCTCAGGTGAGTGACGAGCACACCCGGATCGTGGGGCACGCGAGACCAGCACATCCGAATCCCGACACACCCGTGGCAAGCACGTCAGAGTCCTGGCACATCTCAAATTATCACACCTCTGAGTCCCGGCACATCTCAGGGAAGCACACCCCTGGGTCCCGGCACACCTCAGGGGAGCACACCCCTTGGGTCCCGGCACACCTCAGGTGAGCACACCCCTTGGGTCCCGGCACACCTCAGGTGAGCACACCCCTGGGGTCCCGGCACACTAGGTGAGCACACCCCCTGGGGTCCCGGCACACCTCAGGTGAGTACACGTCAGGTGAGCACACCCCTGGGTCCTGGCCCACTAGTTGAACACACCCCCGGGTCCTGGCACACTAGGTGAGCACACCCCCGGGTCCTGGCACACTAGGTGAGCACACCCCTGGGTCCTGGCACACCAGGTGAACACAGCCCTAGCTCACCTGGGGAATAATCCCCCTATCACGCCTCAGATAAGCACACACACATCTCGACCACGGGGGTGAAAAGGTAAAAAAAACAAATTATTTTTCGCCCCCGTCTCCCGGGGTCCAAACTAGCAGGCAGGAGTGACTGGGAACGGCAACTGTGAGTAAACAAGAGACAGGTGGCCACCGGACGAGACAGGGTACCGAGCACTGGCTGCTAACGCCAAGACGTCGCCGGAAACTGTGAGGAAGGTGCTGATACGCCTGCGTCAGGCCGCCATTCCTGCCTCCACCTTCAGATGGCGCTGTACCGCCCTCATATTCCCCTCATACGTCTTACTCACTCTCCTTCCTCACCTCTCATATATCTTACTATTTTCCTCATGCTGTAATTGTTACGTTAAGCAAGACCCCCGGACATATGATACTTGTTTCACGGCAAGTTAAACAGTTAAATCTTCAACGGTTATTTGATAAAAGAAAACGAATAAATACGTTTCATCAATGGTAGACAATTATAGAATATTCATCTCTTATCTTAAATCAGATGAATATAATCATTGGAACCTCACTTAATTATCCCTTTGGTATTATATACACAGGAGGGTGCAGGCCAAGACGGCTTCTGACTCTTATTAGCAAGTTTAGAGCAGTCGGGTTCGTTCTTGAATACAGGGTTCGAATCCCGGACGGTACAGACATGGTTGAGTGTATTTAAAACCACCTAATGCATCTGTTCACCTAGCGGTACCCAGGAGTTAGTCAGCTTGTTGTGTGGTTGCATCCTAGGGGGGGTGGGAGGTCAGTAATTCAACCCCTGCGGGTTACCTCATATGTACCTAACATGTACTGCATATATATACTGACTGCCTGTTCCCAGACACAGTGAATTATTATTATTAAACCTTTTGTATGGCACACGAACTTCAGAATTGGTTTTAACTAACCATGAAACCGCCTACCCGCCGCAGCCGTAAATGCCCAAACTCTGTTAAGCTTTAAAATCCAGCTCGAAAAAATCACACAGCAAATGGGGAAACCTTTGATTAGCCGGTTTCCTGTCCTCGTCGAGGCTACTAGAGTATTAGTGGCCCCTCAGGTAAATTCAGGTAAATTCAGTTCACCAATTACTGCTGGGTGAACAGAGTCGAATAGTTAAGGATCGGTTCACAGACAGTTCTCCATGCCCAGGGCTCGAACCCGGCCGAAATTGCTTTTGAGTTTTTGTGTATTTTTTTCTAATACAGTCGTGACAATTCATTTATACAATGCTAACCAGCATGCCATGGGCTGATCTCACCGAGACCCAGTGGAGAACCTACAATTAGTAATGCACAGAGCAGGAGTTTCAGTCCCATTTGTATGGATATCACCATCTCACATAGGTGTTGTCCAGCATGATGACACAGACAAGGCAGCTAAAACTGTGTGTGATAAAGTGAAATTGAGTTGGATAAGGCCATTCCAATCTCTGCTGTAAAAGCTGCAATATTTCAGGAAATTAGGGATGACAGCAGTCATTGACACTTAAAGGCCAGAACGCCTTTAAGCTCGAATGTCGTAGCTCGAGTATAAGGAGCTATGACTATACTCGAGCACTGTAACCACTACATACACTCAAGAATATTGAAGGTTTTTAACCACTTGGGCGGTAGAGCAGCAATCTCGCTTTTTGCAGGTCGGAGTTTAATCCCCGACCGTCCAAGTGGATGGGCACCATTCCTTCCTTCCCCCGTTCCATCCCAAATCCTTATCCTGACCCCTTCCAAGGGCTATATAGTCGTAATGGCTTGGCGCTTACCCCTGATAATTCCCTCCTTCCCTCACTAAGACTGGAAAATATTCTTATGTTGTAACTAGAATTTGCAAATGTACGATAATAGATCGGTCTCGCATTTCATATTCACTCCTGATTCCATGTATGATTAACCATCCTGTGAGATGGGGATATTAGATTATAGCTAGTTCTTGATCTACACTGTAATCTTTCATATAGAATAGGGTAGCAGCACATTGCTGTGTATACTTAAACTAGTTTTATTTTAAAATGGAGGGGGGGAACCTATTGAAGAAATTGTCTGGTATATATCATACATACATTGAATGATGTATTGAATTTTACAAGAATGTATTAACTTCTCTATATATAAATACAAATATATTAATAATTATAATAAGCCCAAGGAGAATTCAGCTACAGATAGACAACATTAACATCAGTAATAAAAATGATGGCAAGTTTCTTGGCCTATTCCTAGACAAGAGACTCAACTTCAGCACCCACATTCAACACATAACTAAGAAAGTCTCTAGGACAGTTGGTATACTCTCCAAAATCAGATATTATGTTCCTAACTCTGCTCTCCTCTCACTATATTATGCACTAATCTACCCCTATCTTAATTATGGTATCTGTGCATGGGGGTCTACCACTGCAAACCACCTTAAGCCCATCATCACACAGCAAAAATCTGCTATCAGAATAATAACTAACTCTGCTTTCAGACAACACTCAGCTCCCTTGTTTAAATCCCTAAACTTGCTAAATATTAACTCCCTCCACACATTCTCTTGTGTCAACTACATTTACAAAACCCTGTTCTTAAATGCAAACCATGCTCTGAAACTCTCCCTGGACAGATGTAATAGGACCCATTATCACCACACCAGAAATAAATATCTCTTTGATATCCCCAGGGTCAAACTTAATCTGTGTAAACACTCTATGCAAATTAAGGGACCTAGTCTATGGAACTCACTCCCTAGTGAATTGAAAAACTGTAAAACTTTTGCCTTATTTAAAAGCAAAACCAAAAAGTACCTAACTTCATCTTCTTAGTTTCCTACACTGAGCTTTAAATTTGCTCTGTACCTAGTGTTACCCAATCTCCTAATTTTTATGTAATATCAAACAACCTTATCATTGTGTTCATTGCTGTCTTCTTTTATGTGCTAGCCATATGCTGTATTGTGACTACCAATTTTTGTCAACTACCATTCAAGCTGCCATTGCAATCAATCTTATATTGTTTCTGCTGTATTGTGACTACCAATTTTTGTCAACTACCATTCAAGCTGTCATTGCAATCAATCTTAGCTACCTATGTGCTTTAATATACTGTACCTACAATTTTCTCTCATCTTTTTTTTTCATTTCATGTAATCTGTTATCATTTTTTTGTCTATAAATTTTGCAAGTATTTACCTCTTTAAAATTTTCTTAGATTAAGGACCTGCCCGAAACGCTGCGCGTGCTAGTGGCTTTACAAGACTGTAATTACCATATTTGTATCCTCACATTCCTTATGTACATTCTTGTATATGCATAAATAAATAAATAAATAAATAAATGAATACACACCACCATATATACGGATGTATATATATGGTGAATACGGCTGTATTGACTAACTCGAAGATACAGCTAAGTGAACAAGAGTTTTGTATTTTAAATTCAAATGTTACATTATTGGTATAACATACTAGTAATGCAACGAACAACACATAATAAAAATAGGTAAAATATTTTGGGTGAGTACCCCACACTTCTCCCCCAGCGGGGGAGACGCCAGCTGATCGTAGTAAACATTGGATTGAGCACTACTATTATCGGAGACTGGTGGCTCAACCTTGACGACCAGTGAATGTCTGGACACCTGCTCCGCCTGGGGGCCGCCGGATCACATTTTGTTTAGCGATTTTAAACCATAGGGTTTTGATACTACCGTCTGGCATGCCTATTCAACGGTCCGGATTGTTATGCCGCCTGGCGTACATTATTGCCCGGGGTCACAGGAAAGTTGATAGATTATTTTTTTTATTTTGCCCAGAGGGGCGTGTTTATTGGGCAGCGCCACTCATCCTGTGAGTGGATACACCGCCATAGTAGCATGTTCAACACTCCCCAGTAGGAAGAAACCCCGCTGGGTTGTTCATCCCATCACTTGTACCCAGACACAACTGGGACTTGCTTAAACGTTTTCTGGCCGGTTCATCGAGCGAGGAGGCGTGTCCGGCGCTGGCTTGTCTGGTCTAGGTGTGCCCTCAGACCTGGTGAACGGCTGGCTTCTGTTCTGCCGGGGACCACTGGATGCGTTTTGGGTTTTGGAAGTTTTTGCTTTGCTACTCATTGTTCTCTGTGTGGGATGGGGCCGGTGTTGCCTCCCTGAGGGACTCCTGGGGCTCAACAGTCAGCTGCCCATCAGTATGCACTTACCTGGTTGTGCTTGCGGGGGTTGAGTTTCGGTTCTCTGGTCCCGCCTCTGGACTGTCAATAGACTGGTGCACAGATTCCTAAGCCTGTTAGGCTCTCATGTCTACATTTAAAACTGTGTATGGAGTCAACCTCCACCCCATCACTGCCTAATTCATTCCGTTTAACAACCATGAAAGAATAAATTATTTCTAATGTCTCTGTGGCTCATTTGGGTATTCAGTTTCCACCCGTGTCCTCTTGTTCGTGTTCCACCCATGCTAAATAGTTTGCCCACCCTGTCAATTCCTCTGAAATGTGTGTAGGTGGTGATCATGTCTCTCCTAACTTCTGTCTTCCAGGGACGTGAGGTTTCGTTCCTTTTGCCTTTCCTGTCAGTTCTGTACGGTATGTGTTTATTCACAGCAAGGCGCATTTATTTTCGCCGACAAATAACGTTCATTTCGCCATTCGGCTTTGCAAGTTACCCTTCATGGGTACGCCAGGGCACATACAACACCTAAACCAACAACAACGACAGGAAATAAAATAAAATAAAAATAAAAAAATAAAATAAAATAAAATGTTTATTTAGGTAAGGTACATACATACAATAAATTTTTACAAAGATTGGTTGACTTATAGGTAAAGCTAGTACATACAATGCCTAAAGCCACTATTACGCAAAGCGTTTCAGGCATGATAAACTTAAATGACAAGCTTAATACTAATTGAGCATAATGAGTAGAATGAAAACAAGAAATGAAAACATAGATGAAAAAGCAGCACAAATACAATTATGTCGACAAACAGCGCTCTTTAAAAAAACAGACATTGGTTGACAATAGAAGGGTAAGGTAGGTTACAGGGAATTTATTAGGTATAGCTTCGTTTTTAACTTAAACTGCTATAAACTGCTGCTTAAATAGCTAATACTATTATCAATAAAAAATAAAAGTAAATATATACTATATATCATTCTGCTAAATAAATAAAACAGCTTAGACTAACAGGGAGAACTTTTGGAGAAGGTATAAATCTACGATGAACATCCTTGTTTATGATAAACTTTAAAGGGCACTAAATTCAGCCACCCAGGAAATCAGATCAACAAAAAGAAACTATGAAAGCAAACTTGCCCAAAACATAAAGAAAGATCCTGTCATTCTTTGCCTATGTAAGAAATAAAATCAAAAGAAAGTACTCGGAAGGACCCTTCAAAGATGAGACTAACCAAGTTATAATGAACGATAAAATGGCAACAAACTCTGAATGAATACTTCAAATACAATACAAATAGAAATATTTATTCAGGTAAAGTACATACATACAAGGTGAAATGCAAAAGATGGATTTATAGATAGAGCTAGTACATACAATGCCTAAAGCCACTATTACGCAAAGCGTTTCGGGCAGGAAAAACACTAAGACAAACTTAATACTATATCACTTCATATTGGTGATCACATTCGAAAGATTAGGCGACATCCCAATACTCTGACAAGTGTTTGAAGAAGGTGAGAGGAATGAATTAGGGATATACCCATAACATGCGACATTATTTGGAAGAGCATAAACAAACTAAAAGACTTAAAAGCCTCAGATGTGAACTGAATTAAATTCAATATAGTAAAGGAGGGGAAGGAATTATCAGGGGAAAGCGCCAAGCTATTATCACGACTGTAAAGGAACTGGCAGATGAACTATGCATACAACTAACTCCTTTTCAGAAAATCTCTGGAGCAAGGAATAGTTTCCCCTAGATCTGAAATGTGCAAATGTCACCCCTATTTTCTAAAAAAAGGCAGAAAGAGCTCAGCAGAAAATTACCGTCCAATCAGCATGACATTAAAAAAAAATAAAAATGTTTATTCAGGTAAAGTACATACATACAAGAGGTAACACAAAAATTGATAGATTTATAGATAGAGCTAGTACATACAATGCCTAAAGCAAATTTACTGCAGATATTACATATCTGCAAGCTCACGGAGCTTGCTGAATGTGTAGATGGTGAATAATCTTTTAAAAGCATGCGACACGGGTTTGTTAAAAACAGATTCTGTCTTACAAACCTGCTCACATTTTGGGGGGGAACGGTAACCAACTATTTAAACAAGGGAATTCCCGTAAATGTACTATGCATAGATTTTGCTCGGGCCTTTGATAAGGCTGTAACCCTTTCCACTACCGCCCACAAGATGGGTATGGGGTGCATAATAAATGAACTAAACTAACATAAAAGGCTAACAAGAGAATTACAGACGGATGTAATATATGGTAGAATACTAGATTGAATAAAACAATGGCTAAAACAAAGATAACAAAGGGTCGTACTAAATGGGGAGGAATCTGACTGGATAAATAAGCTGAGTGGGGTACCACAGGGGGTCCATTTTGGTACCAACCCTTTTGTAACGTCCGTGTGGCTCACTTGGGTACTCACTTTCCACCTTTGTCCCGTTGTTCGCGTACCACATGTGTTAAACAGTTTATCTTTATCTACCCTGTCAATTCTTCGGAATTTTGTAGGTAGTGATCCTGTTTCCCCTAACTCTTCTGTCTTCCAGTATCGTGAGGTTCTGTTCCAGTAATCTTTCCTCTTAGATCATTCCTCTCAGCTCGGGGACTAGCCTGGTGGCAAGAGTATCTAAGCAACAGGAAACAGTGAGTAACTGAGATGGGGGGGGGAGGGGAGACATCCGAGTGACGAACTGTCACCAGCGGAGTCCCACAGGGCTCTGTACTTGGACCTTCCTGTTTCTAATATATGTAAACTATCTTCCAGAGGGTATAGACTCATTACTCTCAATGTTTGCTCATGATGCAAAAATTATGAGAAGAATCAAGACAGATTACAGGACGACCTGGACAAACTGGAGGAATGGTCTAGAAAATGGCTACTAAAGTTCAACTCAGGAAAGTGTAAAGTAATGAAATTAGGCGAAGGGAGTAGAAGACTGAACACAAGGTACCATCTGGGAGGTGAACTCCCGCAAGAGTCAAATAGAGAGAAAGATTTGGGGGTTGATATTACACCGAACCTGTCTCCAAAAGCCCACATCAAAAGGATATCATCAGCGGCATATGCTAGGTTGGCCAACATAAGAACTCCCTTTAGAAACTTGTGTAAGGAATCGTTCAGGTCTTTGAATACCACTTGTGTCAGACCAATCCTGGAGTATGCAGCTCGAGCCTGGAGTCCATATCTAGTTAAAGACAAGCCAAAGTTAGAGAAGATTCAGAGGTATGCCACTAGATTAGTCCCAGAACTGAGAGGTATGAGCTACGAGGAAAGGGTAAGGAGCTAAACCTCACGTCCTTGGAAGACAGAAGAGTAAGGGGAGACGTGATAACCACCTACAAAATTCTCAGGGGAATTCACTAGGTGGACAAAGACGAACTATTTAGCAGGGGTGGAACACGAACAAGGGGACACAGGTGAAAACTTAGTACCCAAATGAGCCACAGACATATCAGAAAGAATTTTTTCGGTGTCAGAGTAGTTAAAAAATGGAATACATTAATCAGTGATGTAGAGGAGGCTGACTCCATACACAGTTTCAAATGCAAATTTGATAGAGCTCCGTAGGCTCAGGAATCTGTACACCAGTTGATTGACAGATGAGAGGCGGGACCAAAGAGCCAAAGCTCAACCCCCGCAAGCACAACTTGAGTACGTCTGAACCTTTTCTAATTTCGTTTTGTTTGACTAGATGTGAACTCCACGCTGGAGCCGCATATTCCAGTATTGATCTGACATATGAGGTATACAGTACAAGGTTCTGAATGATTCCTTATACAAGTCTCTGAAGACAGTTTTATGTTCGCCAGCCATGCTTACGCCGCTGATGTTATCTTTTTGATGTGGGCTTCAGGGACAGGTCTGGTGTGATATCAACCCCAAGATCTTTTTCTCGTCCTAACTCCTGAAGGATTTATTCTCCCAGCTGGTACCTTGTGTTTAACCTGCTGCTCCTTTCGCCTGTCTTCATCTATTTGCATTTGCTCGAGTTAAACTCTAGTACCCATTTGTTGGGCCATTCCTTCAGTCTATCCAGGTCATCCTGTAGCCTCTTGCTGTCCTCCTCTGTCTTAATTCTTCTCATAATTTAGCAGCAAACATTGAGAGAAATGAGTCTATACCTTCTGGAAGATCATTCAGATTTTGAAGATTTAGATGTGCTTGTAACATCTAAAATTCTGTAATTTGTGGAGTTAACCAGTTAATTGGCGCTCGGGTTTTCGTGCAGGCAGGAAATATCTATGTTCTCGGTCATAACCTTGTGAAGGAAGCCGGAATATCGCTTTCTAGGTGGAAGCAGTGTACCGTACATCATGATGTCACTAATTACACTATTTCTTCCTAGTAGATTAGACTCCCAACCCATGTATGACCAACTATCCTAGTTGCGAAATGGGGATTTACACATAATAACCCTTCATTTACATAGGTTAGCAGTTCACAATACTCTAGCATTTAGTTAAAAAGAAGTAGATTCTAAATAGGTTCTCAAGGTCTACTAGATTTAATAAAAATGTTAATTAGTGAATAGAAGTTTAATTACTTCAACGTTTAAATTATAATCTGATTAAATTTCCAAACCAATATATGACTGTACTGCTGGTATTCCAATTTATTATTTTATCTATGAATTTTCTTTGGATTAACTAATATATAAATTTGGACACTATTATTCATTATTGTGGCTTAAGAAAGAAAATAATCATTGTTTTTACCAATGAATGACCTAGTGCAATTTTCCGGAAATTGCTGCAAATTTGTGTTAATAAATAAATAAAGTGTTTTTTTATTTCTGGGGGTAATATTTTTTTTCTATTTTTTCATCTCTTGAAATTTATTTTAATACATTTTTTTTGGTGACAATACACGTTTGTGTGGGTAAATGAGGTTATATTTGGTGAGATGTATGGAGAGAGGGATGTCAAAGGCGCAGGTTACGGCGACAACGAACGCTGTGTTGTCCGAGTCAAGGAAAATGGCGGAAGCAGGTGTGGAAACAGCTTCGTCTTCTGCCAGATTTTTCTGTCACAAATGCAATGTGGAGATCACCCCACAGTTGCCTGTAAGTGTGTAAGAGCCCTAGAGGTTGTGTGAGACCGTGACGAGTGGCGAGTAACGGGACGAGAAGGGGTGAACACCCATACGGGAAAGTTATTCGTCACCTTGTATCCTTCAGCTGTTATCCCAGTATTATCCCTCTCCGGCCGCCGCAGTTCTCGAGTTTCTGTATTAATTATGTCTGTCTGGGTATATCCCTGGCTCACCTGGGCCAGAGTGGGCCCCGCCTCGCTCCCATTCCCAAAGATGTGTGGCTGTAAAATTGTTTGGCACGGCCAAAGGGGCGACGTTAATTTAGTGATTTTATGGAGCTAAAATTTCAAGAGGGTCATTACTATGAGTTTTTTTTTTAATTTTTTTGTAGTATTTTCCAGCCATAGTGAAACCTAAGGTCACAATCTCGTGAGGTTGTGTTCTGAGCCACAGTAAGGTCAAACATATAGTTGTATAGCCTTTTTTTTTTATCCTGTCCAAACCTTAATTCGTGTGTATATTTATATATATATATATATATTATATATAAACTATTTATAATATATATATTTAATATATATATACAGTAGTTAGGTTGTTGGAAAGGATGAAGGAGTTAGGTTGTTGGAAAGTTATGTTGGTTTTAAAATTCACTGGCAAACTGTCTGGTTACAAACTGATTTGTATCCTTTGTAATACATATTCTGTAGTTTGGGCGATATGTCGCCTTGTTGCAATTTTTTATTATTATTTAGGTGCACAACTCCTAGCCTATGCATAATTTTAACTGTTAATGAATATAATGAGTGGATTGTGAACTACGGTCTTGTTAAAGCCTCATTGTGGCTGTCAAAAATGTTACTCCATGCTTAAAAAAATAATTACAGTGGAACCTTGGTCTATGAATGCCCTGGAGTATGAATTATTTGGTGTACGAAGTCAATTTAATCGTTAAATTTGACTTGGTGTACAAAGTTGCCTCTAGAATATGGAGTGCTTGTTCAGTATTCACTATTTAATTAAGGACCTGTATGGGGCATTAATTCTGAGGCCTGCTATTATCAGGAGGGTTTAAAATGTCACTATTTTAGTCATATGTGGGAGGGTAATAATTTGGATGGATGGTGATGGGGGGGGGGACTGGATGAATGGATGGTGGGGGGGGGGCAGAGGGATGGCAGGCGAGTGAGAGGCTTGGGGGGGGGGAAGAGAACCTTTAAGAAACATGTGCACTAGAATCATACAAGGGAAGAACAAGTAGAGTGTGAGTGGGTGGACACGTGGCAGAGTGAGTGGGTGATTGAGTAGCAGGGTGGGCGGCAGAGTGGATGGGTGGGCAAATGGGCAATAGTGAAATGGCTGACAGAGTGGGCGTGCAGGGAGCAGAACGAACGGGTGGCAGGGTGGGCACAGAGCAGGTGGGTAGCAGGACAGTCAGGAGACAATGCATGAACAGGTGAGTAGCAGGATGGGTGGCAGAGTTTAGCAGTGGGCAGGTAGGCGGTGGCGTGAGATTGCTGCAGTGGACGAGCCTCTGATTAGGACTTAACACAAGAGCTGGTCACCCCCGGTCATTTCCCAAGTCCCTCTCGTCCCCCCTTCCCTCATAACGGACCCTCTCTGCTACCTCCATCCCCCACACTGGGTCCCCTCCCCAGCTGTACCCCTCCCAGCCATGTCTGGACTGTGTTAATACGGTGGGCTTCCTTGCTACCAGCTGGTGGATCGGGAGGCAGACTGCCCGAGCACCTGACATAAACTCTTATTGTTTATCGACTGGTTGTGACTGTGAATGCCTGACTGATCGTAAATGCCTAACCGGTTGCTACCACAACAGTGAATGCTTGACTGCATTATGATTGGTTATGCTTGTCTGTAAATGCTTGCCTGACTGTAACTTGTGACTGGACAAGCCTAACTGGTTGCTACCACAACTCTGAATGCTTGAAAGCCATTGGTTAAGACTGCCTGTGACTGGTTATGTTTTTGGCTGTCTTCTAAATTTATAATGTATACAAATTGTACAGTTAACCCTTGAACTGTACAGGTTGTATTGATGGTTATCTTGAGGTTATCTTGAGATGATGATGCACAGTGTTATGCACAACAACTCCAAGGAAAAAGTCTATCTATCGTGGTTTACCTAGAGTGGCCTGAGGGAACTTGCATTTTTTATTAGTAATGAGGTGAGGTGCCGCATGGGAATAACTGTCCATTTATTTTCACCGTTTCTCACTTGAATTTTTTCATACTCTCATATTGTATTGATGTTAATAGTTGTATTCATTATGTATAATCTTGAAAATATACGTGTGTACAGATTGTACTCATTTAGTTGTGCTTAGTGTGGTGAGGTACATTTCATATGCAATCTGCCCAGCCCACTCTTTCTTGCCTTATTTTTGTTGCCTGGTTGTAGAATTCAATTAATCCTGTGAGGCATGACTTGCCATCCCTGAACCCATGCTGATGTTAGAAAAGTTCTTTTTCTCCAGATGTTCCACTAGCTTTTTTTTCACAATCTTCTCCATCAACTTGCATTTAATGCAAGTTAGGGACACTGGCCTGTAGTTTAGTGCTTCCTGTCTATCTCCCTTCTTGTATATTGGGACTACATTTGCCATCTTCCAAATTTTTGGCAGTTCACCTTTTACCAGTGATTTGACATATACACCATGGAGAGTGGCAGGCAAAGTACTTCTGCTCCTTCCTTTAGTATCCATGGTGATATTCCATCCGGGCCTATAGCCTTTGTCACATCCAACTCTAGCAAAAGCTTCCTTAATTCCCCACTGGTAATCCCAAACTCCTCTAATGGTGCCTGGTTAACTATTCCTTCTCTTATCTCTGGAACGTCTCCTTGCTCTAATGTGAAGACCGCCTGGAATTTCTTATAGAGTTCCTTGCACACTTCCTTGTCGTTTGTAGTGAATCTGTCTGACCCTATCCTGTTTCATTACCTATTCCTTCACTGTTATTTTCTCCTGATATGGCTGTGCAGCAATTTAGGTTAAGTCTCTGCCGTGTTTGAGGGTTTGGCCTTTTCCTATATTGATTCTGCTTATTTTGTCTTCTTCTTTGGCCCTCTCAGTTTGTTGAACCTATCTTGTTTTCTTGCTCTGCATCTGTTTTGGTATAAATTGTCTTATGCCTTCTTCATATTCTGATAAATATGCTAATGCCAAAACTTGGCATTCATCTCCTGTACTTTCTTCCCTAACAATGTTTTTCCAGTCAAATTCATTAAAGAACTTGCTAAGTTCTTAAGTGTCATCTGAAATTCAATTTTTCAAATGCTTCATTTTCCCTTATTTTCTTCTAGATTATAACACGTTGCATATCTTATTTTCAAAAGGACATCCTCTCTCTAACCCATGTCCTTTTGGAAAGAACATGGGTAAGAGAGACCAAGGGAGGAAGGTACTGAATGTCAGATATTTATTTTTATTTATTTATTTATTTATATATATACAAGAAGGTACATTGGGAATGTGAGGATACATAGGATAGTAATTACAATCTTGTAAAGCCACTAGTACGTGCAGCGTTTCGGGCAGTGAAATCTCCTAATCTTTCCTGGTGAATATCAAATCCAGCATCGATGGAACATCCCCCTTCCCTCATTCTCGTGGCCTGTTGAACATGAAATGTGAGAGTCTTCAGGATGAGGTTTACGAATTTGGTAGTCTAAATATCCTCTGTTATTGCTTCATATTCCTCCCACCCTATTAATTAAAATTTGAAGTCGCCAAGTATCAACAATCGTGATTTATCTTTATTTGCTCTTACTATAATTTATCTCATGATTATGAGGCCCTGTTTGTTGTCCAGCTCCTCCTTGGCCTATGTGTTGCTTGCAGGTGGACTCTAGGTATAATATTTATAAGTATCAGTTTATCATCCTGATTACAACTCTCCAGATACATTGTTAACTTCTCGTGGGTTGTCTGTTATTAGTTCTCTTACCTTCAGGTGTTCTTTCACTAGAACGACAGCTCCTCCACTTTTTCTAATCTTTGTCAGGTCTCCAAATTGAGTATTCCCTCGGGAATTCAACCTTGTTTAAGATAATATCCTTGAGTTTTGTCTTTGTTAATGTGACAATAACCCTGTCAAATTCATCCTCCTTCATTTTCCATGTCTCATATTGTTTCTCTAGTTCCTTGATTTGTCCTTCCTGTTTACTCGCCTCGTCAGTCAAGCTAGCAATTTCTTTATCCTGCTGCAAAATACTGCCTGATAAAGTATTAACCTGGCTCTTGATACCTTCATGTTCTTTTCTAAATTAAAAAAAAAAAAAAATTAGTCTCTAGCAAATCTTCAATCATCACTACATTGCCAAGAAAAGCACCTTCCTGTATTTTTGTCTGCATAAAGCCTTTGAAATTTGTTTTTTTGTTGTCTTCACTGATGATGATATTCCATCCACCATCTTTTTGGATTTTGTCTTTACTGGTTCAGTGTCCCTGGCTCAAAATTTTGTCCAAATTTGTATGTTTTTCTCAATTGCCACTCTCCACCTTGTATTCATGATCTTGTATATTTATACTCTCGGGAACAATATTTGTATAGCTTTCTAGATATGCACTACTGTATTTGCACTACCACCTAGATAGGCTGCAATGATCCTGCAGTGCTCTAAGCCATGTTGTGCTACAAACTGGTATAAATGCAGTACATTAAAAAAAAATACAACCCATGATACCTCTTTATAACCACTTGTATCAATAGTAGCTGCTGTTCAGTTTGTTTTTTATATTTATTAATATGCATTCTTAAGCTTCAGTATTAGTAACATCATCACATTTTAGAGAACAAGACATGAAACGGTAAAAATTCTTGCATTTTTTAAATATTGTTAATTATAACATGAAAGTAAAATTAAAATACCTATATTTGAATTGTAAATACAGTAACCATAATAAGATTTTTTGTCAAACTGATAAAATGGCTCCCTTATCTTAGCCAGAAGTGATAACAAATTACTGTACATGGGTAACATTGGGGAAAGTTCAGGGTGGGGAGAAATTTTCTGATATTAGGTTCTGAGTATAATTCATATATATACAGTACCTGTATATTGTGTCCACATCCTTGTCCTGTGTTTGTGTAGATGCCATACTTTGAGGTTACCTTGAGGTTATTTCAGGGCTTAGCAACCCCGCGGCCCAGTCGTCGACCAGGCCTCTTCCTTTTTGCTAGACTGGTCAACTGGTCAACCAGGCTGTTGGACGTGGCTGCTCGCAGTCTGATGTAAGAGTCACAGCCTGGTTGATGAGGTATGCTTTGGATGTGTTTGTGAAGTTTTCTCTTGAACACTGTGAGGGGTCGGCAAGTTATGTCCCTTATGTGTAGTGGAAGCGTGTTGAACAGTTTTGGACCTCTGATGTTGATACTGTAGTTCTCTCTCGGAGTACCTGTTGCACCTCGGCTTTTCAACAGGGGTACTCTGCACATCCTGGGATGTCTTCTGGTCTCGTGTGATGTTATTTCTGTGTGCAGGTTTGGGACCAGCCCCTCTAATATTTTCCACGTGTAAATTATCATGTACCTCTCCCGCCTGTGCTCAAGAGAATACAGATTTAGGCTCTTTAGTTGGTTCCAATAGTTTAGATGTTTTACTGAGTGGATTCTAGCAGTAAAGGATCTCTGTATGCTCTCCTGGTCAGCAATTTTTCCAGCTTTGAAAGGGACCATCATTGTGCAGCAGTATTCTACTCTAGAGAGCACTAGCATCTTGAAAAGTACCATCGGTATAGCATCTCTAGTGTGAAAGGTTCTTGTTATCCAACCTGTCATTTATCTTGCAGTTGTGACGGTTACTTTATTGTCTTCTTTAAATGTAAGGTCTTCCGACATGAGTACACCCAAATCCTTTACATTGCCTTTTTGTTTTATGTTATGATTTGACTGCATTTTGTATGTGGTTTCCATTTTTATATTTTCATTTTTTCTGTAGCGCATGAGCTGGAACTTTTCTTCGTTAAACACCATATTATTTTCTATGGCCATAAAGTAAATACTGTACTGTGCTGGATTGTAAGCCGATTTAAGAAGTAGGTTTGTACAAGAGGAATTTCTTTACACAAAACTGCAAAAAACCACAAATGATGCAATATCCTCATGTACAGTATAGTATGGTGACAAAACCCTAGCCCAAAAAATATTCCACCCTTAAAAGACGATAAAATCAAACGGTACAGTAATTACTGTACATACAATCAATCTGTGCATCAATGTACAAACGAGGAACCTTGCAGACTCGTACTCTACACCAATCCAATGGGCCGTCGGTGTTTTTTTTATATAGACAATGAACATTACTGGTGGTAGAACTGAACCTTGTGATACTTCCCAATTAACATTTCTCCAGTCTGATACATTGCCTCTGGTTACTGCCCGCATTTTTCTATCAAAATTTTTAATCCATGGAAATAGCATTCCCCTCACAAGTCCATCATGTTCCAACTTCCAGAGCAACCTCCCGTGTGACACTCAAAAGCCATTTTATAGGTCCAGATAAATGCAGTCAGCTTAACTATTTTTTCCTGTAAGATCTCTGTGGTGCTCTTAAACTAAGTAGATTTGTTAAGCAGAATCTCCCTGTCCAAAAGCCATACTGTCTTGTAATTTTTTCCAGGTATTCTACCCTTTGGTTTAGTTATCTATTCTAATGATTTGACAACCCTGCTTCTCGTCGATACAGATCTATAATTTATAGGGCCTTCTCTGTTACCACTTTTGTAGATTAGGATTGTTTTGACTTTCCCTAAATATGTGCAAAGATTCCTGTATGTAAAGGATGCCTTAAAAATTGATTTTGAAGTGGAATGCTGAGTTCAAGTGTGCATTCCCTCAAAATCCAAGGCGAGACTCGATTTGGGCCATCTGCTATGTTTCTTCCTAACTCCTCGAGGAATTTTTCTCATTTGTCTTGAAACACTTCTATGTACACTTGTTATCTGAAAACTGTATTGTCAGGTTCACACTTTGAAATTGTTCATTTAAGGGTTAATGTTTCATATATTTCATTTGCTTTCTCTGAATCTGTTCCCCATTTTCAATCCTCTGGATTTTATCCTATATATGCAATGTAATTACATGCATTTGAATAATTTATAGAAAGCCTGGTTCTGTTTTACATTTGTCCCCTATCCCTTTCTCAAAGTTTCTTTCTACCTCTCTTCTCACTGTCATGTACAGTTACTAAAATGGAATAGAGAATGCCATTTACTTTTCTGTTCACTCTCAAACACTTTTTATTTATATTTTGTAGGGTTTAGTGCAGTATTTTGTTAATTTCATGAAATTTCTTCTTGTGCGTATAGTTTGACACCTATTTCTGATTTATTTAAATGTAAATGTTTCAATTTTTTTCTTGAATTAAAAGTATTATGACTATTATTTGGAACCTTAATTATATTTTAATAATATTCTCCAGGATTATGTATGTCCACGATGTAACAGCGGCTTCATTGAAGAGCTGGACCGTGCAAGAGACTCGGACAGTGACAGTTCCAGTGACACAGAGATGGAGCCATTTGACATGTGGGATGTAATAACCTCAGACTCGGCAGCATCAGGAGGTGCATCTCCTGCAGCCTCCTCTTCTGGCCCAGGTCTTCGTAGAAGTCAACGTCTCAGACACCTTAACCCAAGACATAGGCGGAGGTGAGCAGCTATCTCATATAGTAGTAGTACCGTTTGTGTGTCATTTATAAAAGGCATATTTTTAAAGGATTTGGTTCTCTGATATTGTTAATACAGTGTATATATATATATATATATATATATATATATATATATATATATATATATATATATATATATATATATATATATATATATATATATATATATATATATGTATAATAAGATGAGACTGCCTGAAGATTGTTTAATAAATATTTAACTTTAGGGACCATTTGGCAAATCACTGTGCCTGTAATATACTTGGATTGGCTACACAGTATTGTATATATCAAGTATTTTGTCTTGTGCATAGGAAATCTATATCAATATTGTAATCTGTACAGTATTTAAGCTGTTATAATGGTATATAGTATATAAAATTGTTTTGTAAGTACTCAATCTAATACTGTATTGTGAAATGTTTCCCAAGAAATATTTACTGTATTTTTACTCGCTTTAGTGTTGACATTCTTAGGACCAACACTAAGCGTATGAAACACTTTTACATGAAGGATTAAATGTTAATTGGTGCACGGAAAATCAGGTGGAAAATAAGTTGGTAAAAGTGAGAGCTAAACATTGTACATAGGAGAATTAGTCTCTTGGGTTGAACTGTGCACGAGGTGGATTAAATGGTGCAAGTCTCTTGTTTGTTGTTCATGACGTAGAGAAGGTTTTGAGAAAGAGGTTAAAGGAATAGAAAAGGAATTGAAGTAGTGGAAGTTAAGGTTAATAATTTGAGTATAAAGATGGATTTTTTTTTACTGATAGGGAACTTTTGTGGCAGCTATTTTGGCTTTACCGCCTTCTCGTGCCATCGAGCTTTGGCCTTTAGGAGAGTCGTCCACTGGGGGACTGGAATCCAATAATCACAGACCATGTGAAGATGGGCCAATATTGCTCCCCAGCAGGATAATGGTTATCCAGGTAGGTTCTTTACAATAAGCTGGTAGCTTTGTACTGGCATCTGAGGTGCTGTCTCTTGCTAGTTTACTCTCACTGCCTCTTAAGTGCAGTTTCAAACCCTGGGACTTCTGGTTAACATTTCAATACTATAGTCATAACTGTGCTTCTCCACAACATTGATTCCACAAAATGTATGGGCTGTTAAAAATGTGTATTAGCAAAATAGGAAATGTTGAGAAGTCTGAAAGTTTGAATGAATAGAATGAGGAAATCTTTACTGAAAATGTTGTAGGGTGTGGTGTGGCTCTCGTTATGCAAGACCCATGCAAATTAGGACATAGGGATTTGTTTATGTATTGAAAGAGCATGATCGAGTGCAAGTGGCCAGCTAATGGATGGAATAAGTCATTTTATATCTGATGGTACATTGTAATACACTCCGGTGAAGTGATACTGGTGTCCTTGTGGGTAGATTTTATCGTTATTTAATACTGTGGCTCATAATGTAGGGCATTGCTATAGGTGTTCTAGTCTTGTGGAAGAAGGGATATATTGTTTTATAATGGGTGTCATAAATGTGTACATGTACATTAATTTTCTTAAATGTGGCTTAGGAACAATACAAGTATATGGATAAATAGTCTGCTTCATTCATGTAATGATCAAATGACTAACAAATGTAGACTACTTCATCGCTTTATATAAGAAATTTGTACAAGATTTTCTTCATAAATGTTGTAGCGTAGACAAATTGTTCCTCAACTGAGAGAAATATCTTGATTATTCCTTCAGAGCAGTCTCACTTCTTGACTTTTTCTTGGTGAAAGAAATTTTTATTTAAAATGAAGGAATGTGCTTATCAGAGAACAAACTCCCAGTAAACTTTGACTACAACTTGACATCATTTGTCCAAAATTTGTGTTACTTCCTTAAGAACTGAATGCCATCCCATTAAGGACTTGGCTTTGGGCCTAAACTGTCATTTTACCATCCCCCCCCTTCCCCTTCCCAACCACTTTGGGTGGACGGTAGAGCGACGGTCTCACTTCGTGCAGGTCAGCGTTCAATCCCCAACCATCCAAGTGGTTGGGCGCCATTCCTTCTCCCCGTCCATCCCAAATCCTTATCCTGACCCCCCTTCACAGTGCTATATAGTTGTAATGGCTTGGCACTTTCCCCTGATAATTCCCTTCCCCCCTCCAACTACTTCCACCATTACCAGCTTTCAATCAATTGTCAGGTTCAGTCAAACCTGATGAATTTGTATTATATTTACAATTTGCACGGAGAAAATGAAGGCAAAATATTTTGCATGTCTTATGGATGGTGAATAATCAGTTGAACATATAATTTCCTATATGAATCTTAAATTAACATGCACAAGGAAAGCTATTTTATGTTCATGCTTACTGGGAGTGTGTAGTACTGGATTGTATGTATTGATGCATGTGTTTGTTGAAATGATATTAGTGCAGATGAAGTCACAATAACGTGGCTGAAAAATGTTGACCAAATCACACGTTAGAAATTGAAGAGACGACGATGTTTCGGTCCGTCCTGGACCATCATCAAGTCGATTGTGACGACGACGAAATATCGTCGTCTCATCAATTTCTAGTGTGTGGTTTGGTCAACGATAATATTAGTGCTTATACGGTATGGTAAGTTTCATTGGCTGTGCATTTAGTACATAACTGCTTGATATGTGGCTATTGTTTTAACAATTTCAGTGGACTTTATTTTTTTTAATCTAGTGCTTATGTAGCTACAGCCCATTCTCACAAGGTGATGCACGTACAGGTGTGCTTTTACTATTCCGAAGCTGATGAACCTAGACCAATGTATTGATGCCAATTCTCATTAGTTCAGAATAGTAAACATATTTTTTTTTGTTATAAAAGTTCTAGTACTGGCCCAGCCCATGTCATAATATATTTCATGAGTATTAAATTTGTATGCCTGTATTCCTAGCATACAAATGGGATGCATGAGTGAGAATGGGCTTAAACATGTAGGGAGTTACAACTGAAAAGTTTATATAGTAAAGAAAAAGTAAAATGTAGAAGGGAGACTAAAACTGACCATTTGGTAGTGAACATATCTAGAATTTAAGTGCAACAGAATGAGATCAATTTGCCTTGTCTCTATTTTTGTATCTTTCATGTGTAGTTATTATTTTATTTTTTTTAAGAATATTGATATGTATGTGTACATGTGTATATAATAGTGTAACTAGCTTCAAAAGATTGTCACTTGCTTAGGTAAACGAACTGTGGGGTTCCGTTCCTGAACCCATTGTGTGTCTGTAACCCTTTGCACCACTGCCCATGGGATGGGTATGGGGTGCATAATTAAAAAATGAAATGAAAATAGTCATGGGAATGAAAAAGTTAAATATCACAGTCTGTGGTAAGGTGAAGAAATCTCACTATGATGATACCAATTCATGATTGCTCCTGCAGCAAACTTCCTAGCCAGGTCATGTGGCCCATTCATGCAGCGAAAGTTGCTGTGATTATATATTTACAGTATATATATGTTTTTTTTTTTTTTCAATGTCACCAAGATGTTTATAGACTTTTTTATTGACATGGTGCAGTAGGGTGTCGAGTAATTTTATTGTAGAACGTGCAGAACATTGATATACTTGTCATATAATGTCAATATGCTTGTCACTAATATGTACAACAAAATGGTTATTTACAGTAAAGTACAATACTATTGTACTATTTATATCACTATACTGTATATACACTTTCACACACTACATGTTTGTGCTCCATACTGCACACTCGGAAGTTCTGGAGCTCGTGATAATTCCAGGAGCAGTGTACAATGCAGTGCTTCATTTTTTGTATGAGGTAGTAATTATCTTCTGTGCCTTCTCTCTTCTGTGTACTTAGACACGTGTGACGTTTTACACACTCACGTGTGTCTTTTACCCTTTTTCCTTGAGAAATTAGATATTCAAGCTGTGTTGTAAAGTCATCTTTGAAAGCTGGTCTGTTTGGAGCAGTGTAAGGCATTGTTGGACTGGTAACTCTTCTTGTTCCAACATGTTCTTGTTGTTGATCAGATTTTTCCAGCAGTTGAGACAATAGCAAGACTAAACACGCATATCTTTGGTGTTTGGCCCGATTTCACTAAATACATGTAACAGTTCAGTATGATTACATTCACAAGGTGAAGTAATGTTTTCATTGTTCACTTGACACTTGTGCACACATTCCACAGTGTCAACTATCACACCAGTCATCAACCAAGCACACATTTATATTATAGTCCCTGACACGATTTGGTTTGTGTATTTTACCTTTTGTTATATAGTTGATCTTGCCAATGTCTACCATATCACTAGTGTGAATAGTTATCATATTCACTTCACATATTTTTTCAATGCACTTCTAATATTCTATCACCATTTCTGTTTCATAATCATACTGAACAAATGATTTTAGTTCAGATCTGTGGCATTTGGAGGTAATATACTGCTTGAAACCAAGATGTTATTTTAATAGAACAAGTACTTCATCAATCACTAGCTTCTGACTTGGTACATAGAAATCTTTGTACTTTCCATTCAGGTCACTAAACACATGCCCCATTTTTCCACAGTCCGTTTGCAATCTTATCACTATTCTCAAGATAAAAACACCCGAGAATTAGAAGATGCCTGTCATTAGGCCGAGATGTGTATCTCCCAAAATTTGGTGTAGGAACAAACCTATCTTTGTTCCAATAATCCCGAATGACACATTTCATTGAATGTTTCATAATCGTACATAGGGTAAGAAATACATACAGTCCAGCTATGGTTGTCTTTCCAGTGTTGCAAATGTGAGTGAGGTGATATGCCCTAATTTCAATTAGCTTGGCTGCATATCAATTCATTTTCTGAATGATATATTTCACAAGCAGCTCATCAAAATATGCTGTAAAATAGTTGGTTTCAGGCATCTTCATCATTGAGTGTAACCCTACATGTGTATCATATGTAGATATTTGTGGAACAAAATTGGCAGCATCATTCCATGGGTACACTCATGCTGCTTGCGGCACCACCACCAACATTATCATGGGCATGAATCCAACCTCCAACAGAACTACACTGGCTGGGAGATGCTCATCTAAAATGCACAGGGCAGGCATGAACAGTTGAACTTGAGGCCAATGTTCCCTCAGTTTTCCCATGCAAAATCAGATTGTGTCGTTTTGCAGGGTGAGGTGCTGACACAGCAGACCTCTGCCTAGTAACACCAAAAAAAAAAAATGAAAACTGCTACCAGTAGGACAAGCTTTTGTACACGAATCCTCTGTACACAATGTAACGAAAGCCTGTCAGTGGATATCCCCCCAAAGAATGCTTTCACAATCAAAACCTCTAAACCCTCAGTCTGCAGAGTATACAAGTTATCATGGAAGTTATTTTGTTAAGATCACACTGTCACAGTTCATTTATGTGGCAGCCTCCATGTAATTCTGCATTGCCGAAGCGCCTAAAGGATAATTGTTACTGAAGTATGAAATACAGCAATCGGCATCATTCACAAGTGCCTCTTAACTTTCTGTAAGAGTGCTTCCTTGGTCACTAAATATATTTTTTACTACTGTGGATAGGTATATAATTGCTTTTATAATCAGTCCTTATTTGGTTGTGTTTTTACAGGTAGTGGAGGAAACTGAAGTGCAGCAGTCTTGTATTAAATGGAAATTTGTGCACTCCATTTCAGAGTAAGCGGGGACAGGCACTCGGCTTTGGCACCCCTCATCCACGATCTCATAATGCAGATGACTTCAGGTGTGATCGAGGCCAGTGTAGGGGGAGCAGACTTTGCAGTGCCCCCTGTAGGCTTTGATCTTCCAGGATTTCCAGTTCTAGTTGCATCAAATCTGGCTTCTAATCCTGGAGATTATGCTTGGGGTCGTGGTGGATTAGATGCCATCATAACGCAGTTGATGAATCAGCTAGATGGTACAGGTCCACCTCCTTTATCGAGAGATCAGATTTCACAAATACCTACATCCAACATCACCAAAGAACAATGTGGTAAGATTTTGTTAGTGATTGAGTGAATGGATGGAATTTTTTTTGTCAACTCTTGGGTGCTGGAACTGTTATTTAGTGCTACATTAAATGTTTTTTTATGAGATGTAGTTAATTCATTTATATATTTCAAATGTGTAATTTTCTGAACAGATCATACCTTAGTAGGTTACTTGTATTTGTACTTTTAAAGCTATGCTTCTCTTTTTACTGGGCATAAATCTGAAATCTTGCAGGATAGGCTTAATGAAGGTGGTAAGGCAGCACATATCAGATTATGCATGTGGCGGAACCTGCAATTAATTGTGTATACAAGATCCTATGTATATTTCTTATCTTCTCTGCACCTTACGCTTTTGGGCAAAGAGTTTTATATGCCCACTACCATTATTACCATGTTTGCACAAATGTCTCTTCCAATTCTAAGCGGCAGGGCAACCTTCTTTGGATTGTTTTTGTGCAGATTTGGTCATAACATATAAATAATCACTAACACACACACACACACACACACACACACACAGAATAAACATGAATATCTTGCCTTGCAGTCACTTGGCCTGAGGCATTGTGAGACAAAAGGGCAACTTGTTTCCCTTACCATGTTTAGGTGGGCATTGATCCCTTCCTTTGTTTATCCAATCAAGGCCACTACCAGAGACCTCTAGTGGTTGCATACCCAATCAAACATTTGCAGACTACTATATTTACAGTGTCCCACATCTAGGTGCTTAGAGGCAAGATTTCTGCACACCCTGGAAACCCCAATGGCCCTCATCTTTGTAGCGGAAGCTCCACTGCCCAACATTTTATAAAGCACCCAAAGTGAACTGGTAGTTTTTCCAACCATAATCATGTGTGGCAGGTTTATTCGTCTGTAATGGTGAGGTCTCCCATAAGTGTCTGGGATCGTAGCAGTGCGAATAGCTCTGAAATGCATTTCTTTCAAGGGTTTGGATGTTTATCAGTTCTTGGCCGCTTCATTTCAGTACACCGTCTAATGCCAAAGGTTGTGCATTGCTTCAGAGTGGCTCTTGACATTCTCTTCCAGTAGACATTATCTTTTTTTTTTTTTTTTTTTTTTTTTTTTCGTTTCCAAATTGGGATGAAATTTGAAGTGGATGAGGCTGCTATTCTATTGGAAATTTGAGACCCCTTGGCAAGCTCTAAATGGGTCTGTTCATGTCTGTGTGGAACCACAATAAATCTGTATATTGCTGTTCCATGATCAAAGTACTTTTGAGGTGGATGCTTTGCTACATGATGTGAATTGGTGGGAGACTACTTACGTGTCCTCCAGTTGGGATGCTGTTGCCTGTTGAAGCTGGAGATATTTGTAGACTGCTTGATTGTATTTGTTTTCTTTGTGACCACTTCAACACTAGTTCCTGACCTTGCCCTCCAGGTACTCCTATCCATCGAACTTCCCTGAAATTGCCCTCCAGGTACTGTAATCCATTGCCAATCCCTGACTTTGCCATCCCAGGTAAGCATTCTAATCCATTCCTGATCTTACCCTACCAGGTGCTCCAATCAAGTGTCCTTTTTTTGTTCCTGCCCCCTAGGTACTCCAATCCATTGCCCTGCCTCATCCTCCTTGTGCAGAAAATTGGCTATATTAGACAAGGACTTTCAAATCTCTACTGATTTTTGTATGTGGAGCTTCTAGGGTGCAGTTAATAATGCAGTATAGCATGGAATGAATAGTATTTTAACTTGAATAATTTGCATGATCATTTCAGGTTTTTGAGCAAGATATCGTTTCTCTTTATGAACTCAACATTCTGTGTATTGAACCAACACTGGTTCTTGATTCTTGACCAATACAGTCTTGAGTCAATGAACTATTTTTGACCAACCCAAATTCGTTGCAATGGGGTATTTTTTGCAGCCTGAAATGCCTCCATGATGCATTTCTCACGCTATAGGCTGATTTCACTTGGCAAAATGTTAATTTCAACCTATAATGTAACAACTTCAAAATGACTGTTTGCACAAAAATTTAACCACATCTAGCTTATTTCTTGTGTTCCCAGCCTCAAAACTCATTTTCAAAAGGTAGCAGGGCCATACCAAGCCGAATGAAAACATTGCCAACTTGGAATAAAAAACCATAGCATTTGGTTTTAAATATTCTCAATAGTTTTTCCAGGGCTCCAGCTGTCTCTTGTAATGCTGAGACCATCTACAAAAATAATCAAAACCGTGATTGGAGCCATATTAAAAACCATAGAATTTGTTTTTTTATGTGCTAAATGGCAGTCATAATGGCCCCCCCACTAATTTTCATAATGTTGCGCCCTTGTACGTAACTCATTAAAAACGGAATTGGACCCCATATTAAATGTTACAATTTATGCCTAATATTTCCCATGCTCTGTGGGCTGATTTCACAGTGAAATTATAATTTCAACTTGTCATATGAAGAGCAACAACAAAGAGAACCTGTGTGTAAAAGCTGTAACCACATTAGCATATATTCCATGCCTAAGCCTCGACATCTCATTTTGAACGGAAAAAAGAGCGCATATTTACTAAACAGAAACCCTCTGCATCGGTTGAAGAACCATAGAGGTTGTTTTTAAATATGATCAGTAGCTTTCCCAAGGCCCCATCTATTTCTTGTAATGTTGCCTTCAACTATGAATTCAGTCCCAACATCCTAAGCAAATCCACACATCCCCCTGCATCAGCGAACTTGTGTTCGTTGCATTGGGTGAGTAAATCTGGCATGGAAGTGTATGTTCCAACCGGAGATTCGCCAAATTGAGGTTAATTGAATCGAAATTCAACGAACCTCGAGTGATTATTTACTTGACGAGATTATAACATTCATTATAACCTTTTCGCTTCATTTTTACTTACAACCATAAACTGGCTTGTATTCCTGCTTTTCTGATACTGAACCATCTGTATTTTCTACTGACCCGATAGTTAAACCAACATTAGAACTGCCCTGATACTACAGTACCCTTACTTCGTTGTACTGTACTTATATCACTTGCACTTCATTGTACTCTCCTGGTACTCGGTGTGTTAGCTGTGTGTCGTGAATAATTAACCAACTTGTAAGGATGACTATCTTTTTTTTTTCTAGATAAGGGCCTACAGTGCTCTGTGTGTATGGAAGACTTCACTATAGATGAGAGTGTTCGTCGGCTTTACTGTGAGCATTGTTTCCACAACGACTGCATCATTCCCTGGTTAGAACTTGTAAGTACAACTTTTTCCCCTAACATAGTTATATGTATTTCCTCATTTGATTTAAATGTATCTTATGAGTGAGTAGCTGCCTTTTCTCTGGGTAAAATTCATGTCATGGGAGTTAGGAATATAGAATATTATACTTTTGCTGTTCATTTTTTTGTTGGAATTTTAAACTTTCTAATATTGTAATGGAAGTAACATGTGTTGAAGAAGTTATTTACATATTATAGCATGTGCTCATTGTTTTTTTTAAATAACTATTGCATTTTGTTTACTTTCAATTATCAGCATGGAACTTGTCCAATTTGCCGGAAGTTGTTACTTGAGGACGTGCAGGCAACTCTAGGCAACGCTTCGGCAGCATCAAGTAGCAGCAACAACAGTACCAACCCTGGTTCAAGGTGAGCAGGCAAGTAACCCCTTTCATCCTCATATTTTCAAAATTTGTATCAAAGTTTGCCTCATAACTTTACCTTGTATTTCTCTTTGAGACTAAGAGTCTCTATGTAAGGTCCTGAAGCCTTTGATTGCTCTGATAACACAAGGTAAGGTTGGCATGTAGAGATATTCTGAGGAGGAAGCCATACAAATTAATGCCATCCTGGCTTTTCTAAACTTATTATGCACAACTGTTATTTATCAATCACATCCTATTCAGTATCAGATTTAATTTATTTTCTTATATTTTGCACGTATCTTTCTCCTATTTTGACAATTGGAAGTCTGTTGTAACTACCGTCACAATTATCATCCTGTTTCATACCAGTTGTTCAGTATCATGTAGAAGTTTGGTTATATTGCTATTACCATCACATCCTTTTTGGCTTATACTTTCCTTGCATCTCTAAAAAATGTCAGTTTCCCTGACTGTCATAATTTTCTTGATCTCCATTTGCCTGCACTTGCTGAGAGTTTCATTGATTTGACTTGTCCTATATGGAGTGGACAAGTGCTTTAAGCCTTGGATACAAAGTAGAAATGGTGAATAGTTTGAATGAAGCATAACTATTCTTGTAATCATAATCTTTGGCTTCATTCTTCTAGAATAAAGTTAGCATTCCTTAGACCAGCACTTGGCTTGTGATATTAAATATCATTGATATTTAATTCTTTGTTAATAGGAAGAGTGCATATAGGAGAATTTAATTTCTTAGGACTTGATGTGAAGTATTAAAGGGGACTGTTTTTAGAACAGTAGATTTAACTTGGCGAATTTTGATTTGTGGGAGGTATTAAAAATTGTACCACTGCACCATTGATCATAGATGATGAATGTTATGGTTGTCACGGTCCTGTACGTTTGGGGTGATCCTGGATATACGGGTTCGAATCCTGGTCGGTCATTTAGAGTTCTTGGTGATATGTGGGTTGTACGTCCCTGCAATCTTTGTCATTCATATATAGGTGTGTGTGTGTGTGTGTGTATTGCTGGATCTACATAATGCTCTAGTTTAGTGTGGAAAATCCATTGCACTCGTTTGCAGTGAGTGATAAACAAGTGAAATGAGCTGGAACCAGAGGTGGTGGAAGCATCTGCCAATTAGTTTCAAGAACAAGTGTGACAGATAAATGGATAAGTTAAGGGCTATAAATTCACCCGGTACGATGGTTGTGAGGCATGACTAGGGCTGGCTTTAATTCTGTAGTTACAAATCGGTAGGTAAGCATGTATCTTGCCTTTGCATCATTGAACTCGCCCCCATAAGGGATGAGGGTGCAGGAGCAGCCTAGAAAGGGATATAGGGATGGGCTATGTGCATAGTTTTAAAAGGTTTTAATGAATGATGGAAATTTATGAGTGGAATAAAAGTGTAGTGAAAAGTGGTGGTGAGGAACATGTTAGAATAGGCTATGAGGTGTGTGATAAGGAAATGTGTACAGAGCCATGCAGGGGCAAGAGTTCCTGAAGGAGAAATTGCACTTGTTACCCTTTGTAATTGAAATATTGCGTGTGTTAGTATTGTTGTGTGTTTACATGTGAATCTGAGATGGTTATCAAGTCTGCCTAGTTATTGTACAGAATGTTTTGCACGAGGTTTAGTTTGGGACAAAATGAGCTTACTTTGTACTTCTCATTAGTACTTTCTGATAAGCACTGGTTCACATGTTTTACTTTTCACTGGAATATGATTTGTAGATGGGTAGAGAGTAAGTCAGTAATGTTGCTCATATGGGTTAATTATATTTTGGTTCTTATAGCAATTGAATCGCATTTTGTTTTTAGATTTACAAGGCCACAGACAGGAGCAAGTGCATCTTCTCTGGCCAGCAGCACGAGTGCTTCTTCCTCTTCAACTGGCAACAGTTCCCCCACATCAAGGGCATCCTCAGCACGACCCATGTTTGAGGAAGAGCTAGATTGATGTTAGGAAGAAATCTTCATAATTACAGTTCTGTTTTCACATTACAGTAGCACTACAACTGCTTGCTCAACTCTGCTGGTGTTCACGTGTCTACACACGACTAGCAAGTCATAAGATATTTAAGAAATATTGGATATAAAATTCATAAGGTTATAAATGTGCTTATTTTAGAATCTTGTATTATGCAAAGTGGTTAAGATATAATCACAATTCAACTGTATAAATGCTAAACGATTAACCAAAAATCCCTGAGCAATATGCAGTTGGAATTAATTTTGAAACTTAAAAAAATAAAAAGGCACAATGTTTTCTCACATTGTAGTTTGTTTTTTTGTTTATCGTAATAACCAATTGTCTTGTGCTGCTGCAAAGCATGTAAATTGGGCATCATAACATTACCAAACCAATTTTGAACACAGCTAAATTATAATGGTCATTGAACATTAGTGTCATATCACTTTCCCATTTAGTGGCAACAATAAAACTTTGTGAAAGTGCTGCAGAATTAATTTATTTCGTATTTGCTGCATATGAAGTAAAGACTAATTTACAATACTATTATGAATAATAGTTTATTTTAATGGACTTGTGCCAGACGTAATAATTGGCATTGAAGTGATTATACTGTCAAAAGCACCCATATTAGACATCGTCAGTGACAATGTTTGGAAACTGTTCGAGGGCATAAGTTGTGAAAGATTTAAATAAATGTGTGTGAATATACAAGAACCAAAGTGAGTTTCTTTCATGAACATTTAGACTTGTTTATACAACATTTTTAATTTGGATTAATTGTGGTTATGAAACGTGCAGTAGATTTTATTTTTTCCCTCTGTCTTTAGGATTATTAATTCCGGTGTCGTCCATGGAACACGTTTTGTTTCATGTAAAATACCATACTGCATCATTGTTATGAATGGTTATTGTAAATAGTCCATGTAAATTGATATTCTTGAGTTTCGAGATTACATTTTGTACAAAAGTAATTTAGTTATCTAGCCTCTAATGCACTTTGGCTAGTTGTTTAATCACGTGGTTTACCGAGGGATTGTACCATATAATTCTTGTCAATAAATATTCCTGAAAGGTATTTTGTTTCTCAAGATCATTGAATTTATTAATTTTTATCATTACAATATTTTTATTAATTTATATTTTGCGTCTTGAATGATTCGACCCAAGTGACAAGTGTAACATTTTTTCAACAAGTGCTTGGTAAAACAAAAGCCAAGAGACTACTATTAGTCAATATTTTATAATCTGGACTAGAAGGGAATTAAACCCTTTCACAAATTTTACATTATTATGACTCATTATTCATTTATTTTTTGTGTGTATGTATATGTATGTATGTACTGTATATATATGTATGTATATGTATATACAGTGGTACCTCTACTTAGAAATTTAAAACATTCCTAGAGACAGGTCATAACGCGAAACAAATTTTCCCATAAGAAATAATGTAAATTGAATTAATACGTTCCACACCATCCAAAAATATTTACTTAAAAATACATTTTATACCGAATACCACTCTTTTTTGTACTAGCTACAATACAGTATGTATATCTTGCCTTTGAGGACTCTTGTTGGCGTATGGATGACAGTGAGGAGGAGAGGTGTTACTGTATGGAAAGGGGGGGGGGGAGTCCCCTTCTATTATAGTATCAGGAAGTGATTTCTCTGGGGTACTCTCTCCTATGTTTTGCAGGCATACCACTAGGACTTGGGTGTGGCTCACTTCTTGCTTGTCTTACTAAGAATCTGTCTAAAGACACTTTTTTTTCCCCTACATTTTAATACTTGTATGTAGTGAGACATCACATTGTCATTTAAAAGGTCAATGCAATGGCCTGCTTCAGCTTTATCAGGGTGAGTTTTTTCAATAAAACTTTGCAGTTCTTCCCATACTTCACACATTTTCTTAACGAGGAAGGGACATCCTTTCTTGCCTCTACTCACAATTATATTCTTAGATTGAACCCTACCACTGACTTTCTTGGGATCCATGATATGATATACTGTAAATACATTTATGTTCAAAAAATGAAAAAGCACAAAATCAATGACGTTCTTTACAAAGAATTCAAGCACGATCATCACTAAGCAGGTGGCTCTGGTAAGCTGAGGCGGGGTCGTCCGTGCCACCAGCAAACATGCGCTTGGTCGACCCATACTTGTATTAACAAAGTAGCTAGTCTAGGCAATGGTCGTAAGTCGAGGTTCCACTGCATATGAATGCATGCATGCATGCATATATATATACATAATTATATGTATACATGTATGTGTATATATATATAATTTATAAAGATCAATTTATTTGTTGAGCTGGGAATTTAAATAGTTTACATCGAGGAGTATGGACTAGTGAGGAGCAGATCACTGCAATAGTGTAAGCAGATAACCCCAAGTCAGGTGCAGAGGGGGATGTATTCTGCACTCAATGTTTGGGGTGACACAAATATCTCGGGTTATTTCAAGCTACATTCTGTTGCAGGATGTTCCAAGATCTGCTTGTGGCAGTGTAAGAGTTGTTGGCACCATTGTTTTTCAGGGTGAAAGTGATGTGAATACCTGATGATAATTTCACCCTTTGTTGATTTAATTTTGCTCATGTTGTGCTGAAAATGGAACCTGTTACTTAGAAACTGTTGATATTGTGGAACAGGTGCTGGACAATATGGCATTTGTATTGACAAAACAGCTGCTCAATAATTGACACTAGCTGGTAGCTAGCCTGTCACTTAATGTAAATTAGTTCAGTTATTCATATAAATGTTACATTGGGAAGTTTATATTAGGGGTGGGTTTTGATGAGTACATGGTGTTGAGTTGCCAACAAAAGTACTAAATGGAAATTATTTTCAGACATCTGAACTGGTATAGGCAGTGATGGGTTTGACTGAGGAGAGCAGACCAGAAGCCACTCAGTTACGTCTTACCTGTGTTCTTAACTTCAAATTCATCTTAGTGTGTCCTTGTGCAATTTTGGAAGTTAATAATTATAATTAGGAAATTGAAAATAATTTAGGCATTATCATACAATGGAGAGCTTGTTCATCAATTTTTTTTTGGTTAGATATGGAGAATTAATTTTCCAAAGGGATTAGGCCTTTAAGAGATTTTCATATTCCACACATGAATACCTTAAATGTTAAAAGCTTCTTTCTTGGCTTGGTACACTTGTTTCTTTTTATCAGGTAAGTGAATGTAAATTTTAAGTGACTAAAATTACATTTATAAAACATAGTATTTTCAAATTAAAACATTTGCAATTCATTTGTACTAGTCATTTTTAGGTCTGTTCTCTTTTACGTTTTTCTGTGAACGAATAACTACGTATTTCATTGTAGTTACATTTGTGAACGTCAAGAACCACGGAACATTAATATATCATTCAACAGTTATTGCAAATTAGGAATACTGTACAAATAAGACATATGTGAATATTAAACATCAGGAAAGTAATTATAGTTAACTTGAAAAGTTCTAACGTGCAGAAGAAATGAATGTCTGAATTTTGTCCCATGGATCTGCCGAGGCAGAGTCGAGCCCTTGGAGTCGTGGGCTTTCTTACCCCAATCCTCTCTCCTCCCCTTCCTGCTCAACCCGTTCTCGCACTTTCGTATAGTCAATATTGACTTATTAAATACGTGCATATGTGACATACTAAACATATTAGATTACCTTGAAAAGCTTCATAGAAAACACCGACCTTACCTAACCTTCTTAGTATGTTAAGATAAGCATCTTATTGCTTCGAAATTACAATTATTACTTAACCTATTATAGGTATAGGTTAAGTAATAATTGTAATTACAAAGCAATAAGATGCTTATCTTAACATAATAAGGTTAGGTAAGGTCGGTGTTTTCTATGAAGCTTTTCAAGGTAAACTAGTATGTTTAGTATGTCACATACACATATTTAATAAGTCAATATTGACTGTAAGAAAGTGTGAGAACGGGTTGTCCTGCTCGCTCACTCCGGTAATGTACATCATAATGCCTTCACTGTCTGATAAAGTGGACATTACTTAGTATAGGTACTACTGTCATTGTTTGGGTAGGTAGTGCTAAGTTCAGTTCCATGCCTCTGTACACTTTTTAATATCATATTCATGAAATATGCAATTTGAGCCCATTACTTGCCATGATAGTTTAGTGTAACAGTATTGGAAATAGAATTTTGATATGAAATCAATTGTTTTTTAAATGAAATATCTTGAACTGCATTTTCAACTTTGTGCATTTTATGGTATTTAGGCATGGTAGTTAATTTTGTTAGCTTCGGTACATATTGAATTTTATAATTTTGCTGATTTTTGTAATATACCATGCCATGGGGGCCCCAGGAGCTCCTTAAAGTTATACTCAAAGTATTATTGTTTATCACTTAATGAACTGTGAAGTTGCTGCTTTATGAATTAGACTTTGCATTTTTTTCAATATGCAGTACCTGTATATATGATATCAGCCTCAATTGATTTTTTTTTTTTTAACCACATTTTCTTCTAATGTAACATATCAACTCATTTTGTATGAACTGTTGGCATGCTGCATTATCAGCCGACTCCAGGAAATGGTTGACGTGGTAATGTTTGTGCCACGACCAACACCCTCTAGTTCATTTATATTCACATTGTGAAACTTACGTTTTAGGTTTTGTATTTAAATTTTTTTCATCTGTTCATCTGGAACTTATATTTTCCATTTATAGTCTTTATTGATATAGCCTGTCTAAAACTGTATCAGAAACAAGTCCATATTTATAAATATAGCATAAAAAATATTAAAATGAATTTTATTAACATTTATATACATTTCCACAAAAGTACAGTACAGTAACTAGAAGCATTACAATAAATGTTAAATTATGAATTGAAATTTAGGGTGCTTATGAGGCTAAAAACAGCCTCGGGCAAGAGTTCTACACGGTAGCCAGTTGGTCACAGTGGCGAGTGTAACATTAACATGCATAAGTGGGACGTGTCTAGACCCAAATTTGTATCCTGTTAGTGCTCTAGACTTCAATATGCTGTGTGGTATATAATTTCAAAGAAAAATATAAAGGGTATATTACATAATGTTTGCATGTACTGTATTTTACAGTTTTGGACAGTTTATGGAAGTTTTTGGACTATTTTTAGCATGAGATGGCATACTAAAAATGTAGAAATTCTTACATTGAAAATAGTTTTACATACTGTATACAAATTGGCAATTTTGATCATTTGTAAAACTGAAGTTTGTGAAGCAGTCTTTTTAAAGTTTCATGAAGGCCAGTTCAGTACACTTACTATACAAGAGCAATATGACAGAACTCGAGGGAGGGAGAGCTTGGTTTCGTACATGCTACTTGGCAAGTGAATTTTCTACCAACTTTCAACCCCTGTAGAAATTACTTGCTATATGTATGGAAAGTTTATTTCTAGCTTTATATCTGAGCATTGCTGCAGCAAAACTGCACTTGAATTATAGCATTCCCAGTAAATACCATTTGGTATGTGTAATTACCTAAGTGTAGTTAATGGATGAAAGCTATGCTTGTGGTGTCCAGTCTCCTCAGCATGTGTTGCAAGATAGACATTAGAAACTACAGTAATTTGTTAAAGGACAAAATGATTTTGGAAAGGTATGGATACAACCGTGTTGTACGATAGCAAAATGTTACAAATTCCATCAATGTTTTAGGTTTAATTTTAGAGTATTTAGAAGTTCAGGTTAGCAATTAGCTGAATGAAAAGCTTAAGTTTTGAATTTGTACTTGGATTGAATACTCGGACTAAGCAGAGGTGTTTTTTCGGCTGATGTTGCAGAGTACTGATTGATAGTGTTAATGTTTACAAGTTATACAATTACTTTAAATGAAGTTAATATTCATTAGTACAGTATTGCTGCTGTTGAGAGTAAACCATATTAACCAATGGTATTATTGATAGAGAAGACAGCAATGCTTGCTGCTGTTCTGAACAATGTGTAGTCACTGTTAGGAGCATTTTATGTACTACTGGTAGTCACTGTTGGAAGCATGTGTACTACTACTGGTAGTCACTGTTGGGAGCAGTTTAAGTTTTTCTTCCACAGATGTAGCCCACACATTTACAAATGCTAATCAGCATGTGTACATTGTCTTCTGTCATCCATGGGGGGATGGTTAAAGATCTGTTAGACACCATATAATGTGATTAGTTATTTGAGCACTCGACCACAGGTGGTGATAGTGCTCTAACAATGGTAACCAGTATACACACAATACATATATTTTGCATCTGTCCTGCATAATCAGGGTTTAATGTACAGTCTTACGTATAGTATAGATAGTTTATTGCGTACTTGACCACAGAATGTGATTGTGCATTTACAAAAGTGAAATGTAATTGACTACTTTTACACAAATATACATATGCACGTGTCTGAGTGGACAGCACTCTGGGGGTCGTAGTTCTAAGGGCCTGGGTTCTATGCCTGGTGGAATGAAATGAGCAGAGTTTGTCACCCTGATGCCCCTGTTCACCTAGCAGGTAAATAGGTACCTGGGAGTTAGACAGCTGCTACAGGCTGCTGCTCCCTTGGTGTGTGTGTGTACTCACCTATTTGTGCTTGCAGGCGTTGAGCTTTGGCTCTTTGGTCCCGCCTCTCGTGTGTGTGTGCGTGCGTAAGAGAAATATATGTAATAGACGACAAATATTGGTTAGAAAGGCAGGGTCCAAGAGCTAATACTGTAGCTCTATTCTGCAGATACACGTGGTATTCCGAGATACACAATTAGTTCCTTCAGAAGTTTCACTTTGTGAGGGGGGAGCTGGTGGGGGTCGCCTCAGCCACCCCCTCTTCTACCCCCCCCCCCTCTTCCCCCCTCTGGGCATTGTACAGTATGTACAAAATGGCTTCACTGTGGCAATATTAGCTTAATAGGAACATCGATTTCTTATATCTCAAACAATACTGGTGTTTTGGTGAAAAACCCCTGTTTGGAGAACAAAAAAATGAAATCATACCCCAAAATCATGGCATGGTACATTAGATTAAAAAAAACAACTTATGGAATATTCTAATAATCTTTAGAGACTTCTATATGTGTATTCTCTATAGTACATTCAAGAGGAATGTCAGCATAGCTTAGTTCAACATATCGGTGCAGTCTTGAGGGATATAAGAAAAGCATCTTCACCGTCGCTCAGTAAAGGAAAACTTTAGTGGTTCGGATGGCATGTACACAAGCTTGGTCACAAGGTCCATGTCCTCATACTTGTAGTCGACACTGAAGCGATGCATTACCTGGGGAACATCAGATCATATTTTGTCATTATTAATATAATCATGGAGGCTTTGTTCCCTCTGGTAACTCTTGCCTTGAGGGAATTGTCTCAGAATTTTCTTCGTGGCATTTAAACAGCCTTAAAATACTAATAATAAATTAAACATTTGCTACAGTTAACTATAGCAGGTTCGGCTATTACGTTAAGTCTTGTTTTCAGTGCTGGCTGCCTCACTATCAGCAACGTTGGAGGCTTTAGCTTGGAAAACACCTACGTGTGAAAAAAAAAATATAGGAGGAGCAGGAAAAGAAAGTAAATAGTGTTCACTGAAGGTGCAGTGTTGTTGAGCAGCACTCCACCACGAAAGGTGATTGAAGTGGTTTGGCAATGGTAGTTAAAATATTAATAAATTAGTTTTCCCTTTGTATGTGTGTTGCCATCATCTGTTCTCATCGCATTACCAAAAACTAAAAAATTACAAATTCACCCAAGATGTTAAATACTGCAATTTGAAATATAACCAAGCTTAGGATGTTGTATTCTAAAGGATACAAGCTAATTTGTCTAGCTAATCTGGTGTCTGGTTGAACGAGTTCACAGGTGGCACCCTGAAGATTGCATTCAAACCATTAAAGATTGGGAATCATCCAAAATTCAACATATTATATGCTTAATTAATTTGTTTTCATTGATACAGCTTTATGCAAAGATAATTAAAATGTATAAAAAACTTATCTGCCTTGCATTGGCCTGGTGAAAATTGAATTTCAATTGGAGGGGCAGACAATCTTTTTCTCCTGAACTATTTATCTGGATGTGTCCAGAATGCCAGTTATATCTGATATGTCAGTTATTCATATGAGGTTTGTCCAAATAAAATTAGTGATAGTGGTAGTTCAAATAAAAATGTGTGATAAGAGGATATAAGCCCATGACCAGTCGTTTTGATTTGTCATGAGGCATTGGAGCATTCATTTCCATGATTTCATTGTATATGCTGTATCTTCAGTGCGTGGAAAATAAACCTTATATTATAGGGAATCTATAGTAAAATTTAAATGCTAATGTATATTACTTTTGTATAGTATACTTACCCTGGCTAAGAAGATGTATAGCTCCTGTTCTGCTATGCGTCGCCCTATACACATTCTAGTTCCAGTTCCAAATGGAAGTGACGCATAAGGGTGGATGGGTCCCAGAGGCTTGTGGCGTAACCATCTTTCTGGGATAAACTCTTTGGCACGAGGGAAAAGTGACTCATCCCATCCCATCAACATATTTAGGCAGATTCCCATCCACTGCAGGGAAAAAAAATGTCTGAGAAAAATTACTCAAGAATGAAACATGAATGAGTAAAATTCATTGATATTCATTATGGAATGTTTGTGACATCTAATGTGTGTAATAATGTGCACTTGAAACCGACTTCCAGATAAATGAAAGATCAATTAGTCTACAGTGTACAGTGAGTACACTAAACTCTTGGCTTATGCAGTCTTGTAGGAACAGCCTAAAAAAGGCAAAACACCCCCAAAACAAGAGATCTGAAGCCAGAGCGCACTGATGACCAGGCACAAACATCAGTCAAGAACTGGCTGGTGACGGGCCGGTTTTTCCCCCGTTGCCCCAACGATGGGGAGGTGGAGCTATCTAGCAGGGAGGCTAGTTTGATGAAGTTTTGGTTGGTTGTTTTCTTACTGGGGAAGTTCTTTTGATATTTTCAAAGGGCTGGTTTTATTTTTCAACCTGTAGTAGTCTGCTTTGATTCGCCTAGATTCTGGGTGCTTCTTTGGACATTGGCAAGATGATAAGATGCCCGAAACGCTTCGAAACGCTTTGCCCGAAAATATTTATAAATAAATATTTATTTATAAATAAATATATTTTCGCCTGCCCGAAACGCTTTGCGTAATAGTGGCTTTAGGCATTGTATATACTAGCTCTATCTATAAATCCATCAACTTTTGTATCTTACCTTGTATGTATGTACCTTACCTGAATAAAAATTTATTTATTTTATTTATTTATTTTATTTATTTATTTATTTATGCATATACAAGAATGTACATAAGGAATGTGAGGATACAAATATGGTAATTACAGTCTTGTAAAGCCACTAGCACGCGCAGCGTTTCGGGCAGGTCCTTAATCTAAGAAAATTTTAAGGAGGTAAATACTTGCAAAAATTATAGACAAAAAATGATAACAGATTACATGAAATGAAAAAAAGATGAGAGAAAATTGTAGGTACAGTATAAACAGTATAGTATATACTATATATTTATAAACTTTACATGCAAAGTGTTCATGAGCCATTGCTCCTTGTGCTCTGCAGGGGGTCTGGCTTGTGGTCTCTGGTAGACAACAAGAATTCTTGAATGATAACTCCAAGTAGTAAGGCACTTAATCAGTAAGCTAGCTTGAAGGAAGTGACTGGGCTCCCCCCAGAAAGAACAGAGTGTGTGAAGCTTTCCAACTTTAGAATCTGTTTTAAATACATGGATGGTGAAATACTAAAAGTGTTCATGACCTTTGTGAGACCCAAATTGGAATATGGAGCAGTTGTATGGTGCCTATATCTCAAGAAGCACATCAATAAACTGGAAACAGTACAAAGGCATGCTACAAAATGGCTTCTGGAATTAAAAAGCAAGAGTAATGAAGAGAGGCTAGAGGCATTAAATATACCAACGCTAGAAGATAGAAGAAAAAGAAGCGATACGATCACCAATTACAAAATACTGTAATAACAGGAATTGACCAAATTGAGAGGAATTCCTGAAACCAGCAACTTCAAGAACAAGAGGTCACAGATTCAAGCTAAGGAAACAAAGGTGCCAAAAAAAAATTAGAATGTTTTCTTTTGCAAACAATGGTAGATGGTTGGAACAAGTCAAGTGAGAAAGTTGTGGAGGCCAAAACCATCAGTAGTTTCAAAGCGATATATGACAGAGTGCTTGGAAGATGGAGTATAGCTCTCATCATGTAACAACATTTAGTAATTACTCTCACAAACACACACAAGATAAATGCACAATGCAACACAACCAGAAGATTCAATAACACGACTCTACCATACTTGTCATAAGTGTGGTTGGGGCAACAACACTGCTGCACTTGACACAATACAATCACAACCATTTTTCTTACTGAAATCTGCCACACATGACAAGCCCAAAGTCCTATCAAAATGTTCAGCTGTGTGATCATGTGTTAATCAAGGCATCACAATGGTTTGCTTACAAATACTAGGTTAGATTTTATTTATAAATATTTTCAAAATGATTTACATGACCTTTAAATATTTAAGACAATACCTGTATTGTGAGTAACAAAAAGAAAAGTTTGCAGTGGAACAGTTTTAAAACCTACAAATCAAAACTGCATTTTTTATTTAAGGGTAATAAACTTACCCCCTTGGGAACAACATATCCACTGAGAACAGTATCTCTATTCAGTGTCCTGACAGTTCCAATTGTCAAAGGGAAAATTCTGAAAATAAAACAAAATGTAAATTAATGTTTTTTTTTATTCATTTTATCGTCTCACTTATGTAATATAGTTTTTTGAAAAAAAAAAAAAAAACAGCAGTGAATTTTAATTAAATGCCTCTGGTAGAGCCCTGGTGGCTCCAGAAGCTGTCTCACTGAGATGGCTTCCCACTACTAGATTACAGTAGTCAAACGAGTCCTGGTAGGCCTACTGGGGACCACAACCTGGTCGCCCCACCTCACAGAGGTATAAAGAGCTGGGGAAGGTATTAGCCACACAAATTCATTGAAGCCTTATAGACAACTGCAAGATTCAAAACAAATGAAGCACAGAATTCAGAGTTGAACTCAAAACCTATCGGCACATTAACATATACGACCCATACACAATACTGAACTATGAAAGCAAGAAAATGTTTGCCATGTTTAGAACAGATATGAACAAAAATAATCTATCTTGATACTAGCTTTAACAGAGTATTTTCTTACCCGAGATTGAGTTATTAAATAGAATACCATTACTATGGAAACAATGAAGTTATTGGCACTTCTTGAGAATGACTGAATTATTAAAATTCCTCTAGCACCATTTCAGTAAGAACAAACAAAATCTCAAAAATCTTTGTTCCCTAGTGAGAGGGGGTTTACACGAAATATAATGTGTTACTAGTAGATTCTTAAACAAATCCAGGTAGAATCAGTCAATTCTTGAGCTCTAAGCTTACATCTCTTTATGGAGTGGCTGCACATAAGCCTGAGCTATCTTAGCTTGAGGTCAATGACACATCTTATCCGAGATGGAGTAATTGATTAAATAATTTTAACAGTGTAATAACAAGGGTTATTAGTAATTCTCACCTAAGAGACTCCTTAACAACAGCTTTGAGGTAGGAGAGCTGGGCTAGGTGTGTAGAAGTGAGAGGACCCTGAAGGTCTCCAATAACACTATCTACTTCCTTTTGCAGTCGAACTTGTACCTCTGGGTTGCGTGCCAGCAAGTATAGTGTGAATCCAATAGTGTGAGAAGTCTGGTGTGGAATAGAGGTCAAAAGACATTTTAATGAATGATATACATAATTATTATATATTGTAAACTATTATTATACAAGTCTAAAAACAGAAGAATATACCGATTGTCATTACATTATAGCAGAATACAGTATAGTATAGTGTAGAACCATAACCAGCATACCATTAAAGTACTACATACAGTATAGAATCATGATTAGTGTACCATTATAGGATAGTACTATATATAGAATTATGATCAGTGTACTATTACAGTTCCCCAGTGGGCATTGATGGTTGAAAGCAACTGACATCACATAGTAAACAGTATGTAACAAAGGTCGCTTTCAACCAATGGTGCCCACTGGGTACAGTACTATATACAGAACCAAGAACAGTGTACCATTACAGTGCAGTACTATATACAGAATCTGTATATACCTGTGTGCTATTACAGTACTGTATTGTATTTACCCGAGGGGCCACTATCTCAAATGGCCTCGATGAGGACAGAAAGCTGCCAGTTTTTCAAAGGTCATTTGTCCTGATTTTATTGAGCTGGATTTTGAAATTCAGCAGTGTTTTGGCACTTACAGCTTTGGTGGGTAGGCAGTTCTATGGGTTTATAACCATATGGATGAAAAGCATCTCTTATTTTCTGTCCTACATTGTGGATTGTTGAACTTGGAATTGTTGCTCCTTGTTTGTGTTACATCTGACTTTTTAAAGAAGGTATGTGGATCAATGTCCTCCAAACTGTTCCGTATTTTAAAAGTTTCGATGCGATCAACCCTGTCATGTCTAGTTCGCAGTGTTGTTAACCCTGTGGCCCTTAGCTGTTCCTGATATGAGTCGACTTAGTTCTGGAATGATTTTTGTTGCCTAGTGATGACCTTTCTCCAAAGCAGCTATGGCATTCTGAAGATGTCTCCATGCTTGGATACAGTCATCCTGATGGTGGGCACACCAGAGGTTTATGTAACTGAATCACTATCTTCTTTTTCTTAAAGTCAAAGATTCGCTTGACTATTCCTAGGGTTTGGTTAGCTTTTTTTTTTTTACTGCAGCTCCCACTTGTTGTACATCCTTCTTTAAATAGTGAATTTTGACTTCAATGTCCTTTTCTTTCTTCATCAATGTTGTTTTGTTCGACAGATAGGCAATGTCATCTATTTGGTAGTTGTGATGTACACTGTTATGCTCCGACATGCAAGGTGTTGCATTTTTCGATATTAGAAAGCATTTGCCAGTCTTTCGATCATTTGTGGAGTTCATGTAGCTCTCTTTGTAAGGCATCAATATAATTTTGACCAATTTTCACTTCCCACTACCATAAATCTTAGTATCATCTGCAAATTTGACAATGGGGTTTTAATATTCTCTTCTATGCCATTAATGTACTGAATATGACAAAAAAAGTTGGCCTCAAAATGAACTCAAACGGTACCTCACTCATCACATTTCTCCAGTCAGATTCATTTCCATTTAGGACAACACTTTGCTTTTTTGTTTGAACCATTCTTTTATCCATTCGAATATTCTATAATTTATTCCATGTGCTTGTAATTTCCTTGCTAGTCTTTCATGTGGTACCTTATCAAAAGCTTTAGCAAAGTTTACTATATCAACTATTACAAGTTTTAACCATGTATAGTATTTAACCAGTTGATGATTTTAACTATCAACTGTAAGTCCTTAGTCTGAATAACTGGTAACCATTTCCAAAAATGGGATCAGGTTTGTAAGGCAGGATCTATTTTCAAGAAACCCATGTTGCTTCGATTTTACAAGATTATTCACTGTTAGATGGTGAAAGATTCTGTCCATGAGCCTGCAGATGTGTGATGTCACTAACACATCTGCACATAAATCAAATTTAAGGTCAGTAAATTGAAGTGTGCATATAATATCACTGAACATAAATAAAAAAATAAATTGGAAGGATTTAAAAAGAGAGATGATATTGTATTTAGTTTTACCTGTCTTTTATGTAAAATTCAGTAATTGATTTTGCCACAGGATTTATACAGTGTACCATAAACAACATTGACCAAAATCCAGTATTTACCTGAAGACCACCATCTCACTAGCGGCCTCGATGAGGACAGGAAGCCGATGGCTTGTTAAAGGCCCCTCCCCATTTGTCCTGATACATAATGTAAATTATGAGTGAGATAGGTCTCGCTATATCATCACAGTATATTACATTACATACCGTGTCAATGCCTGCAAAGAGCATATCAAGTATAAGGGTGACGACATCTTTACGGGAGAGACCAGGATTGAGAAGCAAGGTTTCCATCAGTGAGAGTTCTTTCGTGTCACTAGCTTCCTCTTTCATGAGTGCTGCTTCTGTTTCTTGGATGTTCCGATCTGCAAGTCTGTAAAGGTATCCTTCAGATCAATTAAGTAATTTCCATATATTTAATTATATAACATTGCAAGTAAAATGAGACTAAATTGTACAATAATTGTATGTTAATTATAAAGTATATTGTAAGGTATTAAAAGCTATGAATTATATCACTTTGGAGGCATGTACTGTACTGTATTTATTTTGTTATTATTCAAATTATAACACCAATTGACTATCCCTAAGAGGAATTAGCTTTAATGAGATTAACTTTCCAAGCTTTCCACAGTGATGCTAGACGAGTCTAATATAATTTTACTTGACTATATTGTAAGAGAGAGACCCTTGTGTAGGGAGAAATAGCAGTGCTATTGAGAGAGACCCTTGTGGAGGGAGAAATAGCAGTGCTATTGAGAGAGACCCTTGTGGAGGGAGAAATAGCAGTGTTAAATGTGGAAAAACAGTCTGGAACTCTGACCCCATTCACATGCATCATCTCAACAGGAAAATGCAATCTCCCCCCAAAAAAAATGTAAACAAAAGGGATAAAATGGTTAAAAAAAAGCAGATTCAATGCAAGAAAATATAGATAAACAACAGTGTTAAATGTAGAAAAACAGCCTGGAACATTATAAGACATATAAATAAAGTATTGGGAAATGTGTAAGACATGTATAGGGAGGGACATTATTGGAACCAGGCAGGCAGGGACATGTGGCAGCCCCTATCAGTCACTTGGGAGAGGGAGGCAATGAGAACCACAACAGGGTTGTGGACGGTCTCCAACAAATGCGATAAGTGTCGTATTATAGATGTTTATAGCGGTGCTTCCCCCTTTTCTTTATGAGTTAGAGTTAGGAATTTGTGGAAATAAGGATTTTTGGAACCGTGTGTGTAGGGAGATTGGTGTGTTGTTAATTCAGTTGTATGTGCTCAACTGTGTCACATGGGGGGATTATCCACATTTATTTTGTATATTCATTTGTAAACCCAGGCCCTTTGTAGTGACCTATGAGGAGTGGAATAGAGTAATGACCTTAAGTCCCAGGTTGTAGAGGGAGAAGGAACTTTCCCCCCCCCCCGTCCTTTTTGTCTGTATCAATCCTGTGGTGGCTCCAAGTACACCCCCCCCCCCCCTCCTTGTTCTAAGAAGTGTGAGGAAATCTAGTATTTGTTAAATATAAACCTTTTTGTAAAATTGTACTCCCAAGGTGTATTTCTTGTCCCATGTAGTTAGAACTGGTGATTATAACTGTATAGACCCCTGCACTTCCATTATTTATGAGAAAGTAAGAGCAGGTGTTGTTAGCGATATTTTAGGGTACGGCTTTCAATCTCGTACCTTACAACATTTGTCTAGGTTGTTAAACTAATTTAATCTTATTTAGAGTAAAATGTGTTCATATTTATGTTAACAGATACCAGGGTTATCAAATGGGTGACAAAATACTTATGTATGGTTCTGACTGGATAGTTGAATCTTAGGCTGCAGACAAATATAATTCTGCAGTTTTATTATTACCAAGAAAAAAGTATTCATCACCATATATGTACATGTATTTAAAAGCAAGTCAAACTCCATAGGCTGCTTGCACAATGTTCTTTATGTGATCCTCAGGTGACAGTGACAGTTTTCTATCTAGAACAACTCCTATAGATCTCTTTCTGCATCAGAATTTTTTAAAGCTTTTTCACATACAGTAATTTGAAGGATGTGTGTGGACTATTATCTCCTATTCCACATAGTCATATTGTGAAATAGTCAAGCAAACCTTTGACTTCCAGGAAGAAAAGGTTAATGATTGTTACAGTATTCAACTGTATAAATCTTTGGTGTGCCCCAGCTTGGATTATTATTTCCAAGCACAAAGACCTCATCTTCAAAAACACAACTGCTCTGGAGAAAATTCAATACCATGTGACAAAAATAATTCCAGAACTAGAGTAAGTCGTCTTTCATACCAGGAATGGTTGAGGGCCACAGGACTAATAACACAAGCAAGGAGCAATGGTTTCAAGCTCAAGCCAGAATGTAGGATAGAAAACAGGATATGCTTTTTCAACTATAGCAGTTATAAGCCCATGGAACTGCTTGCTCACAGAATTCATAAATGTCAAAACACTGCAAATCCAGCTCAATAAAATCATCAGGGCAAATGGGGGAAGGGGCAAGACCTTTGACAAGCCACCACCTTCCTGTCCTCGCTGATGCCAGTAGAGAGAGAGTAGCCCTTGGGTAAATTTGGCTAATTTAGGTAAATTAATGAAACTAATTATTTTATACAATACAATACTGTACTTTGAAAATTTTTGACTGCTAATCTTTTAGCAGATTAGAGGCATCAATAAAAGCTCCCTGTGGTATAGTGGACAGTGCTCTTGGCCACTCACCTTACAAACTAGAACGACTCGGGTTAGAGTCCTGGGCAGGGAGGGACAATAATATTCTGGGGAAAACAAGAAGAATAAGGCTTAGGATAAGCTGATGACAGAAGAGCTCTTAACCTGGAAAGTCATAAGACTACTACTTTTGTACCTTTCAGTATAAAGAGAAGAATAAAATTATCACATCAATGACCCTGCATCATACAGTACAGTACAGGTACAACATTACATACTGGTAGTTTCTTCGATTATGAAACTGCGGAGGATAATGCCAACACTTATCCATTATAAAGAACTAAAATCAAAATACAGTATCAAGAAAGTTCATCAAGAAAGTCAGTACAGTAAGAGTGTACAGTAATAGTTTTTGTTTATCTATATGTGTTAATAGCAAATAGCAGTTGCCTTCAAGAGTAGTTACATGAACTGGATACATAAGAAACCTTACTTAAATCATTACAGTTTTCCTAATATTTTCCAAACTCACTCTAGGAATTCTTGGTGATTTTTTCTCAGCTTCCTGAAGGAGGATGTTGGGAAAATCTTCCAGTATGGAAGATTCATCTCAGTGTCATTCAGAAGATCAAAGATATTATTGACGATAGTGATAAGCTTCATAGGCTCTGAATCCGGCAGAATGTTAGAATCCAGACAACCTAGTCGACGATTTAATGCCACAAGGCCCACAGCTGAAAGGATAATATAAATCTTAGAAAAAATTGAAAATTGTATATTTATAGCAGCTCCCTCATTTTCTGATACAAGAATGGCATCATTTATATACAACTAAAATATACTACAGTTCAGTACTGTATTCTTCACAGTTAACACTAATAATTATTATTGCATTATGACTGTAAATTGAAAACTAAGTTGGATTTAACTTTTGTATTGTGTATAATATACAAGTAAATTATAGATTAAACTATTAAGAATATGTTGAAAATAATTTAAAAATGTAATTAACTGTACATCATGGCTAAAGATTACCACAGATTACTGTACTACAATTATTTTTATTATTATTACGTACTGTAATGGTAATGTCTTCTCACAGACATAACAACATACAGTATAGGATAAAAACCCACACTTGTGTATATGTGAAATGTATGTAAGGAATTTACACCAAGTCTTTCACTCATGAAAATGAGTTTTGCACAAATGAAAAGGAAATGTGTGAAAAATTAAACAAAATGTTCCAAAGTGTGTTTGTACAAAATGAAATCTTCAGAGAACCAGACACAATAAGAATTCCAGAGAACAACAGAGCATATTGAGGTGTCTAGAGATGAAGTTAAAAAAATGCTCAAGGCGCCAAGTATGAACAAGGCAATTGGCCCACATGGAGTTTCACCATGGGGTCTGATAGAATGTGTACCCGAGCTCAGCATTCCACTTCAACTGATGTTTCCAACCCGTTCTTGCAAATTTAATAAGTCAATATTGACTTATTAAATATGTGCATAGGTGACATACTTAACATAATAGATACCCTTAAAAAGATTCATAGAAAACACCGACCTTACCTAACCTTGTTAGTATCTTAAGATAAGCATCTTTAAGATAAGCATTAAGATTTGCAGTCTCCGTGGTGTAGTGGTAAGACACTCGCCTGGCGTTCCGCGAGCGCTATGTCATGGGTTCGTATCCTGGCCGGGGAGGATTTACTGGGCGCAATTCCTTAACTGTAGCCTCTGTTTAACGCAACAGTAAAATGTGTACAGTACTTGGATGAAAAAACGATTCTTCGCGGCGGGGATCGTATTCCAGGGACCATAGGATTAAGGACTTGCCCGAAACGCTACGCGTACTAGTGGCTGTACAAGAATGTAACAACTCTTGTATATATCTCAAAAAAAAAAAAAAAAAAAAAAAAAAAAAAAAAAAAAAATCTTATTGCTTTGTAATTACAATTATTACCTAACCTATAATAGGTATAGGTTAAGTAATAATTGTAATTACGAAGCAATAAGATGCTTATCTTAAGATACTAACAAGGTTAGGTAAGGTCGGTGTTTTCTATGAATCTTTTTAAGGGTATCTATTATGTTTAGTATATCACCTATGCACGTAGTTAATAAGTCAATATTGACTTTACGAATTTGCGAGAACGGGTGATTTTTCAGGCCTCCCTGTGTATAGGAGTCCTAGCATATATGTGGAAAAAGGCTAACATAGTTCCACTCTACAAAAGTGGCAACAGGGAAGACCCCCTCAATTATAGACCTGTATCATTGACAAGTGTAATAGTAAAAATATTGGAACAAATAATTAAAACTAAATGGGTACAACATTTACTTACATTCAAGAGCCCACTTGTAGAGTTCAAACTGAAAGTTGGTTGGCATCTCTCCAAACTCTTCCTGCAAGGCTGCAATTCTTTGGGGTTAAATAAAAGAATGATTATTATACTGTACATTTTAAGTTTTTCTGGGGGGAACCCCTACGGCTCCCGAAGCTATCCAGGCTGATAAGAATACCTGTATCCCTAACTTTGGCATCAGTCAATGTGGGTGAAGTTCTAGGCCTACCGGGGACCATGAGCCAGAACCTTCCCCCTCCCCGGAAGCAAACTCTGCGCAGCTCCCCCCCTTCCTCCTCCCAGGGAGGGGGGAGCTGCGCAGACATGCGGGGTAGCCGTGTGATGTCGTGCTCATTTGCTCGTTTTCAATTGGGGAGTTCTGTTCACTCGTTTGTCTATTTCGTTGTTTTAACCAGAATAGGGATTTGTTTTGGGGCACTTATCTGTCTGGGTGCTTGTCCTGGTCGATGGCAGATATAGAATGCTCAAAAATCACATGTGCATTTCTATAGGTCATTGCTCCTTGTGCTTATCTGAGGGGGGCAAGGTTCTGGCTCGTGGTCCCTGGTAGGCCTTTAACTCCACCCACATTGACTGATGACAAAGTTAGGGATATTCTTATCAGCCAAGATAGCTCCGGGGAGCCTCTGTGACTCGCCCAGAAAATGGCATTTCATTACATTCAACACTGATTTTACACTCCAAGACCAATAGGGGCAGTAAAATAAATTTTTGGTTGAACTATATCTAGTATATTCTATAGAACTATGCTATGATACTGTATTTGCATGACAACTTAATCTTGGGCATAACAAAAATGCCTTATTAGTGTGGCCTAATTTCAAATATAACATCTTTTCAGAGCATCTATAATGCCTCTAACCTTTTCCAGTACCAACCACAGGATGGGTATGGGGTGCATAATAGAATAGAATTGATTAACTAAACCAAGCATCTGTAGAGCAAGAGCTGATGTCTTGCATTTCATCAATGATTTGCCAATTGTTTCTAACATTCTTGAACCTATACTATTTGCCGACGATACTATCATCATCTATTCTGACCCCAACCCCCACACACTAAATAATATTGTCAACAATAAATTTAAAAAAGTCCACTCATGGATGTCAACCCACAAACTTATACTAAACATAGGAATGATCTACTACATTTTATTTGGTAGCAAATCATCAAATCAGATTCGACTTCAGATAGACAATGTTGACATTACCAATAAAAATGAAGGGAAGTTCCTTGACCTATACATAGACAAGAGACTGAACTTCCGCACCCACATACAACACATAGCCAAAAAAGTGTCTCAAAAATGGTTGGTATACTTTCTAAAATCAGATACTAGTATTATGTTCCCCCAATCTGCTCTCCTCTCATTATATTATGCACTAATCTATCCCTATCTTGCATATGGTATCTGTGCATGGGGTTCAACCTGCAAATTACCTCAAGCCTATCATCACTTAAAAATAAATTAATTATTATTATTATTACTGTATTATTATTATTATTATTAACTCCTGGTTATCTATTTACTACTGGGTGAACATAGGCATTATGTAAAAGAAAATGTACCAGACCATTTCTGTCCTAGCTGAGGATCAAACCTGGATCCTCAATTGTGAGTCAAGAATGTAGGTTGCAGCGTGTGATTGCTAGTGGTGTATATACCCAAACACACATACACACACAATATGATAATTCATGTACAGTATAAGCTGACCTGTCCATAAACTCGACAGCAACTTCATCCATCTTCGTAAGATAGGAAGTGACATTCTTGGGCTTCATCATAGGTGTCTGGACTCTACTGCGCACACGCCACCACTCTTCACCATTCCTTCATAAAGTAACAAATTTAAAGTTGTGTGTTTTCACCATTAATGTAGAAACTAAATGAATATATAACAACTAAACCAAACTGAACCTCAAATGCTTGTGAGAGACCTTCAACAGAACCCACAGACATCACATGAGAAATAAATATCTACTGGTATTTGATATTCCATGAGTAATTACACCAAAGCAGAAATGCCATGGAAATTGTCAAATGATCTCCCATGAGCAATAAAATGCTTTACTTCCTTTAATCAATTAAAAAAAGATAAAAAGAAGTACAATAACTGACAATGTAGTTGTTTATATATCCACTACTCAAAGTAGCATAAATCGTACATAGTTCATCCTAATTAAGCCCATTGGTTTTGCTTTCATTATTAGCAATAAATACATTAAATGTACTGAACAAATCCACAAGGGCTGTGATCACAATCACAGCCCTTGTGGATTTGTTCATTTGATGCATCACACTATTGTGATTTCTGTGTGTATTAAATATATTATTATAATATTTACTACTGAAGTTAAATAAGAAATATGATGTAGTCTATACGCTTTTGCATTAAGTATTACTCTAGAAGGCAATATATTTGCTAAATTTCTTAAAATATACTTACATTTACATGAATGTACCCAAGAGCCAAACACACTAATGCCTCAACGAGGGCAGGAAGCTGACGGCTTTTCAAAGGTCCCCCCTACCATTTGCACTGATGATTTTTTTTTGCAGCTTGATTTTTAAATTTCAACAGTTTTAGCTTTCACAACTTCAGCGGGTAGGTGGTTCATAACCACCTACCATGGTAGGTGGTTTATAACCCTGTGGCTGAAAAACATCTCCTGTTTTGAGTTTTACATTGTGGCTTGTTGAGCTTGAAATTGGTACTCCTTGTTTGTCTTACAACTGACCTTTTGAAGAAATTGTCTGGATCAACATCCTCTAAATTGTTCAGTATTTTAAGTCTCGACGAAACCAGCCCTGTCCTGGCTGGTTTGCCCTGAGGCCCTCACCGTTCCCGGTACGAGAGCTGACCGTTTTGGAATGATTTTTGTTTCCTGGTGTTGCACCTTCTCCAGAGCAGCTAGGTCCATCTGAAGATGAGGTCTACATTCTCGGATACAATAATCTAAGTGGGGGCACAGAGATTTATAAAGTTGAATCACTACTTTCTTTTCATTGAACCCAAAGGTTCGCTTTATTATTTTTTGGGTTTGATTATCTTTTTTACTGCTGCTCCTACTAAATGTTTTGCAACTTTAAGTGAATGGTTGATTTTGACTTCAAAGTCCTTTTCTTCGTTAATCTGCTGCAAGGTAATGTTATTAATTTGGTTATTTATGTATGAAAACCTGCCTCTCATGGTATTAAATATTACTGCTAGATTGTACCGAGTAAAGAACACACATTAGTAGATATGTGTAGATATATCTATACAGTAGATATTAATCTTAATATCTACTATGCACTATAATCAAATTTGTAATTTTATAAATTATTATTTGTATTGTTATATTAATAAACAAGTCACAAACACAACTATTTGCTATTTCTGCAGTGTACTTTTTGATAGGTGAAATAGCTATGATGGTGTGGGATAAGAACTTACAATAAAATAATGTCCTGGAAGAAGATACATACTCAACAAGTATACCACTCTTCTTCTCAAAGTAGTTGTCTATCGTCTCATCTCGAATTTTCTTAATGGACTCAAAACCTATCCTCACTGGGTTGTTTATAGTTGAACGCATCACAATTTCACAGTCAGCGGGGTTTGTTAGTCCCACCAAATCATCTATCCCTGGTTGTTGTAGTTTGAGTATCGGTCCATACTGCTTTACCATATCAATCCAAACTTTGTGGAGGGCTCTACTGTCAAAGGCTGAGGAAACATTAAAACAATTGCGACATGAGAGGAAAATTTATATTATTTAATATTGTGTTACACTATTTTAATAATTTATTTGAAGCCTTTATTCTTGTGCATCTGATGAGTTTACATTATACAGTGGAGGCCTACTAGTCATATAACATGATTGATAGGCCTAAAGAAAGCAAAATTACAGAAGAGTCTTGCTTGAAGTGTACTTTTTGATAGGTGAAATAGCTATGATGGTGTGGGATAAGAACTTAAAATAAAATACCTCAGTGGATTAGAAATATTAATGCAATGGACAAAATACAATCTTTGACTAATTGCTATGGACACCTAATCCAATAGCAAAGGATATCTCTTCATAATCCCTTATTCTCCTATCCCCATATGGATAATATTTGTGTTGTAAGTTGGCCAGTCAGTTGGTCCCATTAATCATAGATTTTCATTGTAGAAGAATAAAAAAAATAATAAAACAACACAATAAGATACAGTATAAAATATTTGTAAGAATTATTGAACAAATGCTAACAATCATTAATTATAGGAAATTGCCTCCCAGAATCTGGTCCACCCAATGGGCAGCTGCATGGATCACATTTGCAATGCTGATCTTAACTATATAAACAATCATTAACTGGACTGAAGCACATGCTTTATGAAGTTCATAGTACATGCTCGTCCAAGCCATCCAAGTCTTGGATCGTCAACCCATCCAACAGTGTCAACCCATGACACTCGATGTCATTTTGTCCAGGATGAGGGGTGTGGGGGAAAAGGGTAGGGAGAGGAAGAAGGATTGGAGAGAAGATAGAGAGAGGAGAGGGGGGGGGTAGGGGGGGGGTGGTAGGGGGAAGATGAGTGACGTAGAGAGAGAGGGGAGAGAAGAGGGGGCAATAGGGGGTGTGGGGGTAAGAGAGACTACCCCGGGCACTGCTGGGTACCTCTTCTAGTACATAAACGCACGTAGCCAACCTTCATGGGGTACCGATCCGTGTAAAAGTTGTTGTGTATACTACTGGGGACAATTCATTACAATGATTATTTGAGGTGACAAAAATATTTATAAATATGAAAACAGATTGACTAAACTTACATTTGTTCAGCATCATGCCTGGTAATGTGCCGATAATAGGGTACACTCTGGGTCCTGGGATCTCGTGGGCTGGTCGACCTGTTACTGCCCCACTTCTTTCTTGTGCTGCTTCATCCAAATGTGGCTGAACTGCCGTAGATGAACGGTATCTAAGAAGCAACAGGGAGTTGCCAAGCCTGCCACACCTGGCTGTGTGTGCATGGAACATCTCGGCCAATACCCCAAGATTCATGCTGGGTCTCTGTTGAGTGCACAGTTAATGAATATAGAGGTACATGACATGCACAGAATACAATTTAAAAACAGTTACTTGGTTTACCTTTTAAGTGACACTTTCATGTTCTCAAACTTTAAATTGTGTACCTTTAAGATTTTGTTGTACAATATCCCCACAATGTAGCTCCTTATACCTGCCCTGGGTCCGTCTAATTACCACAAGCTATACAAGCTTCAGAAAGCTTCCTGGCAATACGTTAGTAATGAATAAATATGATATGTTAGGTTAGGCTGACCTAAACTAACCTAACCTAACCTAACTTAACCAAACCAAACCTAACTAAACCTAACCTAACTTAACCTAACCGACGCTTGGATCGTCGACTTTATTTGGCGTCACCAGCTCAGATTCAGATTCTTTATTTTCGTCTAATTTCTTAATAAAAATATACTTATTCAGATTAAAATTATGTTTTCTCGTGTTGTACATTCAGCACCAACATTATAATGAGCAAATATATCATATTTATTCATTACTAATATAAGCTTTCTGAAGCTTTCTGAAGCTTGTGTAGCTTGTGGTAATTAGACGGACCGCCTGTACATTGTAATTTAAGGATACAAATCTTATAATCTTCCAACAATTTGGAGGAGCTTCATTCAGTCAATTTCTTCCAAAGGTCAGAGATGTAACACAAATAAGGAGCAACGATTACAAGCTCAACAAGCCACAATGTAGGACTGAAAACACGAGATGCTTTTTAACCTACAGGGTTATTAAGGGTCTCAGTAGTACAGTAGGGTTCGTTCTCGACGCACACTTGAGCATTCCAAATCCTGGGCGAGACAGAAATATTGGGCACATTTCCTTTTACCTAATGTCTCTGTTCACCTAGCAGTGAGTAGGTACTCAGGAGTTAGTCAGCTTATTGTTGGGCTGCATCCTGGGCTAGGTCAGCAATTTGGCCTTTAGGAGGGTGGGGTTAGTTAGTTTAGTTCATTTATTATGCACCCCATACCCATCTTGTGGGCGGTAAGGGATTTCGATAGAAGCCAAAACGTTCATGAATACACTCTGGCTTCCTGTTCCCCGACACAATTAATTATTATAAATTATTATAAACCTATGGAACCGCTTACCCGCCGAAGCCGTAAATGTCAAAACTCTTACATTTTTAAAGTTAAACTGGAAAAATGAGGAGATCCTCGACAAGCCGCCGACTTCCTGTCCTCGTCGAGGCCACAAATGTTAAGTGGCCGTCAGGTAAATCAGGTAATACCTTTCCCCGGTTTGCCTAAGTTCAATATTACCAAATTCTACTTTCTAATTGCCCAATGCGTCAATACCTGTTTATGTACGATGGTCCACGTACATTGTTACTACGAGGGATCTCAACAGGAGGATGGACAGTTACAGCCCCGCTCCTGTGGCAGGTAAGTTCACTATGGGCTCACCATAGCCCGTGTTACTTGCCCCGCTCCTGTGCCAGGTAAGTCCACTACGGGCTCATCATAGCCCGTGCTACTTGCCCCGCTCCTGTGCCAGGTAAGTCCACTACGGGCTCACCATAGCCCGTGCTACTTGCCCCGCTCCTGTGCCAGGTAAGTCCACTACGGGCTCACCATAGCCCGTGCTACTTGCCCCGCTCCTGTGCCAGGTAAGTTCACTACGGGCTCACCATGGCCCGTGCTACTTGCTCCTCTCCTGTGCCAGGTAAGTCCACTACGAAGTCACCATAGCCCGTGCTACTTGCCCCGCTCCTGTGCCAGGTAAGTCCACTACGGGATCACCATAGCCCGTGCTACTTGCAACTTTTTGTTCCCAGTAGCTGAATCTAAAACAACAACGGAGGATGAGCTTATATGATCACTACATACAAAATAGTAAACAAAACTATTGTCGACAAAACTGACAGAGGAAGTCTTGAAACCTGCAACTTCAAAAACAATTAGAAGTCATAGATTCAAGTTATGGAAACAAAGGTAGCACAAAAAGTAGAAAGTTCTTTTCGCAAAGAGATTGATAGACGGTTGGGGCAAGTTCAGTGAGAAGGCGGTTGATGTCAAACCCGTCAAGAGCTCCAGTTGATTGACAGTTGAGAGGCGAGACCAAAGAGCCAAAGCTCAACCCCCGCAAGTACAACTAGACAAGTACGGTGTGATGTGACAGTACTGGGACACCACAAGCTTAGGTTTCTTGGTATAATAATTAGTTAAGTAATTACATGTACACAACATTGGGACATCGACCAAGAACAATACCGGGTAGTTTAAAAACTTTATAGTTACAGAGAATTTAAAAAGTTGTATTTAGAGTTGACGAGAGTAGGGAGAGGGACGGAGCAGAAACAGTGATCGAGGGATAGAAGTAAAGGAAGAGAAGGGAGGAATAGAAGAGGGAGAGAAGAATAAAGAATTAAAAAACGGAGAGCAGTATAAATTTGATAATTGTGTCGGGCCCTGCAGACACAAATAGTAAATACACACGTACGTAAAGGGGCCTGACGGCAGAGTGGATAGCAGTCGAGATTAGTAGTTCTAAGGATTCAGCTTCGATCCCTGGTGGAGGCGGAAACAAATGGGCAGAGTTTCTTTCACCCTGATGCCCCCTGTTCACCTAGCAGTAAATAGGTACCTGGGAGTTAGACAGCTGCTACGGGCTGCTTCCTGTGTGTGTGTGTATTCACCTAGTTGTGCTTGCGGGGGTTGAACTCTTCTCTTTCGGCCCGCCTCTCAACTGTCAATCAATCAATCGTTTCTAACTATTAAAAATTAAAGGGCGCCTGACAGCTGGGTGGACAGCGCTTTGGATTCGTAATCTTGAGGTTCCGGGTTCGATCCCCGGTGAAGGCGGAGACAAATGGGCAAAAAATGTTTCTTTCACCCTGATGCCCCTGTTACCTAGCAGTAAATAGGTACCTGGGAGTTAGACAGCTGCTACGGGTTGCTTCCTGGGGGAGTGTAACAAAAAGGAGGCCTGGTCGAGGACTGGGCCGCGGGGACACCAAGCCCCGAAATCTTCTCAAGATAACTACTATCTTTTTCAACCCCCCTACCCAGGAAGCAGCCTGTAACAGCTATCTAACTCCAAGGTATCTATTTACTGCTAGGTAACAGGGGCATTAGGGTGAAAGAAACTGCCCATTTTTGTTTCTCGCCGGATCCGAGAATCGAACTCGGGCCACAGGATTACGTGTAGTGCGTGCTATCCACACAACCACCGGCTCCCTTGTGTGTGTGTGTGGGGGGGGGGGGGGGATGGGGGAGAAATCAAGATGGATATGTGGGGGAGAAAAAAATGGGTTGATTAATTGACAGTTGAGAGGCCGGCCCCAAAAGAGCCAGAGCTCAACCCCGGCACGCACAACTAGGTGAGTACATGTTAGGCTTATATCGAGGACATTCCCCCCCCCCTCCCTCCTCGGTAGAACTACCCAACCCGTCCTCGACTCGAGTCCATTACATCCAGCGGTCGACCCCACAGACGCATTCATAAACTTTTACATGCTAGTAAGTAAAGTCAATTTTATTCAGGAAAGTACATACATAGTTGATTTACAAACATAATGTTGGATTTATAGATAGAGCTAGTACATACAATACCTAAAGCCACAGGTATTACAGATAATACCTAAAACCACACAGGTTTGCTGTTCATTCAAAAAGGGAATTTTCTCAAATATAACTTAATACTGACACACACGACTTAATAATAATACCTACGAGGAAAGGCTGAAGGAGATGAACCTTACAACCCTGGAAAACAGAAGAGTAGGGGGAGACATGATAACCACATACAAAATTCTCAGGGGAATTGACAAGGTGGACAAAGACAAACTCTTCAGCACGGGTGGGACACGAACAAGGGGACACAGGTGGAAACTTAGTACCCAGATGAGCCACAGAGACGTTAGAAAGAATATTTTCAGTGTCAGAGTAGTTAATAAATGGAATGCACTAGGCAGAGATGTGGTGGAGGCTGACTCCATACACAGTTTCAAATGTAGATATGATAGAGCCCAGTAGGCTCAGGAATCTGTACACCAGTTGATTGACAGTTGAGAGGCGGGACCAAAGAGTCAAAGCTCAACACCCGTAAGCACAATTAGACGAGTACAATTAGGTAAGTACACACGACTCACAACTGATGACGTTCGAACACTTCCGGAACAAGTGCTTCACTGACGACTTTTTTAGAACCACAACGCTGTAAATGCTTCACCCACGTACTACAAATACAAATAATCGTCAACAGAAACTAAACACCTAATCTAAATATCTCCAGTGCCCAAATATGTACAATTTGCTAATATAAAATAATAAATATATTTTAGACTATACCCAACTGTACAGTACTACCAAGAAAGGGGAGGAGGAGATTAGAAGGAGAGATGGAGTAGAAAATAGAGAGAGGGGAGAAAAACTATGAAATATGGGTAGTAGAAGAGTAGAAAAGTCAAGGGAAGTGAGAAGACAGTAGATAGAATATAAAATGTTGTGAGTAGAATGGGAGAAGGTAGAAGATACAGTATGACACCAATGATTTAAGGATAGAAACCGAGCACCATAATTAATAAATAATGTGAGGCAGGAAGGATAATTAAGAAAAGTGGAAAGGGTAATTAAGTGAAAAAGAGGATCGAAATGAAACGTGATAAAAGGAGTATAGAAGAGGGAATAAATGGAGTAATACAATTATAAGATCAAGAAGGATAGATCAGTATAATATACAAGACAGATACACAGCACAACCAATCACCATCTCACAACTATATATGTGATATATACTAGATATACTATATATAACATATACGTTATATGACAAAGAGTGCTGGGAAGACGGGACACCACGAGCGTAGCTCTCATCCTGTAACTACACTTAGGTAATTACAAATAATCTTTAATAAATGTAAACTCAACATTCATTGAACCTGTGAAACACGTGACCTTGGCAGTCATATCTCTAAACATAATTTATCACTTGTCATCGTGACTTGTTCCTCTACATCTAATTTGAACGTAGCTTCACTACTGAATTCACGAAACTGAAGAACAAAAAACACTATACACACACACACTTACTTCTCAAGCGATTTGAAGAATGAATAAATGAATCCTTAAAACACAAACGCCGTAAAACTACACCCTTGGAGTACTCGCTGACGTGAGCGCGTCAGGTCTACTGACTGCCAAGAGTGACAACACAACACCCAGCGCCATCTGTTGCCAGCTTTCCTCAACTCCCTCAAATACATTCCAGTAACTTCCTTATCAAATCAGCATTTAAATGTCCACGTTCATAGACTATATATTTGTATGATCTACTATTTGTATGTATATAACGGTTAACTGTTTAAACTACATTGCCCGAGATGAGGCTAATTTTTATATATATGATTGATCGAAGGTTACCCTTGCCATATTGTGTGGCTATTTTTAGCTGTGGGAGCTTGCATCATATATGGCTCATGGGGGGTCCCCGGCTGTACCCGGGTCTCTCTCTCCCTCTTCCCCTCCCTCATCCTTTCCATCTTTCTCCCTCCTTGTCTTCCTTCTCTTCTCTATCTTAACATTTGTTATATTACGAAGCACTGAAAACTGTTAAAACTATTTGAAAACATATCCTCTATTTCTGACTTAATGGAAATTGCAGGGAGTCACTATAGATGGCAATATTTCTTAAACGGTGGCATTGGGGCTGACCCCGACTGGTCTATGACACACTCTACACGTGTCATACTTCAAAGTCGGGTGAGGTAGCCCCAAGCACCTGGCCTGCTATTGTGCACACACATTCGATTTTATTGACATTGTGATGTGCTCGGCGAGCAGCAACTATCCAGGCTGGTGTTGTGTACCAAACGCACATTAATAAAAAAATAAAATAATATACAACTGCTGTTCCTTTATGGTGAGCAAGTTGCTGGTAATGAACAAGAGAATAAACACTAAATATTTTAATGTAACACAAGAAAAATTTACTTGAATTTTACAGAAAATAAACAATTAATGACAAAAAACCTTAACCCACTTGGCTTTACACAAAGAAAAAAAATATATACAAGTTACTTTACGTTAATAATAATTGTGAATGATAAACTTTATACAAAATGCTCTAAGGGTCTACCGTCACCCGAAAATAGAACGTCGAGGCCAGGGAAGCTACGTAAGTTAATGAGAGCACCAGAAGGATTCTGCCTGACCAGGCTGTTGTTGTTTTAGATTCAACTCCTCGGAGCAAGTTCCAGGTAGCACGGGCTATGGTGAGCCCGTAGTGGACTTACCTGGCACAGGAGCGAGGCTGTAACTTGACACGATGGTGACCCAGGGGCCAGATTCACGAAGCAGTTACGCAAGCACTTACGAACGTGTACATCTTTCCTCAATCTTTGACGGCTTGGGTTACATTTATTAAACAGTTTACAAGCATGAAAACTTCCCATTCAACTGTTGTTATTGTTATAAACAGTCTCCTGGCGCTTTGGAACTCATTAACTGTTTAATAATTGTAAACAAAGCCGCCAGAGATTGAGAAAAGATGTGCAGGTTCGTAAGTGCTTGCGTAACTGCTTCGTGAATCTGGCCCCAGGCCGCCGGCCAGTGCTTATATACAAGGTGGTGACGTCAGACAGGTGAGGTGGCAGGGTCTGGAACAGGAAGCCGGTAGAGTAACGATCGTTAACAGAGTGGTCAGATGGAAGCCGGCAAGCCGCAGGTGGGTGGTTCTCGTGGAAGGTAGGGTGGTTTGAGGAGAGATTGGACAATACGTTTTGGAACGTATTGCTGACGATTCTTAATGTTGAAGGGAGCATGTTGATATTGAAGACTGTAGGACGGGGCAGAATCCACAGCAATGCAGGGGATAATGTAATTGCTAGAATTAGATTGGGGATATTGATACCTATGGCAGGTGAACAAGAACACCTGCCATAGGTACTGCGGGAACAAGAACTCCGACACAGTACTCTCCAACCAGCCTGTCCTCCAAGTTTTCCCAACATCAAGAACACGGTCCTCCTAACCTACACATAGAAATCACATTAACGTGATATATATCAATGAGAAAGTCCACTAGGGCTATGAGGTGGGCGCGAACCTACGAACATGGCATTACCAGTCGCGTACTCTACCACTAGACCACTGTTGACCTGTAAAAGTCTTTCAACCGGATTTTTACCGAAATCACAGGAAGTCTGGAGGCCGCCAGCAGTAAGCTCCTTCAGTACACACACAAATCACAATTGCGTGATGCATCAAATGAACGCAGGTTCGAATCTTCGTCACGGCCCTTGTGGATTTGTTCAAGCTCCTTCAGGTTGAGGCTGGATCACGCCCTTGCTGCCAGGGAGAGAGGCTTGGGTCTGTTCAGACCCCTTCCCTTCCCTCGTACTTTGCTGCCTATTCGGCAGTTGAGCACCTTGTTGGGTCTGGTGCGAACTTTGTTGTTCAGGTCGACGCCGAGTTTGGTGAGGTATTGCAGGGCTATGTTAGTGATTACATGCCAGAGTTGGCGGACCCTGGGATGGCTAGAGATGCCGGCCACGTTCAGCATTAAAACTTTGCCTGTGCCACAGGTCAATAGTCACATGCCCTTGTATGACTACCCAACCTGCGAGATGAGGTTTTTGAATGACACTGCTCTTGACAAACTATGTAACCCTACATATAGTCTAGCGCACCTGCATGAATGCAGATATACCTATGTTAATAAAAAAAAATGCAAGTCTAGCTTTTGCAATTCTATCCCGGCTGCTAGCGTTATGGGATGTCTTAGTACGGTAGGTGCTGCTTTCTCATTTGTTTTCTGTCAAATTCAAGTAAGTTCATTAAGGTATAAATACACATAAATGGATGATGAACATCAAGCTATTCTCACCTCGTTCAATACAACATGTTTATATATAGACACACATCACAAGCAATAAGCATATTACCGAACATTTTGAGTGATAAACATACATTTGCAGGCGATGAGTCACAATAACGTGGCTAAAGTATGTTGACCAGACCGCACACTAGAAGGTGAAGGGACGACGACGTTTCGGTCCGTCCTGGACCATTCTCTTGAGAATGGTCCAGGACGGACCGAAACGTCGTCGTCCCTTCACCTTCTAGTGTGTGGTCTGGTCAACATATACATTACTTCCTTTACACACGCTGTGCGTATTACTGGCTTTAGGTTTTGTATGTACTAGCTCTAACTATAAATCCAACATTATGTTTGTAACTCATCTTCTATGTATGTACTTTTACCCGAATAAAAATTTGAATTTTGAATTTTTGAATTGAATGCATTTTTGTATGTCTCTCTCCTGCCCGCGCACGGGTGAAGCCATAGCGTGGCGGCATTTTCCGCGCCATGATTATCACCAAATCTGACATGTGCCGCCCAATTAAACCTTCATCCTGTAATTTACAATAAAAATTTATCTGAATTTTGTGGCGCTGATCCGGCGATTCCACGCCCACAAAATAGATGTAATAGTGCGAGCTTTTTCTACTCAGGATCGTGATATTATTAGTACACATTCCCGCCAGACCAAACCAACATGTCCGCCCAAGGCGCCAAACATCACGTCTCAAGATAGCCTATCTTCCTCACGATAATTATTTATCCAATCATTTAGATTTACGACAAAACTTAAAAATATTCTTTCTACTCATTTAATTACTCAAATGCATAAATATATCGGCATTAAAACCATTAAAATCTTGTTTTACAAGAACCAGCTTTTCCCTCGGGTGATGCTGGCGCAAGCGGAAATATTATTGGGGTATTTCAGCTCAAAGTTTTCAGAAAACGAGGCTATAAATACGAAATTATGAATATTAGAAGAAAATTGGAGAGTGGCGAAGCGGAACCTGAAGCTGTTTATGTCTCATCACAAGACAAGCATGAAAGATAGAATTTTGTTTAGAAAAGGCTCGAGAATTTACACCAGAAATTCACAAAACATTTAATAAATATTCATTATAACAAAATAAATGTCAACATTTCTATAACAATTCCAAATATATTTATCTAAGGACTCATTTATATAGTCACACATTTCATAAAAAATAATTATCATTCATCAAGCATTCTAGGCACATTCTCACAAACTTTACATAAAATGCCTCCAAGCATTTAATACACAATTTTACAAGCATTACAAAACACAAATTATACGCACTTTTCACAAATATTTCACATCCATAACTATTCTTCATATTATTTGCTATATTTATTTATTTTATTTATATAAATACAAGAAGTTACATTGGGTTTATGAGAATACATAGCATGATGTATTTACATTCTTGTAAAGCCACTAGTACGCGCAGCGTTTCGGGCAAGTCCTTAATCTAACAGATAATATTAAGCAGGTAATTTCTAGCACAATTTATACACATATTCATATATATACAATATATATATATATATATATATATATATATATATACACATTCAGCGAGGTTCCACTAACCCATAAAGTTCCCATAACCACTTCATGTACATTTTTCACCACTACGCATAGTAAATCCACCTTTGTGTTGGTACACAATCCCTGAAAATGAATATTGCATCACAGTAATTGCATTTCATCGGTTGAATAGCAGAGATGAAAAAATTATTTCATGTCGCAAATTCCAATTTAAGTTCCAGAGAATCTGTAGTTGTTTGAGTGTGCTAGATTGTATATACTGTAAAGTATTTAAATATAATTGTACAGTATGTAATTAAATATAATTATACTGTATTTATATATAATTGTACCATATGTAATTATGCTTGTAATTTGTGTCACTTATATGTCCAACTACTGAGGCATTGGCGAGAATATTACTTTAGAGCAACACAAATAAGTGCTACCACACACTAATGGGTGTAGACTTGGTCTGTAGTCAGGTATTTCAAGTATCTTACCAGGAAGATTTTTTTTTATGTAATGTCCCCTCCACTTACGGGTTATTCACTCCCGTGCCACCTCTTGGGTGGCTTAATCTCTATCAATCAATCGTGTAGTGTCTATAGGATAGGGCTCAAAGTGTATGACTGACACCTCTTAAGACCTGGCATGTCATAGATAATATAGAAACATTAGATTCCAGAGAAAAATCAATGAATTTAAGATTCTCTGAGATTCCATATTATATGCACATGAAAACATATAAAACTATTGAAGTATTCATATACGGATTCCAGTCTCAAGCTCACCCATTATATACGGTTGCAGACAGGTATTTGTAGGTATCCCTGAGGTGTGGATCATATCCCAGAGTATGTCATATCCCGCTCAGGTACATTGGCAAGCAGCAATATTGTGCAGCAACACACACATGTGTGTGTAACCATAGTCACCCCTATAGGTTCCCTTCCCATTTCTGCGGATTTTCAGATTCAGCTCGAGGTAATTTTCAGAGCGGTTTTAAGCCAATTTTTAAAGTGGGCTTAAGGCCAATATACCTGAGCGGGAGCCGGTCGGCCGAGTGGAGAGCACGCTGGACTTGTGATCCTGTGGTCCTGGGTTCGATGCCAGGCGCCGGCGCGAAACAATGGGCAGAGTTTCTTTCACCCTATGCCCCTGTTACCTAGCAGTAAAATAGGTACCTGCGTGTTAGTCAGCTGTCACGGGCTGCTTCCTGGGGGTGGAGGCCTGGTCGAGGACCGGGCCGCGGGGACACTAAAGCCCCGAAATCATCTCAAGAAGGCAATTTTTAGAGTGGTTTTAAGCCAATTTTAGAGTGATTTTAAGCCAATTTAAAAAGTTAAGTTAAACTGGTTTCCAGAGTGGGTTTAAGCCAATTTTAGGGAACAAACACGTCCCCAGCGAGTAGTCGTTAACCAGTTCACCAATATCCAGCGTAGTGAAGGACATATACTTTCACATCTCACTTTTGTGATAGTGTAAAGAGGGAGACCCATGACTGGGTTGTCATGGGTCTATGACAATCCATGGCTAGGCTATCTTGTGACTGCCGCTGATCCGGCTCAGCGTATCACCGTCAAGAACAAATCACTATATAAAACAACGACCCCCGTTCGCATAAACCATGTAACCCCTGGCACGAAATTCACAATAAACTGGTCCCAAAATGCTAGCAGCCATTTCTCCAGAATTTCAAGAATTTATGGAATAATTTATCACTGGAATACAATTTGATCGGAGGGCCGCCGAGTCTGAGGGCTGCCAGACTTGAGGCTTATTCATCACCAAAAGAAACCAGTTTTACTCTCAAAGGAACATCAGCATGATGGGTAATTTCACTCACAATTCACAAGTGTCGTCTCAGATTAGCTTTATTTATTCAGGGGACAGTTCGTATAGGGAGGGTGGGCAGGGTACAGCAGGGTACAGTGTATGAAGGGTCCCAGTATGTAAGCACTTCCCGCGTGTCGGTGATGTGAACCCATAAAATTGTTATTATGTTTTCTCTATAATTCAGGTCAAGGTTGTCAAAGACAGCGTGACACATGCTCTCTCTCACTCTCTCTCTCTCTCTCTCTCTCTCTCTCTCTCTCTCTCTCTCTCTCTCTCTCTCTCTCTCTCTCTCTCTCTCTCTCTCTCTCTCTCTCTCTCTCTCTCTCTCTCTCTCTCTCTCTCTCTCTCTCTCTTTTATCTCACCGTAAAAGCCATCTCGTCGCTATATCTGCCCTACTATGCCACATTTTTAGTAGATGTATACAATGGCCTCTTTGTCAAGCTTTTTAGTGCCAGCAGAAACAAAAAATGAAAGGAAAAATGTGAGGAAAGAGGAGTAACGAGCTTAAAAATTCACAAAACAAAGGTACTGATGTACACGTTTGACGACAGTCTGAGGCTACGACCCTTAGTACAGCCCTGCGCTAGGCTTGTGTGTGTGTCTTTGTGGCCAGTTGTACCACCACCACCAGTAGCACCACCACTACCAGTAGCACCACCACTACCAGTAGCACCACCACTACCAGTTGCACCACCACTACCAGTAGCACCACCACTACCAGTAGCACCACCACTACCAGTAGCACCTCCACTACCAGTTGCACCACCACTACCAGTAGCACCACCACTACCAGTAGCACCACCACTACCAGTAGCACCACCACTACCAGTAGCACCACCACCAGCAAGTGAGATAATGGAATTCATTGCTGGTATATTTGCCGATGCAACAGAGCAGTTCATACCACTCAAGGAGCTCGACCAGAAAACCCCTGGATCAGGAGACAATGGAGAGAAGCTAAAAAGAGAAAACAAAAAAGCCAGGAAAACGTATGGAGAACTAGGAGCAGAAGACAATAAAGAGGCACTAAAGAGAACCAGAAATAAATACACCAGAGTTAGGAGAGAAGCTGTGAGGCAATCTGAAAATGGCATTGCTGTATAAGGACCAAAGTTTTTATATAGCCATATAGGGAGAAAAGCAACAGTGTGAAACAATTTGGCTTAGATTGTAGAGACAAAGGATAATTCTCACAACAAATGTCAGTGAGGTATGTGAGGAACTCCTCAAAAGATTTCAGGTCTTCTTTACAATAGAACTAGCGTGGATACCAAGCTTGCTAGATGAAAGGTCGAAAGAAACAATGGATGACATTGTAGTCATTTTTTTATTATTATTTTCTACCACAGACGTACAGCACATTTACAATGCTAACGAGCATATATACATTTTCTTCTGTCTCCAAGGACAGGACATACCTGAATATCTAAGATCCCATATGCGATTAACCCATCTACCCCCATACCCGAGTTGTGAGACAGATAGACAGACAGACAGACACAGACAGACATAATCTGGTGCAATATTCCCCGCGACTTCTGACCTTCACGCGGGCGAAGTCAAGATGAAAAAAATGGTTATAATCACAACTAAATACTTTTCCCAAGAATATTTTAAGGCAGTGTTAGGATCTTGGGGGCGACTGGGTGTGTCGCCCCGGCTAACGAGTCCCATTGTCCCTCAGAGTCCCCCTGAAGCACCTTCATTTGCACAGGTTAATACTTCCTCTCTTGTGTCTTCGTTCACCGCCTCTCCCGCCTCCTCACGAGTTTGACACTCTTTCCAGCGGGACACTCACTCTCTCCTCAGCCTCTCTCACTCTCTCCTCAGCCTCTCTCACTCTTTCCTCAGCCTCTCTCACTCTCACTCTCTCTCAGCCTCTCTCAACACGGTTTTACTCTTGATCGTTACAGTGAGGAGTTGAAACAGGAAACTGACAGCCCTTGGGTCTCTGGTAGTGTCAATGAACCTAGAATCAATTCCTTGTGAGAGCTCGCGACACACCAGCTCCAGGGGGCCAAGGGTCTCACCTGCTACTGGGACAAATGTATATATATTAACGACCATTGTTGTCTATACTTGTTGTGTTTGGGAGGCTCCCTGTGGTTCAGATGTAGGTGATGAGGCACAATAACGTGGCTGAAGAACGTGATGACCAGACCACACATCAGAGGATGAAGAAGCGACGACGTTTCGGTCCGTCCTGGACCATTATCAAGTCGATTGTGATGTTATCTTGAGTTATCTTGAGTTCTCATGTGTTCCCTACGGTTGCCGGTGCCTCCTGTCTGACTAACGCTGAAGGAGATATCTATCAATTATCATCAATTATAACCCATCAATCAATTAGGATGGATATGCCTGTTTAGGATCATGTCAGCTGTCTACCGATTATCCCACGGAGAGCGACACCGTTTGGGGTGAGGCGAAGGATTGCCAGGGTGTCCGTCCAGATGAAAGCATGGTTCTCTTTCTGCTGGGCACTAAGCCGTGGCACGGCTCTTCTTGATAGTGTCATTAATTTCTTCTTGTCTTGCACGCCGACCCTTGGAGCTTCTGCAGTGCAGACTATGCAAGCTATATCCATCACCTTGCACCTTGTTGCAAACACGCCTGTGAATTAGAGCACCAAGGTGAAGGGTTACTGCAATACTGAGGGTGAGCCCTATGTTGCATTCATAGGCACTGCTAAAAGAAAGTCCCCTGCATGCGGGGCATGCACGACAGTGAGATAGACCACCTCCTGTTGTGATGTTGCATCATGGTGAAGGGCCTCAGAGACCCCTCCACCATTGGCCTATTCTAGCTGAACTGTGAGTAGTTTGGTCGGGTCTGGTGTTGGTTCCGAGGCTACAAGACCATCCTTTTAATATCAGCTTTCAATGGCGTCGGAATAGTGTATCGCTGTCCAATCACAGGCGTATGATTAGGAGTAAAGGTGTATGGTCAGGTCGAGCCAGTCACCAGGGCGCCACCTCCGGCCGGAACACACTCACAGGTCGAGCCAGTCACAAGAGCGCCACCTCCAGCCGGGATACACACTCACAGGTCGAGCCAGGTCGACCAGGGCGCGCAATTCACACTCGCCGCGGGGGAGGAGGACGATATAGGAGGCGTCTCTCCTTGTGATACGCTCCCAGCAGAATGAGTTGGGCTCTGTTGATAAATGATAATGTTATGAGCGCGGCGTTTGCATAATGCAATCGGGGCACCCACTAGCTTCAGCAGGCGTGGTCAATATGTGTGTGTCTCTGATGACATTGAGAAGGTGTTACGCGCGGGCACGCACGCACACGCACGCAACTTCAAACATGCTTTTAATTATATTGATGGTGAAATAGTAAAGAAACTGTTGATGACTTTTGCGAACCAAAATTGGAATATGCAGCAGTTGTATGGCGCCCAAATCTCAAGAAGCACATCAAGAAATTGGGAAAAGGTGCAAAGGCATGATAAAAAATGGCTTCCGGCACTGAAAAACAAGAGATAAGAGGAGAGACTACAGACATTAGACATGCCAAAACTAGAAAAAT